>NW_028318261.1:1511309-1850118 GCF_062004578.1 Staurois parvus | reverse complement strand
CTGCACTGGTGACAGTATGTAAAAAAAAAATAGTGAAAATAATTTTTTTCATTTTTTCATTTTTCGAAACATTATGACAAAAAAATACAGCTTCAAAAAACTCGCCATGCCTCTTATGAAGTACGTCGGACTGTCTACTCTGCAAAAAGGGGTCATTTGGGAGATATCTGTACTGTTCTGACATTCTTGGACCTCAAGATATTAGATTGGCTGTCAGTACTTCAGGATTGATCAATATTCAGATCTATACCATAGTTTGTGAACTCTATAACTTTCCTACAAACTAAAAAATACATCCTAATTTGGGTTATTTTCACCAAGGCATGTAGCAGAATACATCTTTGCCTAAATTTATGAAGAACAATTATTTATTTGTAAACTTTTATAACAGAAACAAAGAAAAATGTGTTTTTTTTTCAAAATTTTTGGTCTTTTTTTGTTAATTTAGCAAAAAATAAAAACCCCAGCGGTGATTAAATACCACCAAAAGAAAGCTCTAGTTGTGTGAAGAAAATGATCAAATTTTAGTTTGGGTACAATGTTGTATGACCGCGCAATTGTCATTCAAAGTGTGAGAGCGCTGAAACCTGAAAACTGGCCTGGGCAGGAAGGTGTAAAATTGCATGGTATTGAAACGGTTAACGGGGCCATAATGCCAAAAAAGTGTCATTATCACTATACTGAATTCTCCCCATAATGTTTTAAAGTGCCAACAAGCTAGTTCAAGATAATTTCACTCACAGATTGTAAATACCTGTTCTTGATAAGAATGCTTCTTACCCTGTGTATATCTAAATCAGCTTTTTTCTTCAGGGGAACCTTGGCAAAATGTCTAAAGATTATCCAAAAATTGTATCCAAGCCAGTGGGTGAATCAAGCCTGCCTTTTAGTTACACAAAGCCATTGGTTTTTGTTGTGTACCATTACAATCTTCAAGCTGCCATTGACCTTACAACCAATGATGTCAATGGTTGATAAGCAGTATGTCGGACACCTGCACAGCATCCTTGTTTGCATCTATCCTGCCCTTTTCCTTCAGCAAGGAGATCACATTAATTGAAGGAGAAGAGAAACATTGGAATTGTAGTCAGTGTGCAAAGGTGTATTTGCTTTGAAAGAATCAATTAGCTATAACGTTTGGTGTCCCATGTATGTGGATTTTGCGGCGTTATGTAAAGCTATTCAATTTTTTTACATGTTAGCATGTTAGAACAGGGTGCCTCAAGATTGTGCAAAACTTTGAAAGGTTGCCTTGACTGAAAAACACTGATCTAAATAAATAATTGGCAGAGTGGTCAAAGATGAAATGCTTGGTTTATGTAATGATGATTATCTTATTCATTAAATATTATATATATATATACATACATACACACACATATATACTGTACACACATACACACACTCACCAGCCATTTTATTAGGTACTCCTTGCTAGTGCCAAGAAAATATCTCCCACACCATTACACCACCAGCCTGCACTATTGATACAGGGCAGGATGGATCCATGCCATCATGTTGTTTACACCAAATTCTAACCCTACCATCTGATTGTTGCAGCAACCAGTCTGCCCATTCTCCCCTGACCACTGACATCAACAAGGCATTTTCATCCACACAACTGCCACTCACTGGATATGTTCTCTTTTTTGGACCATTCTCTGTAAACCCTAGAAATGGTTGTGCATGAAAATACTAGTAGATCAGCAGTTTTTTAAATACTCAGACCAGCCATCTGGCACCAACAACCATTCTACATTAAAAGTCACTTAAATCCCCTTTGTTCCTCATTCTAAATGCTAGGTTTGAACTTCAGCAAGTCGTCATTATCACATCTACATGCCTAAATGAAATGCATTGAGTTGCTGCCATGTGATTGGCTGATTAGCAATTTTTGTTACCAAGAAATTGAACAGGTGTACATAATAAAGTGGCCGGTGAGGGTATATATACAATATATATTTAAACAGACCATTTCATGCAAACACATATTTGATGTCTGATGTGTATCAGAACATTTGTCTCTTTGTATTGCTGGAATATCAATAACAAAAAGCTACCAAAGACACTTATCCTCTCTCTCTCTTTCCTTTGTTCCCCATTCTGATGCTAGGTTTGAACTTCAGCAAGTCTTCTGCACCATGTCTAGATGCCTAAATGCATAAATGCATTGAGTCGCTGCCATGTGATTGGCTGATTAGCAGTTTTTGTTACCAAGAAATTGAACAGATGTACAGTTGTGTTCAAAATAATAGCAGTCAGACATCACTAAGCTGATCAATCACTGTTTTTGGTAGAAATGATATTTCCACATGGCAAATAATTTACTAGCAGGTGTAGTAGAGTAATAGAAATCCAACAGACCCAACAGTCATGACATGCATGCTGCTGATTCTGTGTAATTGAATCACTAATTGAAAGGGGCATGTTCAAAATAATAGCAGTGTGGAGTTCTATTAGTGAGGTCATTCATTCTTTGAAAAATAGGTGGCAATTATTGCCCTTATTTAAGGAAGGAAAGCAGCAAATGTGGTACATGCTGGTTACAGTGCATTTCTCTCTGAAATTCTGAGGAAAATGGGTCGTTCCAAACATTGTTCAGAAGAACAGCGTACCTTAAAAAGTTGATTGTGGAGGGGAAAACATATAAAGAAGTGCAGAAAATGATAGGCTGCTCAGCTATAATGATCGCAAAAGCTTTAAAATGGCAACCAAAACCCGAAAGACGTGGAAGAAAGCGAAAAACTACCATTCAAATGGATAGAAGAATAGCCAAAATGGCAGGGACTCAGCCAACAATCAGCTCCAGGAAGCTCAAAGAAGGTCTAAAGTTACCTGTGAGTACTGTTACAATTAGAAGACGCCTATGTGAAGCCAAGCTATCTGCAAGAAGCCCCCGCAAAGTCCCACTGTTGAAAAAAAGACTTGTGCTGAAGAGGTTACAATTTGCCAAAGAGCACATTGACTGGCCTAAAGAGAAATGGCGCAACATTTTGTGGACTGATGAAAGTAAGATTGTTCTTTTTGGGTCTAGTGGCCGGAGGCGGTTTGTCAGAGGACCCCCAAACACTGAATTTAAGCCACAGTGCACTGTGAAGACAGTGAAGCATGGTTGCACAAGTATCATGATATGGGTATGTTTCTCATACTACGGTGTTGGGCCTATTTATCACATACCAGGGATCATGCATCAGTTTGAATACATCAGAATACTTGAAGATGTCATGCTGCCTTATGCTGAAGAAGAAATGCCCTTGAAATGGGTTTTCCAACAAGATAACGACCCCAAACACACCAGTAAACGTGCAACATCTTGGTTCCAGACCAACAAGATTGACGTTATGGAGTGGCCAGCCCAATCCCCGGATCTTAATCCAATAGAAAACTTGTGGGTGACATAAAAAATGCAGTTTCTGAGGCAAAACCAAGAAATAGAGAAGAACTGCTGAATGTAGTCCAATCATCCTGGGCTGGAATACCTGTTCACAGGTGCCAGAAGTTGGTTGACTCCATGCAACACAGATGTACAGCAGTTCTCAGAAACAGTGATTATACAACCAAATATTCATTAAGTGATTCAAAGGAAAGCAAAATCTTCAAACATTTTTCAGTTTATATAGTGAATGTTTGAGTTTGTAAAGAAGAATACAAACACTGCTATTTTTTTGAACAGTCTAATATTCACTTTTCTTCAACTTTTTTAGAGGAACAACACAAATTTGATATATTTTTCTTCACGTTTTGATTTGGAATAGAATGTGTAGTGTTCCCAATGCATTTGTGTGTATGGAAATAAAAGCTATTAGAAGGATTTTGAGCTTTATTCACTTTTTTCAACACACTGCTATTATTTTGAACACGACTGTATATAATAAAGTGGCCGGTGAGGGTATATATACGATATATATTTAAGCAAACCATTTCATGCAAACACATATTTGATGTCTGATGTGTATCAGAACACTTGTCTCTTTGCATTACTGGAATATCAATAACAAAAGTTGCCAAAGACACTTATCCTCTCTCTCTTTCATTAAGTTAGTTTCTCAAAGAAATATTAGTAAGCCAATCTATTGAGCCCTCTAAAATTGGACCCACTTTAAGGTCAATGGTGTAGATTATCAGCTAGTCAAAGCACAACTGCCTAATCAGTGTACAGTTAAAGTTACGTGGAAGGAACTTTGCACAGAGTCAATCCCCTCAACAAATATCAACCTCAGAAGGATTGTTTAGAAGGTTTCAAAGAAACAAAAAGTTAAAATCTTATACCTACCTTACTAGAGAAGGAGCCAATCCACAGCAGTGTCATGTTGTGAAATTGCAACAAACTGAAACTGATTTTTAAAAGTGAAAGCATGAGTTGTATTGTGGTTAGTAAGACACTTGGAATTAAAATGTATGTAGAGACCAAACCTTGTTCTTCAGTTCTGTTTGGGAAATTTCCTTTCATTTTCTGTACTGCAGATGCAGCAGAAAGTGGAGGAAATATCTTTAGAGAAATTCCCCTCTTAAAGTGGTTGTGAACCATTACATATACCATTTCTGCCTAGCCTCAGATGATACACAGAGATTAAACAAATCCTCCTACATAAGTTGTACCTGTCTCTCTTCAGTTATCTTTTCTCTACATTTGTTCAAAGTCCAGAATTTAGAAAGCTTGCCTGAGCTGTCAGAAAAAAGGGGACGGAGAACTGAAATTGAGGAGAGATAACTGGAGGGAAGGGGCACACCCCCCCCCCTTCACACAGCATATAGAAACAAAGTGAGGCTGTCAATCTGCTGGAGGTCCCTCTCCTGTCACCATTTTCTCTTGGTGTTAGGAAAACTTGTCAGAAGTGATACATGCCTGGTAGCAGATGACTGAAGCAGCAGACAAATGACACGTCACTTGTGCTCTTAATTGAAACAAGTACACACTATAGAGATATATGCTTTGTTCATATTTCATTTCTGAGGTTTTCATCCACTTTAAAGTGGAGCTCTATCCTAAATAGGAAGTTACGCTGTAAGGCCTTGTCATCTGCTCTCTGTTAAGGATTGGCACCTTTGGGGAGTGGTGGGGGGGTAATGGTTACCCGATTTTGACAGATACCCGCTCCCACTTCTGCTGCGAGTGCCTATGCAAGTGGGAGTTGTCCTACCTCCCTCCCCGTAGTCTTCTGGGACACATGACAGGTCCCAGAAGACTACAGGACCATTCACAAAGCACAGCGCTACTCGCACATGAACAGTGGGCACCCGTCTGTGAAGCCACAAGCTGTCACTGCTGGGAACCCACACTTAAGATGCCGGCGCCAACAGAGAGGACAGCTGGTGAAATCGGCTGTGGTGAGCACACATCTGCATCAAGGGACAGGTGAGTGTCTGTTTTTTAAAAGTCATCAGCTACAGTTTTTGTAGCTGCTGACTTATTTCTTTACATTTTGACTGGAAATCCACTTTAAGCCCAGTACACACTTAGTTTAGTTTTTTTATTTGTTTTTTTTTTTGTTCGTCCAAGCCACTGAGGCATTGTATTGTGACAGGAGGACACCCTCAGAATACACTGATCAGCACTTGCAGTCATTGGAGGTGAGCGCTGATTAAATGCTGATTTTCCAACAGAAGCCAGTCATTAGCCCGGCATTTGATTAACAGAAAGCTGTACACGTGGACTGAAAGTTAGCCAGTTTCTGCCAAACCAGTTGATTTTTGATCCGTGTGTACCGGGCTTTTGACAGCTGTCACCTGTCCCCACTGGAAGATTAAAGGCATATACATACTACGGAGGCACTGGAAAGTGCCAGTCACCACTAGGGCACATAGAAAACAATTGTTTTCTTTGTGTCCCATTCACACTGCAAAGCAATCGTGAGATGTAGTGAGTAGAGTTGAAATAAAATTCAGACATGTAGCATTTTACAGCATTGCACAAGAAGGCACTGCATGTCATCGCACAGAAACACAGTGCACCATGCTGCTGTGTGAACATATAGTGAATTTATGTCACTTCAAATAAAAAGAGCTCTTTGGATGTACTATGCATGTCCAAAGAACAAAGGGTTAATTACAAGCTAATGGCAGCTGATAGCTATGGCAGCTATCAGCCTGTGCCTGTTTTGTATAGCAGGTGAAAGTGAAAGTGATCAGCAGCAGTTATAGCTGCTGATCTTTTTCACAAAGCAGTCGGTGGCCGCCAGCTCCGCACCCCTCATGGTTCCTAGGGTTTCTCGCTCTTATTGCCAAGACCACATCAAGCTGCTTCAGGATGGAGAGCGAGCAGAGACCACATCCATTCCTTAATCTACCCTTCAAACAATTATTTTGCCACTTCATCAGTTTTCAGATCTACCATTTCCTAGCTGGTGCAGCAAGGGGACGCATCTAACCAAGCTGATCTGTGCTCACGAACATGCACTGGAGGGCAGGGGAGACATTGGGGGTCTATTATACCCCTAATGTCTCTAAAAAGAGTATCTTTCACTTGCCCAATACTATTACCTGGGGTATATTAACCCCTTGTGATAGCAATAAGGTAAAAATAAATAAAATAAAAGTTAAAAATAAAATTGTAA
The DNA here is from genome assembly GCF_062004578.1 of Staurois parvus. Taxonomy (NCBI): domain Eukaryota; kingdom Metazoa; phylum Chordata; class Amphibia; order Anura; family Ranidae; genus Staurois; species Staurois parvus. Next base: position 1,843,564 of record NW_028318261.1, on the reverse strand, counting down.
TAAAATATATTTAAGAAAATAATTGTAAGCCCCTGAGCCCTGCACACACCCTGTTGGAAGGCAACATGTTTTTATATCAGACGTTTATGGATTTTCACTGCCTGGTTAACAAAGAGTAATTTGGCCTGTTGGATGTCATCCTGGAATGTCAGTGAAACAAGAATTTACAAAAGGGTGTGTGTAACATAAGATTGCTTATCAAAATCCTGGTCCTAGGAATTCACACATACCTCCTAGTGGGGGGGGGGCATGGAGATCAGAAAGCCTCAGCCCAGATATCCTGGGGATGCGAACATTAAAATGACTGATTGCATGGCTTCTAGCAAGAGGGAAGGAACCTGATGTGGACTGGAATGTTGACCTGGCTCAAAGTATTTTTGATCGCAGGGTGATATTGCCCCCAAGCAACATATTTCCTGGAAGATGGTTTGGGTAATACCATACTTCCTAGTAATTAGGGAGGACAGCCCCTTATAAATTATGGATTGTTGCTCACTGGACGGATGTCAGGGCCGGAGCAGGGAAATGGACAGGCAGGCCTTATGGTAAGGTCACGCACCGACTGGCGACAGCCACCACCCACAGACCGGAATCCCTCAGGGCACGGAGTCTAAGCCCCAGGCTGCCTTTCACCAGGGCCCCTGATGGTGGGGATGGACTTGACGCAGCCTGAGACCAGGTCACGACCCCCGAGTAACCCCAGCTGCGGTAACGGCTGCCGCCAATGGCGTATAGCTGGTGGGAGCCAGATGGGAAGATGTATAGCGTGGTTGGACAGGCCGGGTCGATAACAGCGGAGCAGACAGTACAAGACGGTAGGCGAGAATACTCAGGTCACGGACCAGGTTCAGCAACGGGAGGTCAGGTAATGGGATAAGGCAGAGAAATGTCTTGACAAAGCCGGGTCGGTTTCCAGTAGAGCAACAAGAGCTGAACAAGAGCTTGTGGCAATGAAACATACAGGACACGAATGCAAAGAGCAGCTGCAGACAGCAGGCTTAAATGTGATCGGCAATACCCTCCTGGAGGAGGAGCCACAGAGGCCTGAAAGCATAAAGGCTCCCACCATGCTTTGCAGAAACCTAAGATGGATGCCAGCACATGGAGCAGCACAAGCTCTGAGGAAAGGTAGGACCTTGACAATGGAGGACTACACAGGGTGGGCAGAGGGTGTTGTGTGGGTTGTGTCTGTGAGTGTTTTAACCACTTCAATACCAGGCACTTTTACCCCCTTCCTGCCCAGCCCGATTTTCAGCTTTCAGTGTTGTTGCACTTTGAATGACAATTCATTGTCATGCCACACTGTACCCATAAAAAAAGTATCATTTTTTTCACACAAATATAGCTTTCTTTTGGTGGTATTTAATCACCACTGAGTTTTTTATTTTTTGCTAAATAAACAAAAAAAACCCTGAAACTTTTGAAAAAAAAAATATTTTTCTTCGTTTTTGTTATAAAATTTTGCACATAAATAAAATTTCTTCATAAATTTAGGTCAAAATATATTCTGCTACATTTCCTTGGTGAAAATACCCCAAATTAGTGTATATTATTTAGTCTGTAGGAAAGTTCTAGAGTCCACAAACCATGGTATATATATATCTGACAATCGATCAATCAATGTACTGGCAGCCAATCAAATTTCTTGAGGCGCGAAAATGCCAGTATAGTACAAATACCCCCCAAATTACCCATATAGTCCAAGGTATTTAGTAAGAGGCATGGTGAGTTTTTTTACATTGTCACCAGTCCAGTGCAGCGTGATTATATAACTGGTGTGGCAGTGATCAGGGACACTGACTGGCGACAGTATGCAAAAAAAATAAAAATAATTTTTCTATTTTTGTTTTTATTTTTTATTACATTATTTTTTATTTTTTTACTATTTTTTTTCAACACACTGTGACCAAAGCAATACAATGTTACCATAGTAACATTGAACTACTCTGGGCAGATGATCAGGATTTGTTTTTGGTTTTTTTTTTTGTTTTTTTTACACATTATGATTGCTAACACCAATGTATTTCATTGATATTTGCAATCATTGTTATTGAATGAAACTGATTCAGTCTCTTGCTGTGATTAGCTGTGATTGGGCAAAGCTCAACACATGATACAGATGTATAAATCAATGAAAATGAGTGAGCGCTTTAAAGGACGAGCAGCTGAAACACATAGGACAACCAAAAGAGTTCCTCACATAAATGTAAATAAAAGTGCAGCGCTAGAAAAATAACAAAAAATCAAAAATCAACGCACATAAAGTCAATAAAAATAAGTCCACAAAAAAGGGGGGGAGGGGGGGGAGGGAGGGGAAAGGCCATAGGCCAAAAAAAGTCTCAAAAAAGAAGGACGACTTCAAATGCCCATACACACTGATCAGAGGTGTATGCACTGTGGTAGAGATGGAGTTGAAGATGTAGTCAGGGAACAAGACAGCAAGGAAGCAGTCACAGCTCCACCAAAGAATACCACCACTCCTTCACGCAGGAACCTGCGCACGCCTTGACGCCACGCCGTCGGAGCATTGGGGAGCTCCGGCGGCCACTACATCTGACAGGACGGTTAGTCTTGTTCCGCCTTCACTGCTAGCTTTCATGTTTATTTGCTAGCGGTGTGCATTTTCATATACTTACTCTGGATGCATCCTGTTTTATTTCATTAAATGCTTTTATTATATCTTACCATGGGCTTTTCTTTTCATGAGGAGTATCTCCTCCTAGATGCCGCTGATATGAAGTGAAGGAGTGGTGGTATTCTTTGGTGGAGCTGTGACTGCTTCCTTGCTGTCTTGTGGAACGTGTGCTTCCTTGATCTGGGGATCTTCACTGATCCAGGGGATTACATCTACCTCTGTTCCCTGACTACATCTTCAACTCCATCTCTACCACAGTGCATACACCTCTGATCAGTGTGTATGGGCATTTGAAGTCGTCCTTCTTTTTTGAGACTTTTTTTGGCCTATGGCCTTTCCCCTCCCTCCCCCCCCTCCCCCCCCCCTTTTTTGTGGACTTATTTTTATTGACTTTATGTGCGTTGATTTTTGATTTTTTGTTATTTTTCTAGCGCTGCACTTTTATTTACATGATACAGATGGGCTGCGATTGGCCCTGTCTGTGCCATGTGACTTCTTTGATCAATCACAGCTAACACAATTGTGTACAATGAATGGAATGACAGGAAGTCATCCATTGTATACAATTGACATGTGATCTGCTGTGATTGGTCACAGCGATCACATGACACTGGCAACAGGCCAGTGTAGTGATATGTCATCGGCTGTGTCCCGTGGACACAGCCGGTGACATATCGTGCTGTTGCGTGGCCACATGAGCGGCTGCTTTTGACAGGACATCATATGACGCCCAGTCACAACGAGGAGTGTCCCGCCCAGTCGTCAATCTGCTATAGGCAAGGTGGGAAGGTGTTAAAATGCAAGGCCCAGCCATACTTGAGTTCTCTTTCTTGAGTTCTCTTTCACACGGCTGGGAGCCATTGTCAGAAGTGGAGCCTTTTTTTTTTATTATTTTTTCGGGTTGCTGGCGGACATCGTGATTGACATTGGATCTACTGCGCGGGGACATTCTTTTCAACCAGCCAAAGGTTACAAAACACTGAGAATGGACTTATGTAACGTATTATCTCTGCTGTTTTATTTCCTTATGCTCTATGATATTCGTTTAGGTTTCTCTCTTAGTGTTTTACTTTCTTTGTAAACAAATATGATTTGTTTCTTTGAGTACTGTGTTTATTATTATTATTATAGCGAATAATGTAATATATTACTACCATCAATATTGTCAGAGTTTAGATATATTAGCTAATTATAGGGACCAACAAGTTAGGACATATTTTGAATATACAGTCAGGTCCATAAATATTGGGACATCAACACAATTCTAACATTTTTGGCTCTATACACCACCACAATGGATTTGAAATGAAACAAACAGAATGTGCTTTAAGTGCAGACTGCCAGGTTTAATTTGAGGGTATTTACATCCAAATCAGGTGAACGGTGTAGTAATTACAACAGTTTGCATATGTGCCTTCCACTTGTTAGGGACCAAAAGTAATGGGACAGAATAATAATCATAAATCAGACTTTCACTTTTTAATACTTGGTTGCAAATCCTTTGCAGTCAATTACAGGCAGAAGTCTGGAACGCATAGACATCACCAGACCCTGGGTTTCATCCCTGGTGATGCTCTGCCAGGCCTCTACTGCAACTGTCTTCAGTTCCTGCTTGTTCTTGGGCCATTTTCCCTCCAGTTTTGTCTTCAGCAAGTGAAATGCATGCTCAATCGGATTCAGGTCAGGTGATTGACTTGGCCATTGCATAACAGTCCACTTCTTTCCCTTAAAAAACTCTTTGGTTGCTTTTGCAGTCTGCTTTGGGTCATTGTCCATCTGCACTGTGAAGCGGCGTCCAATGAGTTGTGAAGTATTTGGCTGAATATGAGCAGATAATATTCCCGAAACACTTCAGAATTCATCCTGCTGCTTTTGTTAGCAGTCGCATCATCAATAAATACAAGAGAAGCAGTTCCATTGGCAGCCATACATGCCCACGCCATGACACTACCACCACCATGCTTCACTGAAGGGGTGGTATGCTTAGGATCATGAGCAGTTCCTTTCCTTCTCCATACTCTTCTCTTCCCATCACTCTGCTACAAGTTGATCTTGGTCTCATCTGTCCATAGGATGTTGTTCCAGAACTGTGAAGGCTTTTTTACATGTCGTTTGGCAAACTCTAATCTGGCCTTCCTGTTTTTGAGGCTCACCAATGGTTTCCATCTTGTGGTGAACCCTCTGTATTCACTCTGGTGAAGTCTTCTCTTGATTGTTGACTTTGACACACATACACCTACCTCCTGGAGAGTGTTCTTGATCTGGCCAACTGTTGTGAAGGGTGTTTTCTTCACCAGGGAAAGAATTCTTCGGTCATCCACCACAGTTGTTTTCCGTGGTCTTCCGGGTCTTTTGGTGTTGCTGAGCTCACCGGTGCGTTCCTTCTTTTTAAGAATTATCCAAACAGTTGTTTTGGCCACGCCTAATGTTTTTGCTATCTCTCTGATGGGTTTGTTTTGTTTTTTTCAGCCTAATGATGGCTTGCTTTACTGATATTGACAGCTCTTTGGATCACATCTTGAGAGTTGACAGCAACAGATTCCAAATGCAAATAGCACACTTGAAATGAAATCTGGACCTTTTATCTGCTCATTGTAATTGGGATAATGAGGGAATACCACACACCTGGCCATGGAACAGCTGAGAAGCCAATTGTCCCGATACTTTTGGTTCCTTAACAAGTGGGAGGCACATATGCAAACTGTTGTAATTCCTACACCATTCACCTGATTTGGATGTAAATACCCTCAAATTAAAGCTGACAGTCTGCAGTTAAAGCACATCTTGTTCGTTTCATTTCAAATCCATTGTGGTGGTGTATAGAGCTAAAAATGTTAGAATTGTGTTGATGTCCCAATATTTATGGACCTGACTGTAAGTAGAGGGAAACCCAAAAAGGACCCCCTATTTATTTCACACCCTCAAACACCCACGCGTGTATGTAAACCACGGTCGCACCACACGTGAGATTTTGTCATGAACATCAGAGTGAGATCACTAATTCTAGAACAAAAGCTCCTAGTTAACTGTAAACTGTTGAGCTGTAAATGATTTTAAGTGGTTGGAAAGGCTGAAGGTTTTTTTCTACCTTCATGCATTGCAGGTGTACTAATCCTTGCCTACTCTATCCAAAACTAAAAAAAAAAGGTTGGCTATAAATAAACTTTTAAACCCCATGCACACTGGGCATTTAACCCTGATGCATGAGGTTCAAGAGCTTAGCTGCAGGTGAAGAGCACAGGTGCACCATCCAGCCCTGCTGCTAGCAGTCTGTCAAGCCAGTGGAGCAGGCACACGGCTGGGAGCCATCGTCAGGAGTGGAGCCTTTTTTTTTTTATTATTATTTTTTCGGGTCGCTGGCAGACATCTTGATTGACATTGGATCTACTGCGGGGGGGGCATTCTTTTCATTTTTTCTTTTAATGAAGGACTTGTCAAACACTGTGTCCTGTCTTTTTTCACACTACACTTTTTATTTTTTGTGAATGAGTAGTGGGACCATGTACCCCATACTCATTCACATGGGGGGGGGGTGGAATCTGGGGGTCCTCTTGCTAAAGGGGGGATTCCAGATTCCGATAAGGCCCCCTCCCACAGACCCCCAAAATCACAGCCCAGGGTTGTGGGGAAGAGGCCCTTGACCCCATCAACATGTGGACAAGGTGCTTTGAGGAGGGGAGCCCCCCCTTCCCCAAAGCACCCCCTTATGTTGAGGGCATGTGGCTTGGTATGGTTCAGGAGGGGGGGTGCTCTCTCGCCCCCCCCCCCCCTTTCCTGACCTCATTTTTTTTTCAATTATGGCGTGGGGATTCCCCTCAAAATCCAAACCAGACCCAAAGGGCTTGGTATAGATGGGAAGGGGAACCTACACCATTTTTTTTAAATTGCTGACCTTTGTTTCTCTTTGTTTCACCGCTGATAGCTGATGTCTCATAGTATTTGGGGGACTCCGCGGCCTCCCATTCCTTAACAACCCATGACAGTACTGACAGATACCAGTACATACTGCATGCTTGGACCACTACATAAATATTGCATGCCTTTAAAGATTTATTTCCTTTGTTGAATTGACTTTAGCCCACGGTCACATCGGGTACGACTTGGCATGTGCTTTGCATGCCAGGTGACTTGCAAATCGTAGTCCAAGTCACACCCTATTGTCCGCTATTAGGCTCCGTTCACATCAAATCCGATTTTGAACTCATGCAACTTACAGAGAAGTCGCACAATTTCAAAATCAGGTGAGATGCTGATTTCCTTGCGATTTGCAAAACATCTGACCCAAACATGTACTACTTTTGAAATCAGTGCTACTCCAACCAAGTCTGAACCGCACCGATATGACCACTCTGATAGCGGGCAATAGGGTGCGGCTTGGCATGCGATTTGCAAGTCACAGGGCATGCAAACCGCATGCCAAGTCTGCCTCCCCTTTGTAAAGCCAGACTGGTCCGGATGAACCAAGGTGGGTAAAATATCTACCAAACAAAGCGCCAACATTTTTGCGTACATTTTTATATCATTATTCAGGAGAGATATTGGTCTAATATTAAGGGGACATTCAGGTGGTTTCCCTGGCTTAGGTAGCATCACTATCATAGCTTCCAGCATCTCTGGTGGGAAATATTCCGTCAATGCCGCCTTGTCATAAACTTTTTTAGGATAAGGAGATTCCCCAATCAGTTTGTCCAGGCCGGGGGACTTTTAATTGGGTAGTGTATCTATAGTCTGGAAAACTTCAGGCAAGAAAAATGGAAAGTTCAAGTTTTGGAGCTGTAAATCAGAAAGCTTCAGTAACTGTAAATTACCCAAGAAGTTATCTATGTCAGCTAGGGAAGGCTGATAGATTTGGGTGTCTTGACCCAAATTGTAAAGAGAGCTATAATACTCGCTAAATGCATCCGCAATGTGTTGAGGATCATAGACCTTATTGTGAGATTTAGAGTTGATTAAATATGATATTCTCGTTTTAAAGCGCTGACCTTGTATCATACGAGCTACTGCTTTACCCGCTTTATTACTGGAGGAATAGAACCGTATTTTTACTCTTTTGGCATGTTTTTCATAATTATACAAGAGTACTAACCGCAGATCGCGTCTTAATTGAGATAATTTAAAAGTGATCTGTTGAGATGGTGAAAGTTTGTTTACAATAGTTCTTCTAGGGAGCGTATATCCGAGAGAAGATTATCCAACTGACGCTGTCTCTGTTTCTTTTCCCTCACACCTAATTTAATAAAGATACCTCGGATGTACGCTTTGTGTGCATTCCACAGGGTAAACGGATTATTAGTAGAAGGATTTTGCATAAGATGTGAGTTAGCACGCCACACGATTGATGTTTTTGGATATGCGTCAGCCACTGTAAGAAGTATTGACGCGTGGTCCGACCTTGTAATAGTATTCATTTTGGCTTGAGTAATTTTTTGAAGGAGCCACCTGCCTGTCAAGAATAAATCAATCCTAGAATAGGTACAATGCCTATTAGACAAGAAAGTGTGATCCCTTTCATCCACATTTACACAACGCCAAGTCTCATATAAATCATGAGAACGCATAAAAGGTAACAGAGATGGTGCTTTGGCAGAGGCATCTGATGTGGAGTCTATTCACGGATCCGGCACAATATTAAAGTCACCACAAAAGAAGGATGGATCCTTGCTGTACTTTCCTAACTTTTCGCATCAGATTATTCAGTAAATGAACTTGGTGTGTATTTAGTGCATAAACAGAGTAAATCTAGTGTCATTTATGTCACAAATTATGATTAAATAACTCCCTGCTGGATCTTTCAATTCCTTGTGTAGTTGAAACAAGAGGTCCCTTACCGCAATCATCACACCTCTCTTTTTAGCAGGCATATTCGCGGTGAAGTAGTGTTGAAAATGTTTGTGGGTACATCTAGGCGCCGCTTCCTGATGAAAGTGTGTTTCCTGGACACACAGGATATCACAATGTAATCGGTCTGCCTCCTTCAATAGTGATGCCCTTTTGGTGGGATGATTCAGTCCATGTGCATTAACAGATAATATGTTAATAGGCTGTGACAGTAGGCAGGTAAAATCACCTGGTTGCATCCAGGAAAGAAGATACATTTGTCCGAGAGTTAGGCTCTACGTGGATTTGTTCCACTAGGGGGAAGTTCTGAGCCTTCAGCAGTGAGGTAATGAGCCCAACTGAAGGTAGTGGGCTCATTAGGGCCTCTATAAACTTCCCAGCCTGCTTAGGGAGTGGCTCCAACCCGGAACCAGTTCTGTGCCTGAGTAGACTGGTGAGCTTCCTACCTGTCTGTGTGGTGAGGCAAACACCTGTGTGGCTAGCCTCAAATTAACAGGGAGATAGGGATGGGGTGTAGCACAAGGCTACACCTAGTTGATAGCAAGGGAAGCTTTGTTGTATAGTAAGTGGCCAAGTTGGCAAGGATTTATTTTCATGTTTCTTTTTGTTTTGATGTTTCTCTTATGTAAATAGTGTATATAAACCGCACCTTTGTTTTTTCACCAAAACTGCTGTTTTGCTGTGCCTGTTTGTGTTGTGAACTCACCCAGGGGGTCACACACACTCCTTGCTGAGAAAACCCTGTTACAAGGCATATTGATGATTTTTTTGATGTGCTATTGACATTATGCTTCTGGAGTAAATATAAAGGCCTCTGTCATTTCAAAGCCATTGTTTCTAATTTTTAGGGACTCTTTAATGACTGGCATAGTACCACTGGATTGGCGTAAGGCCAATGTGGTGCCAATATTTAAAAAGGGGTCAAAATCTTTACCAAGCAATTATAGACCTGTTAGTTTAACTTCTATAGTTGGGAAGATACTGGAGAGTTTAATAAAAGACCACGTAGATGGGTTCTTGCTGGAAAAAAATATTTTAAGCAACAGAAAGTATGGATTCATGAAAGACAGAAGTTGTCAAACAAATCTGATTTCTTTTTATGAGGGGGTGAGCAAAACCTTGGACAGAGGGTGGCGGTGGACATGGTATACTTGGATTTTGCAAAAGCGTTTGACACAGTTCCCAACACACAGCTAATGTGTAAGGTAAATTCTATGGGCTTGGAAAAACCTGTATTAAGAGTAGTGGTTAATGATTCATACTCTGAATATTCTAGGATTGTCAGTGGTGTACCCCAAGGTTCAGTGTTGGGACCCTTACTTATCAATACATTTATAAAAGATATAGGGTCTGGGATTAAAAATCCCATTTCAGTCTTTGCAGATGACACCAACCTGTGCAGTGGAATAACGTCCTTACAGGATGTTTTCAACTTACAAGCCGACCTCAATGCACTGTTTAATTGGGCAACTATGTGGCAAATAAGTTTAATGTTGATAAATGTAAGGTTATGCATTTGAGGGCTAAGAATATGCATGCATCATACATACTAGGGGGGGTACAACTGGGGGAATCAATGGTGGAAACGGATCTGGGGGTTCTGGTAGATCACAAGCTTAATAATGGCATACAATGCCAAGCTGCAGTTTCTAAAGCGAGCAAAATCCTCTATTGTATTAAAAGAGGTATAGACTGCAGAGAGAGAGATATCATATTATCCCTGTACAAATCACCAGTAAGACCTCATCTGGAATATGCAGTTCAGTTTTGGGCACCAATTCACAAAAAGAACATTGGGGAACTGGAGAAAGTACAGAGAAGGGAAACCAAACTGATAAGAGGCATGGAGGAGCTCACCTATGAGGAAAGATTAGAGGAACTAAATGTATTCGCTCTTGAGAAGAGGAGATTAAGGGGGGATAAGATCAACATATATAAATACATCAGTGGTTCATAGAGTGAACTCGGTGTAGACCTATTCACCCTGAGGTCATCACAGAGGACAGGACAAGGGGATGCACAATGTGCCTTTGCATCTCTGGTTTCCTGCTTAAGTTGCTCTTTAAGGAGGAGAATCTACAGTTGGCCTGCTGCAAGTTGTTGGTTATCTTTATCTTTGGGAGATGAAAAGGCAGGGGTGCTACCCAGTTATTGGAGTCATCTTGAAAGAACTCATTGTCCATTAGTCTAATAAATTATTTGTCTTCCATTGAAGGAGCCAGTATATCATCACTGATTGTATTAAACACTGTAGAGCCGAGATCGTCGTCATGGGGAGAGAAAGGGTTGTGTTACTTGAGACACTATGTCGCTATTTGCAGCAGGCTATCTTCTCTTTCACCTAGTAGTGATGTGGGCATGGCTCAAAGTAAGTTTTTCAGCCATTTGGCAGAATATTTGTGTTTAATGATGAAATGTTGGTAGGTCTCTTCATTTTGCCTATACAGACATTGCCTATGATGACCCAACCTAGATCTGTGCATTGGGTAAATGGGGCATCTGGTAATCCACTGACTTGTCTGTGTACCTTGTGAACCCTTGGAATGTCTGTTGCTAACAGAAGAAGGATCTGAGCATCTTTTCAAGCAGTGTTATCCCACTTGCTATTACCTTCAGGTGAGGGTGATGGACGGCAACAGCTGTTAGCAGGTATCTGATTGCACTCATCAAGTGTAGATAGGTGTAATTGCAGGTTACCTTTGAAAGGAGATACCATGAGTCCACGAGCCCTTCTTCCAAAAAACTCTGTAGTTCCACTATACAGTTGTGTCCAAAATTATTCAACCCCCACTGAAATTGAGTGTTTTGGCCAGTTTGACATTGCTTTTGATCATTCAGTCATCTTGCTTACATTTACATTAAAGAGGCACTTGTAGGTCAGACAAATATAACATAACAGTTATAATGAAATAACCACAAATGTCTTTTCTGTGCTCACAGCATTATCAGTTTTATTCAACCCCCAAGTGACATTCAATCTTAGTACTTAGTACAGCATCCTTTTACAGTTATAACAGCTTTTAAACGTGAAGCATAGCTTGACACAAGTGTCTTGCAGCGATCTACGGGTATCTTCGCCCATTCTTCATGGGCAAAGGCCTCCAGTTCAGTCACATTCTTAGGCTTGCGCACTGCAACTGCTTTCTTTAAGTCCCACCAGAGGTTCTCAATCGGATTTAAGTCTGGTGACTGAGATGGCCACTCCAAAATGTTCCAGCCTTTCCTCTGCAACCATGCTCTAGTGGACTTGGAGGTATGCTTGGGATCATTGTCCTGTTGAAAGGTCCAACGTCTCCCAAGCCTCAGGTGTGTGACGGACTGCATCACGTTTCCATCCAATATCTCCTGGTACTGAAGAGAATTCATGGTACCTTGCACACGCTGAAGCTTCCCTGTACCTGCAGAAGCAAAACAGCCCCAAAGCATGATTGACCCTCCACCATGCTTCACAGTAGGCAAGGTGTTCTTTTCATCATAGGCCTTGTTCTTCCTCCTCCAAACATAGCGTTGATCCATGGGCCCAAACAGTTCTAATTTTGTTTCATCAGTCCACAGAACACTATCCCACAACTTTTGTGGTTTGTCCACATGGCTTTTGGCATACTGCAGTCGACTCTTCTTATTCTTTGGAGACAGCAAGGGGGTACGCCTGGGAGTTCTGGCACGGAGGCCTTCATTACGCAGTGTGCGTCTTATTGTCTGGGCTGAAACTTCTGTACCCACATCTGACAAATCTTTTCTCAGTTCCTCAGCAGTCACACGGGGACTTCTCTCCACTCTACGCTTCAGGTAGCGCACAGCAGTCGAAGTCAGCATCTTCTTTCTGCCACGACCAGGTAGCGTTTCAACAGTGCCCTTTGCCTTGAATTTGCGAATGATGCTTCCTAAGGTGTCTCTTGGTATGTTTAACATCTTTGCAATCTTCTTATAGCCATTGCCCTTCCTGTGAAGAGAAATCACCTCTTCTCTTGTCTTCCTGGACCATTCTCTTGCCTTCACCATGTTTGTAACCACACCAGTAAATGTCTAGAAGGAGCTGAGTATCACAGTCATTTTAAAGCTGCCTAATTGGTGCTTATTATGCTTGATTGCTGCTCGGTGACATCCACAGGTGTTTTCAATACCTGATGGAAAGCACCTGTATGAACCTCTGTTCTTCAGAGTGGTAGTCTTTAAGGGGTTGAATAATTGTGGCAATGAAGAAACCACATAAGAACCATTTACTACTGTATTACATAAACAATTGATGTCATTTTAGTTGCATTTGGGTAGTTACAACGTCCTTGTAGGATTTGATTCTGAATACAATTCCAAATGTACACTATAGTCCCTAAACCCCTTTACAGCATTGGGGGTTGAATAATTTTGGACACAACTGTAAGTACCCAAGGTGTAAGGATAAGCTTCACCCTTTATTTTAAATAGATCGAACAGTTTGGATCTTGCTAGTGATCTATTGCTCTGATCATCTAAGATTGCATATACCTTTAGAGTCTTTTCTGGTTCATCTTTGTGGTATGTATTCACCAGACATATTTTAGCACATGACTTATCACAGCAGTCTTCCCCACAAACTTCAGTTCAGGATGAAGAAATTATGGTGGAATCAGGCACTTAGTCTGTATTCTCCCAGCCTTGCCTTGACCTGGGAGGAGAGTTAACAGGTTGTGCAGAGCTGGGCTCAAGTGGATGAGTGCTTGCACATGTTTTTCTGAGCCACACTCTATGCACTTGGACATATTACAGTTCTTAGCAAAATGTTTTGTAGAAGCACAGCACTTGAAGCATACCCCGAATGTCTTTAAAAGCTCCTTACGATCTTCAAGAGGTTTTTTCCTAAAGCCGATGCATTTTTTGAGGGGGTGTGGCTTCTTGTGAATGGGACAGTCTCGGTTAGGGTTTTTAATCTTCCTACTGTGTTTTTTTGCAGCCACAACTGTGGTGGGAATGGGAGGGATGTCAGTCTTTTTCATAGATACTGGGCCTCTACGGTTCCTATAGTTGGCCTGAAGACTGGTACTCTTAGGAAAGGATGAAAAGAGACTGTATTCACCGTAGGAAAAACTTGGGTCATTCTTGGTCTCTGCAATATTCCTGATGAATTCGCAGAAGAAAGAGGAAAGAGAGAAGGAAACATTGTTCTGTTTTTTGTATGATGACCCTAGTGCGGACCATTTTTCTTGCAAACCATACAGGAGCTTGCAGATGATTGGGTTTACCCCTCTAGCAGAGTCCAGGCAGTTTTGGGTCTGCCTTGGCTAGCTGAAGGTCCCTCAGTCTCTGGAACTCCTTGTTGTCCTTACCAGATATCTTTGGGAAAGTTTCCAGACGCATAAACAGAGCATTTTCTATAGCTCCTGGACTGCATTACTTTGCTCTAGTTCAGTGTTTCTCAACTCCAGTCCTCATGGACCCCCAACAGGTCATGTTTTCAGAATTTCCCTCAGATGAAACAGCTGTGGTAATTACTAAGGCAGTGAAACTGATCAAATCACCTGTGCAAAATAATGGAAATCCTGAAAACATGACCTGTTGGGGGTCCATGAGGACTGGAGTTGAGAAACACTGCTCTAGTTGATCCCATGCAGCTGTGAGGCCTGCTGTAGGATTGTCCATGAAAACTGATCTTAATTGCTTAACATGTGCTGCAGATAGAGGACCAAGCTATCTGATCAGCAGATTAAATTCTTCAGCAGCTGTAATACCAAGATCATTGATTGCAGTTCTGAAAGCACATTTCCAACTTCTGTAGTTTTCAGTTTGGTCATCAAAACTTGTAAGACCAGCTTTTGTGAGCTCTCTGCGAAGTATGTACCTCACAAACTCTGCTGTCTCAGTTGTCTCTGACTTTATGCATGATGTTGTTGGCTAGACGGTGCTGATTGTGCTATCTTTGACATCACTGTTATAAGACACACGGAAATATGGTGCAGCCGATCCATTCAGGCGAGTTTCTTTGAAGTCAGTTGCTCCATTGGTACGCTTGTTTGAGGCTGTACTGATGACAGGAAATTGACTTGCTTGCAGCTTGATCTGATGCTCTGTGACGTATGAAGGAAGATTAGGTAGATAGGCAGGAAAGGTGTTGGAGTGATTTTGCATGCAGGACGTTTCTGGAACCTCTCTAACGTCATGATGAAAAGAAGTCTCTATGTTGTCAGGGAGCATTGGAGATAGTGTCCACTGCAGTGCTTTATAACATAGTCTGTAGTGCATTTGATGGGATCTTCCATATCCGCTATGTTTAGGTTAATGCTGTCTTTCTCTCTAGCACTTCCATTTGCACTGATAGCTTGTTTTAGGACCCTTAGTTTTGCCATAGTTGTATCATGTTTACACTGTTCGTTTAAGATTTCTATTGCTGCTTTTTGGCTTGCTGACTGAGTTTCCAACTCTGCCTTTTGGCATGCTGACTGAGTTTCCTACTCTGCTTTTTGGCGTGCTGACTGAGTTTCCAACTCTGCTTTTTGGCGTGCTGACTGAGTTTCCAACTCTTCCTTTTGGTCACTGAGTGTAGAGCGTCTTGAACTATGGGATTTAGAGAACTTTTTAGAATGTCTGGTAGAAACGGATCTGTGAGATGCAGTGTCTTGTAGCAGCTTTATCTTTGCTTCTGCCTTCAATTAGGTTTTCTGGATAAAACTGTCTCTTTCTAGATTAAGAACCTGGAAGCATATAATTCCTTTAACGAATCATCCGCGTGCATACTCTGTAAAACATTACTGAACTTGTTGCTGTTAAACTGATAAAGCTCATATGAGGCAGAAAGTTGTTGGATGGCGCCCTCTAGTGGCCGTACCTCATGTTCAACAGACAGTGTGTTATATTGAGTAACAATCTCTTTTCCCATAATAAATTCAGGCTAGTTGTTAGCTCAGTTCTTAAAGTTAAATCATTTTCCATAATTTTCTAAGTTGGTTTAAGTGAGCGTTTGGGTAACACAGCTGGATCAGATTCTTGGTCTGCTGTGTGTGACATCTCTTCACAGATGGAGCCCTTATAACTCATGTTGACAGAAGCAGATAATGACTGAGAGATAACAAGCAGGAAGCCAGACAGCCAGAGACTTACAGGTGCTGTCTTCTTGCTTTGCAATGAAAGCAATAAATCTTGTCAGTATCATTACTGTCACCCAGGAATCTTGTAATTAGGCTGTAACTTTGCTTTTTCTACTATTTTGACTTAACTACCAGGCCATAAACTTTATCTCCAGGAATTGTATACAGCTATACCACGTGGTGTTGAATTTATCCCTTGCATCGGTTCAGACAGTTTAACTCAATGAATAAACTCACATGTTGAGGAAGTCAGATGAGGAAACCCATTTGAATGTTCCATTTAATGGAGAATAATCATAGGTAGAAAAATGTTAATGTTGTAGCCTCATGGAAAGATTCATTCCGTAAGACAGGATACAGTGGAATGATTACAGTGAGAGGCAAGGGGGGAGGAGTATACACAAGTACGGTGAGACAAAGAGCTCAGCTTAGACAGAAGAAGACAGCTTAAAGACACAGAGCGATAATAAACAAGTGATGGTCACAGAGAAATAATAATAAATCAAATAGTGTAATACAACAGATGCTGTGATTGGCCCACAGCTATCACATGGTACAAGGTGTTGTGATTGGCTCAGGTACCATGTGATAGCTGTGGGCCAATCACAACATCACTATGGAATCACAGCTGTTATGAATTATGTTCACTCATAACAGCTTTGTTGACATTGTGATCACAGTGATCACATGATCCCCCAGTTACTCAATCCTGCTGGGTACTGGGAACTGTAACCCGCTGTGCCCTGTGAACACAGTGATTACGGGAGTGGAGCACCAGTGCGCATGTGCCCAGCAACGTATAATTACGTTGCTAAGCCTGGCAGTGCTGCCTGTCCACAGTAAAAGTACTGTGGGTGGGCGAAAAGTGGTTAAATATAATCAATTTGAAGGACAATGTGTGAAAATTATGTTGCTTGATAAATTATTTAAAAGCTGCAGGATTACTAGTAGTACTAGTAGCAGAAAATAATGCATTGACAACTGTCACGGAAGCTATTTTGAACAATAGTATTATACACACAGCTTTAGGCCCAAATCAGTGTTCTACCCTCATCAATCCTGTCAAGGAAGGCTTGTCCATAATACAGGTGAAAGTTTGCGGCACATCAATATGGGCATGCATAGACCAACAACTGGCCAGGCAAATGAGCATGGACTTGGGCATAGAAGTGCGCAACCAGGCGTATGCCTGTCACTAATGCTGGTGCCAAAGGGGTTATTTAAAAAAGCTGCAGTATTATCTCATTGCTGTTTGGTCTACAGCTTCGGTGTGGTGTTTTTGATTCTTGTGCTTGACCTCTGATACTGTACCAGCTTGTTCCTGACCTCTGCTTGTCTGCTACCTGCCCTGAACCCGGGCTTGTCTTTGGATTTTTCCTCTGCCTCCTGTTCCTGTCTGATCTTCTGCTGCTGACTAAGCCTTCTGACCCAACTGTTCTTCTGCCTACATCTATGCCTGATCTGCCAGACTGTTGCTGACCCGGTTCTTCTGACCTTGCATCTTCTCATCCTACCTGCTGCATCTCTTCAGTCTTGCAAGTCCACATCTGGATCCTGTTTCCTACTGCACACCCACAGTCTGCTGCCAGCTAAGCTCTGTGCCAGGTCATCTGCCACCAGCCTGCCCTGCTGCTATATATGCCTGCTGAGTATGGCTGACACACGGACTACTGGACTGATCACAGGCACTCATGCCTCATCGTGCTCCTGTGGCTGCAGTTGCACTACCATTAGCCCTCAAGCCGATGCTGTGCAAGAAGACTTTCTCTTCACCTCAGGCTCACTATACAGGTACCTGACAAACCCAAAGGGCCTTTCATTGACACTTCTACTAATTGACTTATGCTGAAGTGACCAAACTATGTATGTGCCCACCCTTTTTCCATACGGCGTACCACTTATACATGGACAAATTTTATTCAAGCATGCCACTATTTAGATCAGTGGTTCTTAACCTGGGTTCGATCGAACCCCAGGGGTTCGGTTAGTCAGTCTCGGGGGTTCGGCGGAGGAGACCCACACCCGACTCATATGATTTGTGATGACATGCCTGCTTGTCCATCATTGGCTGCAGGTGGTCACGCAACATCGCTTAGCCCAGTGGTCGGCAAGCCGCGGCTCTTGTGTGCCGGGCGCCCGCTCCCCTCCCTCCTCTCGGGCGGCAGGGACTCAAATGCAATGATTGGCCAGTCTCGCTGCCACTCACATCCTGATAGCCAGTGATTGGCTGTCAGGATGTGTGTAGGCGGGGCAGCGTGACGAACGTGAGAGGAGCTAGGCTCCTCTCACAGTCCGCCCTGAAGACCGGAACGGCGCGGGAATACAGCGAGAGGAACGCGCGGAGCAAAGGTAAGTGAATTGACACAGGGGGGACTTGAGGACTTAATATGGGGGATGAATTAATATGGGGAATGAATTACTATAGGGGGGATGAATTACTATATGGGGGATGAATTATTATATGGGGGATGAATTACTATATGGGGGATGTATTACTATATGGGGGATGTATTACTATATGGGGGATGAATTACTATATGGGGGATGAATTACTATATGGGGGATGTATTACTATGGGGGATGAATTACTATATGGGGGATGAATTATTATATGGGGGATGAATTACTATATGGGGGATGTATTACTATATGGGGGATGAATTACTATATGGGGGATGTATTACTATGGGGGATGAATTACTATATGGGGGATGAATTACTATGGGGGATGAATTACTATATGGGGGATGAATTACTATATGGGGAAGGAATTACTATAGGGGGGATGAATTACTATATGGGGGATGAATTACTATATGGGGGGATGAATTACTATGGGGGATGAATTACTATATGGGGGATGAATTACTATATGGGGGATGAATTACTATGAGGGATGAATTACTATATGGGGGATGAATTACTATATGGGGGATGAATTACTATGGGGGATGAATTACTATATGGGGGATGAATTACTATATGGGGGATGAATTACTATGGGGGATGAATTTTCATACCGTTTGTTACAACATATCTTTGCGAGCAATCCTTTTCGAGGATGCTGGACATAAAGACGAAGAAAAGGAACAGACTTTGTTGCGAAAATGACATGAGAGTGGCACTTGCCAAGGTAATGCTGCGCATTTCTGAACTGGCCTCTGAAAGACAACAGCAGAAGTCACACTGATTTGCGGTAAATATTCATTATTTTGTTTTTGTGTGAAAATCATGTTTTAATGGTTTTGTTCTTTGTTCTTAATGGTTTTGTTCATTTTGTGCACCTATGTATAAATATATACCTATGTTTTGAATTTTAAAAATCATATTTTATTTTTCAAATTAAGAAGGGTTCGGTGAATGCGCATATGAAACTGGTGGGGTTCAGTACCTCCAAAAAGGTTAAGAACCACTGATTTAGATATTTGTACAATTGTGAAATTGGCGTATGTGGCACTGTGAGACCTAATCGCCGGGGCTTCCCCCAACGGCTTGTAAATACCCATCTTAGAAAGGAGGAAAAAGCCTGCTTGAGAAAGGAGGAATTGCTCGCAGTGAAGTGGAAGGACAAACGGGATGTTTTCGTCCTGTCTTCCATTCACACAGACACGACCATCCAAATTACCACGGCAGCTGGTGTTGTTGAGAAGTCCCTCTGTGTCCACAATTATAACCTTAACATGGGAGGGGTGGACTTCAACGACCAGATGATGAAGCCGTACATAGTTTCCCGAAAAGCCAGACGCTGGTACAAACAAGTGTCTGTTTATTTATTTCAATTGGCTCTATATAATGCTTTTGTGCTTTACAAAGCAACTGGACATAGTGGATCCTTCCTAAAATTCCAGGAAGAGATCATCACGGCCCTTTTGTATCCAGAAGGTGCTGTGGCCCAAACTCCCAACTCAAATGAAGTTAGCTGGCTGCATGAGAGGCATTTTCCCGATGCCATTCCTGGTACCCCAACTCAGAGGAACCCCCAAAAAAGATGTCATGTCTGTAGCAGACATGGAGTTAGGCATGACGGCCGCTTTTTTTTGTCCCTCCTGTCCTGGCCTCTGCATCATGGACGGCTTCCATCGCTACCATACACTAGTGGAGTATTAGTATAGGGTACAGCACGGCACAGTTCAGGGTACATAAATACACATCTCGAAAGATGTTAAGTAGTCAGGAAACTGGCTATCGCATTTGGAGAGACCCTATAATCTGTTTTAAAAAGTTACAGATTACAAAAAAATTTAAAAACCAAAAATAATTGTAGTTTGTTTTTGTCATTGTTACTGTTCTACTGTTACACTTTTACTGCTTTATTGTTACTGTTTTATTGTTAACCATTGCTGTTTTCTTTGCAGGAATGCTTTCAGCTGCAGCGCCGACCTGTTTATTCTGAAAGCAACAGGAACTTGTGTGAGGAAAATCTCATCCAAATCAGTGTGGGCAGCACTGTTGGATGAGATTTTTCATCCACAGTTAAAAAGCACATATATGCCAAAGCATGGGGGCCTGGGGTGCCCAGTGGGTGGATGGCCCCCTATGCTTCGGCATATATATTTTATAATCTTTGTTGGCACATTTCATGTGTGCCCACCATTAGAAGTGGGTGGATGTAGGGAGGTATATTCTAATGGTGGGCATACCACACACTTTTTTCTGGCAAATATTTCAATAAAAAGTTGTTTTATTGAGTTACTGTTATATTGTTAACCATTGCTATTTTCTTTGCAGAAATGTCATTCAACTGCAGCGCCGACTTGTTTATTCTGACAGCAACAGGGTCTTGCTCTCAGAATATACATAATTAGGCTTGTGCAGTGCTGTTAGATGAGATTTTTTATCCACAGTTAAAAAAAAAGAGCATATATGCTGAAGCATGGGGATCTGGGGTGGCCAGTGGGTGGATGGCCCCTATACTTCGGCATATATATTTTATAATATTTGTTGCCACTTTTCATGTGTGCCTACTATTAGAAGTGGGTGGATGCAGGGAGGTATTATAATGGTGGGCATACCACACACTTTTTCTGGCAGAGATTTCTTCTCTTTTTTTCATTCAGCCCACAGGCTGCATTAAAAAAAAGGAACATAGCATATATACCCAACAAGGACAAGCGACATACTGGTACATCACTGGACTTTGAGTGGTTATACCAGGATGATGCCTGAAGCTGCAGCCGGTGACGGGCTTTCATGTAAAAGCAATCCTAGTGGCTAATTAGCTGCAGGATTGCTTTTACAAGCAGTGGGAGAAGATGCCCCCTCTCCCCCGCTGCCTTCCACGGCCTTCTCGGGCAGTCCCGTGCCATCAGGGAAACCTGAGAATGCAGCCGGTGTTTCTACCAGCTGACCATAGAGCTGATTGGAGACCAGAAAGGTGCCAATCATCTCTATAGTCTAAGAAATCGGAAGCTACAAGCATTTCATCATTTCAGTTTCGCAGGATATAAACAGCGCCATTTGTAAATTGGGAAAGCATCTGATCACACCAATCTTGGTGAGATTAGATAATGTAAGGGCAGAGGAGATATCTAGAGTATGATAGACCCCAGATTTCTCACAAAAGAATACATGACAATGCCCATTGAAGTTATAAGGGATATTTGCATTCCCTGTGATAGCATTAAAAGTGATTAAAAAACAAACTTGAAAGGGACAGTGTAAAAATAATAAAAAAATCAAAATAACTTAAAAAAAATAAATAAATAAAGCACCCTTGCCCTCTCACACGCATGCGCACCTGCATGCACGAACGTTGACCCTGTGCTGGTATGTAAACAGCGATTGCACCATGCATGTCAGGTATCACCACGAACATCAAATCAAGGGCAGTAATTCTAGCACCAGAACTCCTCTGTAAATCTAAAATGATAGCTTGTAAAGGCTTTTAAAGCGTTGCCTATGGATATTAAAAATGTCTGCAGTTTGTCGCCATTGCAAAGGGCATGCGCAATTTTAAAGCATGTCATGTTTAGTATCTATTTACTCATCTTTTATGAGTTACCAAATAATTGGCCAATATATTGTGTTTTTGTGCATTAAAATTAAAAGTGTATTTTTTTAAAAAAATTTGCGTTTTAAAAATCCCTGCGCAAGTACTATGTGACATAAAAAATTTCAGCACCCACCATTTTATTCACTAGGGTGTCTTCTTTAAAAAAATATATAATGTTTGAGGGTTCGTAGTAATTTCCTAGCAAAAATACAGATTTTTTTCATTTGAACACAAAGGCCCTGATTTACTATTGTGCCTAGGCGCATTTCCATGGGCGAACGTCTAATTTTTACTAGCGACCGTCTACTTTTACCCGCTAAGAGATTTACTAAAGAGAAGCGTCCAAGTAGACGCCAAATCAAATTTACTAACGAGACACAGATCAGGAATCAGACTCAAAAAGCAGACTTGCTAAGAGGCACATCTAACAACATGAAAAATCACTGCAGAAACATGTTCACATTGAAATTTGCTTTGCCAAATATCAGGACTTCACTTTCAACAATATCTGTCATTTCCAAAAAAAAATTAAAATGTGTTAAAAAGTTTTTTTTAAGCAAGTCGACACAGTGAAGAACTAAACGCTTGTGCAGTATATTTGTCCGATATACAGTTGTGTTCAAAATAATAGCAGTGTGTTGAAAAAAAGTGAATAAAGCTCAAAATCCTTCTAATAGCTTTTATTTCCATACACACAAATGCATTGGGAACACTACACATTCTATTCCAAATCAAAACATGAAGAAAAATATATCAAATTTGTGTTATTCCTCTAAAAAAATTGAAGAAAAGTGAATATTAGACAGTTCAAAAAAATAGCAGTGTTTGCATTCTTCTTTACAAACTCAAACATTCACTATATAAACTGAAAAATGTTTGAAGATTTTGCTTTCCTTTAAATCACTTTATTAATATTTAGTTGTATAAGCACTGTTTCTGAGAACTGCTGTACATCTGTGTTGTATGGAGTCAACCAACTTCTGGCACCTGTGAACAGGTATTCCAGCCCAGGATGATTGGACTACATTCCACAGTTCTCTATTTCTTGGTTTTGCCTCAGAAACTGCATTTTTTATGTCACCCACAAGTTTTCTATTGGATTAAGATCCAGGGATTGGGCTGGCCACTCCATAACGTCAATCTTGTAGTTTTGGAACGAAGATGTTGCACATTTACTGGTGTGTTTGGGGTTGTTGTCTTGTTGGAACACCCATTTCAAGGGCATTTCCTCTTCAGCATAAGGCAGCATGACCTCTTCAAGTATTCTGATGTATTCAAACTGATCCATGATCCCTGGTATGCGATAAACAGGCCCAACACCGTAGCATGAGAAACATCCCCATATCATGATGCTTGCGCAACCATGCTTCACTGCCTTCACAGTGTACTGTGGCTTGAATTCAGTGTTTGGGGGTCGTCTGACAAACTGTCTCCGGCCACTAGACCCAAAAAGAACAATCTTACTTTCATCAGTCCACAAAATGTTGCGCCATTTCTCTTTAGGCCAGTCAATGTGCTCTTTGGCAAATTGTAACCTCTTCAGCACGTCTTTTTTTTCAACAGTGGGACTTTACGGGGGCTTCTTGCAGATAGCTTGGCTTCACATAGGTGTCTTCTAATTGTAACAGTACTCACAGGTAACTTTAGACCTTCTTTGATCTTCCTGGAGCTGATTGTTGGCTGAGTCCTTGCCATTTTGGCTATTCTTCTATCCATTCGAATGGTAGTTTTTCCCTTTCTTCCACGTCTTTCAGGTTTTGGTTGCCATTTTAAAGCATTTGTGATCATTTTAGCTGAGCAGCCTATCATTTTATGCACTTCTTTATATGTTTTCCCCTTCTCCAATCAACTTTTTACTCAAGGTACGCTGTTCTTCTGAACAATGTCTGGAGCAACTCATTTTCCTCAGAATTTCAGAGAGAAATGCACCGTAACCAGCATGTACCACATTTGCTGCCTTCCTTCCTTAAATAAGGGCAATAATTGCCACCTATTTTTCAAAAAATGAATGACCTCACTAATAGAACTCCACACTGCTATTATTTTGAACATGCCCCTTTCAATTAGTGATTCAATTGCACAGAATCAGCAGCATGCATGTCATGACTATTGGGTCTGTCGGATTTCTATTACTCTACTACACCTGCTAGTAAATTATTTGCCATGTAGAAATATCATTTCTACCAAAAACAGTGATTGATCAGGTTAGCGATGTCTGACTGATATTATTTTGAACACAACTGTAAATGCGCATGTGCAGAACACATTTTAGACGTCCTCTGTGGGTGCTTGCTTTTTAGCCGCTGTTCAGTAGTAAATCTCTGTGTGGAGTCCACTGACAGACAGCACTCGGTCGCGTCTACTGTGTTTAACAAACAGCACTAGGCATATCTTTATGTATTCTAATTTGATTTCCTTAGTTCTATTGATTCTATTTTTGTTTCTTATATTTATAATTATATTTATAATTTATAATATTATATTTATAATTATTTCTGTAATGATTTTACTTATTTCGAAGGTCTAGATAATATTTATTTTGACAGCTGAATGTAAAAATAAAAGTCTGCAATTAAAAAAAAAAAAAAAAAAAAACAGCGTGGGGTCCCCCCTCCGATCCATACCAAGCCCTTCAGGTCTGGTATGGATATTAATGGGTAACTCTACGCCGAAATTTAAAAAAAAACAGTGTGGAGTCCCCCCCAAAATCCATACCATACCCTTATCTGAGCATGCAGCCCAGCAGGTTAGGAAAGGGGGGGGTGAGCGCCCCCCCCCTCCTGAAGCATACCAGGCCACATGCCCTCAACATGGGGGGGTGCTTTGGGGCAGGGGGGGCTCCCCCTCAAAGCACCTTGTCCCCATGTTGATGGGGACAGGGCCTCTTCCCCACAACCCTGGCCGGTGGTTGTGGGGGTCTGCGGGCGGGGGGCTTATCAGAATCTGGAAGCTCCCTTTAACAAGGGGGCCCCCAGATCCCGCCCTCCCCACGTGAATGAGTATGCAGTACATGGTCCCGCTACTGATTCACAAAAAAAGCAAAAGTGTAGTGTAAAAACAACACAGTACAGGGTCTTTGACAAGTCCTTTAATAAAACAATGTCCCCCGAAGTAGATCCAACGTCAATCACGACGACCCGAAAAAAGAATTAAAAAAAAGCTCCGCTCTAGACAGAGGCTACCAGCCTTATTCAGTGAGTCTCTCTCTGACAGTTCTTAAATAGGTAAGAGGCGGGACCAGCCGGGGACATCATCCAAGTGACCCCGCCCCATGTCACATGCTTGATGTCCCCAGCTGGCCCCACCCCTTACCTATTTAAGAACTGTCAGCCTGTCTCCTGCATAAAGCTGGTTAGCCTCAGTGGAGAGACAGGGTGACAGTTCTTAAATAGGTAAGGGGTGGGGCCAGCCGGGGACATCATCCGAGTGACCCCGCCCCATGTGACATCATTGATGTCATATGGGGTGGGATCACATGCTTGATGTCCCTGGCTGGCCCCGCCCCTTACCTATTTAAGAACTGTCAGAGAGAGACTCACTGCATAAGGCAGCTAGCCTCAGTCTAAAGCGGAGCTTTTTTTCTTCTTTTTTCGGGTCGCCGTGATTGACGTTGGATATACTTCGGGGGAAATTGTTTTATTAAAGGACTTGTCAAAGACCCTGTACTGTGTTTTTTTTACACTACACTTTTGCTTTTTTTGTGAATTAGTACCGCAGACTCATTCACGTGGGGGGGGGGGGGCTGGGATCTGGGGCCCCCCTTGTTGAAGGAGGCTTTCAGATTCTGATAAGCCCCCCGTCTGTAGACCCCCACAACCACCGGCCAGGGTTGTGGGGAAGAGGCCCTGTCCCCATCAACATGGGGACAAGGTGCTTTGGGGGGGGAAGCCCCCCTTCTCCAAAGCACCCCCCTATGTTGAGGGCATGTGGCCTGGTATGGTTCAGGAGGGGGCGCTCGCTCATCACCCCCTCCTTTCCTGACCTGCCGGGCTGCATGCTCGAATAAGGGTCTGGTATGGATTTTAAGGGAAACCACACGCAGTTTTTTTTAAATTTCGGCATGGAGTTACCCCTTAATATCCATGCCAGACCTGAAGGGCTTGGTGTGGATGGAACCCCACGCCGTTTTCTTTTTTACATTTTGGTGTGGAGTTACCCCTTAAGATACATACCAGACCCGAAGGGCTTGGTGTGGATGGGAGGGAGGACCCCATGCCGTGTTTATTTATTATGGTGCTGGTTTTTAAATGTAATTCTCCCTTTTTTTTCCTTCACTATAGCTCAGAAAGTCACCTGTCACTTCCCCCAGCTAAAAGAGAAAGTTTTCTTGGAATTTATATCCCTGAAGGAAACAATGTTTACTTTGAGTTTATTAAAAGATACAAAGTTTTCTGTAACTTTGGGGAAAGTGACTTCTAACCTTGTGAACTATAGTGAGGAAAAAAAAAGGCTGGAATTTGCATTTGAAAATCAGCGCTGACATACACTTTGTATTGCGAAAAAAAAATTATTAACAATTGTGTAAACCGAGGCATTATTTTCAATGGATTTTCATTCATAAATCGAAAATTACGTTAACCGAGGCGTTGGTAAACTGAGGTACGCCTGTATTAGTATTGTAATCCTTTGTATTGGGATACATAGAACCAACATACATCTAAATTGGCAACATAGCACAACATTTGTGTCACATTGGAGATATCTGGCTAGTTATACTGACCTTGCCCGGGGACTTTGGGTTGATTCACACCACAGAAATACAGGCAGAATTAGTGCTCAACAGCTCCATGGATTAGTGGTTAGCACTGCTGCCTCACAACGCTAGGGTCGTCGGTTTGAATCCCAGCCACGGCAATGAATTTGCATGATCTCTGTGTGACTTTCCTAACATACAGTTGCAAGAAAAAGTATGTGAACCCCTTGGGATTATGTGGAGTTTTGCATGAATTGGGCATAAAATGTGCTCTGAATGTCATCTAAGTCACAACAATAGCAGAACATAGTCTACTGAACATAATATTACACAAACATTAGATGTTGCCATGGTTTAATTGCACATAACATGTAAACATTCACAGTGCAGGGAGGAAAAAGACTGTGAGGCCCTAGCTTAATGACTTCTCCCAGAGCTAATTGGAGCCAGGAGTGAGCCAACCTTGACTCCAATCAGTGTGATGATATTGGATGTGTTGCTGATAGCTGTCCTGCCCTTAAAAAACACACACCTGTTTTGGGTTTATTGGTTTCAAGAAGCACTGTCTGATGTGAACCATGCCTCGCAGAAAAGAGCTCTCAGAAGACCTACGATCAAGAATTGTTGACTTGCATGAAGCTGGAAAGGGTTACAAAAGTATCTCCAAAAGCCTTGATGTTCATGTGTCAATGGTAAGACAGACTGTCTACAAATGGAGAAAGTTTAGCACTGTTGCTACTCTCCCTAGGCGTGGTCGTCCTGTAAAAATGACTGCAAGAGCACAGCGCAGAATGCTGCATGAGGTAAAGAAGAATCCCAGAGTGTCAGCTAAAGACCTACAGAAATCTCTGGCACATGCTAACATTTTTGTTGACACATCTACAATAAGGAAAACATTAAACAAGAATGGAGTACATGGGAGGACACCACGGAGGAAGGCATTGCTGTCCAAAAAGAATATTGCAGCACGTTTGAAGTTTGCAAAAGAGCACCTGGATGTTCCACAGCACTACTGGCAAAATATATTGTGGACAGATGAAACCAAGATTGAGTTGTTTGGGAAGAACACACAACACTATGTGTGGAGAAAAAAAGGCACAGCACACCAACATCCAAACCTCACCCCCACTGTAAAACATGGCGGAGGGAGCATCATGGTTTGGGGCTGCTTTGCTGCCTCAGGGCCTGGACGGATTGTTGTCATTGATGGGAAAATGAATTCCAGAGTTTATCAAGACATTTTGCAGGAAAACGTACGACCATCTGTCCGCCAACTGAAGCTCCGCAGAGGATGGGTGATGCAACAGGACAATGACCCAAAGCATACAAGTAATTCAACAAAACAATGGCTGCAACAGCACAGAATATGCCTTCTGGAGTGGACCAGTCAGAGTCCTGACCTCAATCCAATTGAAATGCTGTGGCATGACCTTAAGAGAGCGATTCACACCAGACACCCCAAGAATATTGCTACACTGAAACAGTTTTGTGAAGAGGAGTGGTCCAAAATTACTCCAGATCGTTGTGCAGGTCTGATCTTCAACTACAGGAAACGTTTGGTTGAGGTTATTGCTGCAAAAGGAAGGTCAACCAGTTATTAAGTCCAAAAGTTAACATACTTTTTCCTCCCTGCAATGTGAATGTTTACATGTTATGTGCAATTAAACCATGGCAACATCTAATGTTTGTGTAGTATTATGTTCAGCAGACTGTGTTCTTCTATTGTTGTGACTTAGATGACGTTCAGAGCACATTTTATGCCCAATTCATGCAAAACTCCACGTAATCCCAAGGTGTTCACATACTTTTTCTTGCAACTGTACATGTGCTGGTGGCAGCATCTTTGCTTTCTGTCTAAATGATCCCTAGAATGTGAATTAGAATGAGGCCTTGTCTTTTCAAACACCTTTAACGTTGCACCGTATGTGAATATCAAACGATGGGATGAGATAAGGGCCTGGACTAATGATTGATTGGATAATGCTGGTTTGCACTCCACCCCCTTTTGGGAAGGTTTGTCAAACCATGAGAAGAGTGAGCGAGAGAGAGAAAAGGATTAAAAAAAAATTTAATAAAATAACGGCATGGAGTCCCCCCCCCCCAAATCCATAACAGACCCTTATCCGAGCATGCAGATACCGCATGCCTTCAAAGATTTATTTCCCTTGTTGAATTGCCTGCTTGGTTCACACTAGATGTGATTTAAAATTGTGCTTTTTGTTGGCAATTGCACCGTTTTTTTCTGTAGATTTACCAATGAGTTATTGCGTTTTCAATTGTGTTTTGCATTGCGATTTCTATTGTAGTCTATATGTGCAATCGCTACAAAATGCTGAAAA
The DNA here is from genome assembly GCF_062004578.1 of Staurois parvus. Lineage (NCBI taxonomy): Eukaryota > Metazoa > Chordata > Amphibia > Anura > Ranidae > Staurois > Staurois parvus. Next base: position 1,815,009 of record NW_028318261.1, on the reverse strand, counting down.
AGTTAGACAAGAACTACTTTTGAAATTGTGCTGCAGCAAATCGCTTATGTTAAGACACTCACATCCACATTCATTAGATCGGATATCAGGTACAATTTCAATTCCCAAATCGCACCTGAAATTGTGCACCCTGGATGCGACTTGGCATGCGATTTGCATGACATGCGTCTTGCAAATTGTATGCCAAGTCGCACCCTATTGTCTGCTATTATAGCAGTCACATGGGTGCGTTTCCGACACTGATTTCTAAAGTAGTACATGTACTACTTTTGTGGCAATTTGCATAGATATCTGTGTCAGATGTCTTGCAAATCACAAGGAAATCAATATCTTCACTGTACGTCGCACAATTTCTAAATCGGCTTTGATGTGACCGGGGTGTATGGCCATTTAATGTTTTTCTGATTTATGGGAAATGCCGCATACTAGCAAAAGTGAATTGACATTTTCAGTATTGCATGAGAGATGTGGTCATGTGACTGCCTTAACTTATGCGATAATCTGTAGTGAATTGTGCCCATAGGGCCAAGAAATATTGCCAATAGGGTTCCCTTTCACATTCCTGTTCAATGTTCTGTTGTATGCTGCACAGGTACACTTCACTGTGGCTTTCTTTCTGACTCTGATTTGTGGGGCCTGTATACCAAGGGTTAACGCAGGTGGGAAGAGAATTAATCAGGTGCAAACATTTTCTCTGACCAAATGAATGACAGTGGTGGGTGTGGCCGACCTTATATAAAGAGGTGCGGTAGTGACTGATTTTTTGCCTTGTACAGGCCACATTATTTTCTGCAAGTCCTTGTCTGTGGTGGTTTGGAGAGGAAGAAATATTGTGGTTGCCCCAGGCCACACTCACGCTGTGTTTTGATGTGGGCTGTAAATGTTTTGCATGTTCTTCCTTCTAAGGTGTGTTTGTGTGTTATTGTACAATGATTGTGTGTTTATTATCTTTGCATTGTAATCCTAACACATGTCAATTGCTCTGCTCTTCCAAGTTTGCTTTATTTAGAATGAAATGCAGTTTTCAGACAAACATGATGAGAAATGTATGTGTGGGGGATTTTGGGAGGTGGGAGGTGTTTTATTTTGGCATGTATGTATTTTTATATTGATGTTTTGATCTGCAGCTTGTTTTGTGGATAAGCCTAAGTGATTCATATTAACTGTTTGTTTCCTGCTGTAACCTGTGAAAGCACAGTTCATTAGAAGTATAATCTTTTAGAATGTAAGCTCTTATGAGCAGGACCGTTCTATTTTAGCAACATCAATCCTGCTTTTTTTTTTCACCAAGATATTGAATGTACCTACTTGTTGTTGCTGTCCAAATAAATGTGGAATGTGTATTTGATCAATAAACATTTGGACTCTGTATTTTTGGGGGGGATTATTTCATGTTCTAGTTGAATGTAGCACAGTGGCTAAATGGTTAGCACTTCCACCTGGCAGTACTAGGGTCGTTGGTTCGAATCCCAACCATGGCACCTCCTGCCTGGAGTTTGCATTTTCTCCCTGTGCCTGTGTTTCCTTCGGGTACTTCGGTTTCCTCCCACACTCTAAAGAAATGCTGGTAGGTTAATTGGATCCTGTCAAAATTGGCCCTAGTATATCTATGAATGTAAGTTAGGGCTCTTAGTACGCTCCTTGAGGGTTAGGGACTGATGTGAATTTACCACATATATGTAAAGCGCTGCGTAAATTGACAGCGCTATATGCAAGTATGTCCAAACTAACAAACCAAAAGACCATGTTATGTACCAGTGAATAGGTTGTGTTCAATGTGCAGCTAGCTATTTTTTTTCTACAATCCTCTTAACAGTAATAAATTGGGCCCCCCCAATTTATGTTGACTTTGGGCCTTTATCGGAAAATATATATTTGCCAATGTCATATACACAGTATAGTGCAAGCATACATTCACCAATGTCATATACACAGTATAGCTGCAAGCATACATTCACCAATGCCAAATCCACAATAGAACTGCAAACATATATTTGCGAATGTCATATACACAATGGAGCCGCATGTAAAATTGCTATGGTGCACAAATAAACACTAAGACGGCTGTTGGAGGAGGCACTAGAGCAGCTGTCATACCGGAAATACGCCATGACGTTTCCGGAAGGACGTTTGCACACACCCGGAAGTGGGAGTGGGAGTGTTAGTAGATGGGAGTGTGGTTAGGAGAGTTTAGTGGTAATTTGCAAGTCTATTTTTGAGCTTTGTGAATTGTTCTTTTGTGGAATTCCAGACCACATCTGGACATGGCGAGATCGCTGTTCACCAAGGAGCTGATCCTCATTTGCCGGGGAAACATTACTAATAATTGTTGTATTTTCAGTTGAAAACATGTCCAATTCCTAGATCCATTGAGGTACATAGCAGAGGTTCAAGGTTCTTCCTAACTATACAGGTGGCACAGACACAAGCATACACCCAGGGCCACTGTTAGATATCATGGGGCCCCATACAGCATACCTGACAGGCCCCCACCGCCAGAGAAAATATTCAAATTATATTTATGGTAAAAATACACTAAAAACATTATTAATGGACATAATCCCAACCATATTCCTGTGAAATCTAAATGATAAAACTGTACTGTTCATAAATAAAGCTGTGTGTGTAATTGAGGTGTAATTGAGGTCTTGGGGCTCATTCACATGGGTGCTGTGGCCTGTAGGGGGGGAATCAGTGGTTTGTTTTTGTGGCTATCGCCGTTTGCAGGCAACCTATGTTACACTATGGAAATGCTGCAGGTCATAATTTGACAAGCATATGGGTGCAGGTGTATAGCCCTGAACACAGACAGTGAGCATTCAGGGCCACTTCCCCACGCCTTCACACCTGTCAGATTAAAACCTGTGTTCATACAGCTGCTGTGTCCCCATAGTGTAACAGGTGGCTCTAGCCACATGAACAACCCACTCATTCATGCTGTACAGGCCAGAGGACCTGTGTGAATGGGGCATTTTTTACTTTTTTTTTTCAGTGTGTTAATTTCAATGGGCTGCCTGATGTGTGGGAACATGCAAAAATACTGCAGGCATATTATTTTAAAAGTGTGTTGCACCTAACCGCACAGTAGTGTGGTGCCATGTGTTTTGGTGGCTGTGAATGGGTCTGTTTTTAATAGACGTGTGTAGGTGCAATTACGTTTTCATCATGGTACCTGCGCACATCTGCAAAGGGCATTGTATTTCTTTGCTGTGCTGGAAAATGTGTGTTCTTGCATGCGTTTCTGCACCACCAATGGTGTGAACAAGGCCAGTTTACACTACAGAAACAGTCTAGATGTGTTCCTGATGCGTTTTTTCAAAGCCCTTTTGGCATGCATGTTTAGTGTGTTACAGTACATTTTGGATGCGTTTTGGACATGTTGCATTGAATTTTTGTATCCCTTCCAGTTAGTTTTTTCTACTTTCTTTTTATTCAATTTATTAGGGACATGTGCATTTTAGTACATTCAAGGGCGTTTCAACGCGTTCCAGTACAGTTCTGTGCATAAACAATGCAACGTGGTCAACTTTGTTTACAGCACCTGCAATGCACTGAAAATGCAAGTGCTGATGTGAATTATGACATTGACAACCATATAACCTTCTTTATGATGCCGAAAAAGCAACTGAAACACATGTAGTGTGAACTGGCCCTAAAGATTATTAGAAGTAAGGGAACGGGACTGACCAGGAATTGTGAATTCAATCAGACTTGTGGTGAGATACAATCAGCAATCGTATAATAATGTGAGATCTGAGCTGTAGATGATAGAAAATGAGACACATTCACTTGATCAGTAAATAAATAGTTAAAAAGAGTGGGGCAGTGATCCATAGATTTGCATATGGGACAGGTGATGATGGGGTGGGGGAGGGGGTCAAGTTGTATAAGGAGACAGGTTTAAAAAAACATAAAAAAAAGTTACAATGAAATATACACAGCATGAAACTTGAACATTTCCAACTTGTCAGAAGAACAGGACGCAGGTAAGAGTCACCTCCTTTCCACTTTCTAGTCATTAGGCAAAATCTTAATTGATTGATCAATATTCCTGTCACTGACACAACCCAGAAAATTGATCTTCATTTTTTTAACATTGATAAATGTCAAGGAGCTTATAATCTAAGGGCAGAAACTCAGCCATGTACTAGGCCCAATTAACCTAACAGCATGTCTTTGGAGTGTTGGCAGAAACACATCCATACAGGGAAAGCATGCAAACTGGGATGAAGCCATGACCAGGATTAGAACCCATGACCCAAGTGCTGTAAATTCTGAGTTCTAACCACTAAGCCACTGTGGGAGACAAAGTTTGAGCTCCAATGTAGAATAGTTACATTGTTTAAAAATGATAAAGCGAGCGCTTTATAATTTATATAGACTACTAAAATGGTATTACACAAGATAAATATAAATATAGGTATAGATATGAAGGTAGCAGCTGGCACTCAGGGTATTGGCAACAGTCCCAGAATAGAAATATGTTAAAGTAATAGTGCAGCGCTATAAATGCATGTTATCAATCATAAACGCATGTAAAATCCAAAAAGTGCAATAATTTATTTCAGGTACTTAGCGCTGTCAATTTACGCAGTGTTTTACACATACAGTATATTGTACATTCACATCAGTCCCTAACCCTCAAGGGGTGTACAATCTAAGGTCCCTAACTCACATTCATACTTACACATACTAGGGCCAATTTGGACAAGAATCAATTCACCTACCAGCATGTCTTTGGAGTGTGAGAGGAAACTGAAGTACTGAGAGGAAACCCAAGCAAGCACAGGGAGAACATGCAAACTCCATGCAGGAGGTGTCATGGTCAGGAATCAAACCCATCACTCATTTACTGCAAGACAGACATGCTAACCATTAAGCCACTGTGCCATCCATTAATAATGATGTAAACTGGTAAATGGTGCTAAAAAAAAGTTCATATAATCATTCCTGAATAATGGAATGTCCTTCGTGTTTACCTTTCACAAGTTCATGCACTACTGTCCGTCACGGATAAACCACACGTGCCATTCATAAGCACTCTCTGAGTTGGTACTCTCACACAAAGGACATTCCATTATTCAGGAATGATTATATGAACTTATTTTAGCACCATTTACCATTTTACATCATTATTGCAATTATTTGCACTTTTTGGATTTTACATGCGTTCGTTATTGATCACATGCATTTATAGCACTGTACTATGACTTTAACATAGAATAGTTACATGATTAAAGATAAGGAAGCTATATCATTATATTGGGAACTTAGAACTAGACATTCCAAATTATTTGAGATATAAGTGTGAAAATGTTTAACATTTGAAAATAGAATGTATGACATTCATTAGTAAATGCATTAGTTGTTTGATCATTTTGGAGAAACAGCAAAAAAAAAAATTATAATATAGGTGTACTTTTTATTTTACATTCTAAGTATTCTCATATGCAAACAGAAAAACGCCAATGAGACAAAGCCCGCGCTTGTGCGCCACCTAGCGAACACATCTTGTATTACACCTAAAAATGTGCCAGACGCGATTCCACATTTACTAACAGGCAAGTAGACGCTTTTTAATGAGATTGCTAGATGCCTCTCAGAAGACTGACAGGTCTTAATTGATTTAATTGAGTCTGCCTGAATGTTCAGAGTCTGCTGGTAGACTCAATTCTTAGTAAATCAGGGCCAAAGTGTCAGAAAAGGCTTGGTCTTCAGGTAGTTACACCGCGTTCCAAATTATTATGCAAATTCTATTTAAGTGTCACAAAGATGAAATATTTTGATTTTCAGTTTAACTCATGGATGGCATTGTGTGTCAGGGCTCTTTTGATCACTGAAAACAATCTCGGACACCTGTGATAATTAGATTGGCCAGTGAGCCCAATTTAAGGAAAAACTACTAAAGGACGGTGTTCCACATTATTAAACAGAGCACCATTTTCAAGCAATATGAGGAAGAAAAAGGATCTCTCTGCTGCCAGAGTGAAATAGTTCAATGCCTTGGACGAGGTATGAAAACATTAGATATTTCACGAAAACTTAAGCGTGATCATCGCACTATTAAGAGATTTGTGGCGGATTCAGAGCACAGACAGGTTTGTGCAGATAAAGGCACATTGAGGAAGATTTCTGCCAGATCCATGCATCGGATCAAGAGAGCAGCTGCTAAAATACCATTACATAGCAGCAAACAGATATTTGAAGCTGCTGGTGCCTCTGGAGTCCCACGGACATCAAGGTGTATAGTCCTCCAGAGTCTTGCAACTGTGCATTAACCTTCTATTCGGCCACCACTAACCAATGCTCACAAGCAAAAACAGCTGCATTGGGCAGAAAAATACACGAAGACTAATTTTCAAACAGTCCTATTCACTGATGAGTGCCGTGCAACCCTGGATGGTCCAGATGGATAGAGTAGTGGATGGTTGGTGGACAGCCACCCTGTTCCAACCACGCTGCGACATCAGCAAGGCGGTGGTGGAGTCATGTTTTGGGCCGGAATCATGGGAACAAAGCGGGTCGGCCCCTTTAGAGCCCCCGAAGGTGTAAAGATGACCTCTGCAAAGTATGTGGAGTTTATGACTGACCACTTCCTTCCCTGGTACAGAAGGAAGAACTATGCTTTCCGTAATAAAATCATCTTCATGCATGACAATGCACCATCTCATGCTGCAAAGAATACCTCTGCATCAATGGCTGTTATAGGGATAAAAGGAGAGAAAGTCATGGTGTGGCTTCTATCCTCCCCTGACCTCAATCCTATTGAGAACCTTTGGAGCATCCTCAAACAAAAGATCTATGAGGGTGGGAGGAAGTTTACATCCAAACAGCAGCTCTGGGAGGCTATTCTGACATCTTGCAAACAAATTCAAGCAGAAACTGTCCAAAAACTCACAAGTTCAATGGATGTAAGACTTGTGAAGCTGCTATCAAATAAGGGGTCCTATGTTACAATGTTACCTGTTAAACTGTTTAAAACGTTAAAATGTTGTTAAAAGTTTGATGAAATAGCTTTTGATTTCAGTAAATATGCTGCAAACACAACAAATGACAATTTTTATTTCTTTACAACCTATAAAGTGTTTTGAAACTTACTGTGCGTAATAATTTGGAAGAGTGCATTGTAAGTTTTTTATGTTTCAAAAAAAATACTGTTATCATTAGGAGGTTTGTTCAATAAAATTTGAATTGTACTCTTAATAGCTGATAACATGAGAATTATGCTGACTGTTATTTACATCAATTATTTAGCTATATGAGAAAAATATCATTTGCATAATAATTTGGAACACGGTGTAGAATAGAGTGATGTGTGGCATAAACTTCTAATGCTGTGCGTGAAATGCCCACACCCCTCAAAATGACCCTTTTTTGGAAAATAGACATCCCAAGCTATTTGCTGAGAGGCAAGTTGAGTCCATAGAATAATTTTTTTTTTTACCAAACGTTTTTTGAAAATTACAAAAAAAAAATATATATTTTTTTTTTTTACACAAAATTGTCCCTTAAATGATTTATTGCTCACACATGCCATGGGTATATGTGGAATCACTCCCCAAAATACATTCTGCTACTTCTCCTGAGTATGGGGGTACCACATGTGAGATACTTTTTGACAGTCTAGCCAAGTACAGGACCCCAAAATCAAATAAGCACTTCCAGGCTTTATTTCCTTATAACACTTCCTGACTACCTATCACAGTTTTGGAGGCCCTTAAATGCCAGGAAAGCACCACCCCCCCCCCCAAATGACCCCTTTTTGGAAAGTAGACACCCCAGGAAATTTGATAAGTATTGAGTATTTAGCAGATCTCATTTGTTGCCACAAGTTTTTGGAAAGTGAAAGAAAACAAACATATTTTCTCTTTTTTTATATATATATATATATATTTCGAAACCTTGTGAGAAAAAATTGGATCTGCAAAATACTCAGCGTGCCTCTTTTTAAATTCCTTGGGGTGTCTACTTTCCAAAAAGGGTTAATGGGGGGGGGGGGGGGTTGGTGCTATCCTGGCATTTCAGGACCCCAAAAACTGTGATAGGTAGTGAGGAAGTGAAATGAGGAAGTTACGCACCTTCAGGCTTTCAAAGTGATCATTGGATTTCAGGCTCCTGTATGCGGCTAGGCTCCCAAAAAGTCTCACACATGTGGTATCCCCATACTCAGTAGAAGTAGCAGAATGTATTTTGGGGTGTAATTTCACATATACCCATGGCTTGTGTGAGCAATATATCATTTAAGTGACAACTTTGTGTATAAAAAAAGAAATTGTCCAAAAACTGGTGGAAAAAAATAAATCTTCCATGGACTCAATGGCCCTGATTCACTATTGGGCGTGGGCGCATATTTATGGGCTTAAGCCCAATTTTCATGGGCGTCTGTCATTTTTTACCCTGCAACCTAATTCACTATTGAGCAGAGCCCATAAGCAGATGCCCAATCTAATTCACAAAAAGACACACGCCCGAAATCAGACTCACAAAACAGACTTGCTAAGAAGCAAGTCTAAAACCATGAAAAATCACTGCAGAGACATGTTCACTTAGAAATTTGCTTTGCCAAATATCAGGACTTCACTTTAAACAATATCTGCTATTTCCAAAAAAATTAAAAATGTGTTAAAAATCGTTTTTTTCAAGGAAATCGACACAGTAAAAATCTAGAAGCCCGTGCAGTGTCTTTGGCAGATACAACTGAGCATGTGCAGAACACATTTTAGACTTCTGCCATGGGCGTTTGCTTTTTAGCCACTGACTAATAGTGAATCTGATTGTGGATTCCTCTGAGAGCCGACACTCGCTCGCGTCTATTGTGTTTAATAAACAGCACTCGGCATATCTTCATGTAATCTAATTAGATTTCCTTAGTTCTAGTGATTCTATTTTTGTTTCTTATCCTTTATAATTATTTCTGTAATGATTTTACTTATTTCAAAGGTCTAGATAATATTTATTTTGACAGCTGAATGTAAAAATAAAGGTCCACAATAAAAAAAAAAAAAAAACAAAACAGCGTGGGTCCCCCCTCTCATCCATACCAAGCCCTTCAGGTCTGGTATGGATATTAAGGGGGAACTCCACGCTGAAATTTAAAAAAAAAAAACAGCGTGGGTCCCCCTCAATATCCATACCAGACCCTTATCCGAGCATGCAGCCCGGCAGGTCAGGAAAGGGGGGGGACGAGCGAGCGCCCCCCCCCTCCCGAACCATACCAGGCCACATGCCCTCAACATGGGGGGGTGCTTTGAGGCAGGGGGGCTCCCCCCCCAAAGCACCTTGTCCCCATGTTGATGAGGACAAGGGCCTCTTCCCCACAACCCTGGCCGGTGGTTGTGGGGGTCTGCGGGCGGGGGGCTTATCAGAATCTGGAAGCCCCCTTTAACAAGGGGGCCCCCAGATCCCGGCCCCCCCCCTACGTGAACGAGTCTGCGGTAGATGCTCCCGCAGACTCCTTCACAAAAAAAAAAGTGTGGTGTAAAAAAAACACAGTACAGGGTCTTTGACAAGTCCTTTATTAAAACAATGTCCCCCGAAGTAGATCCAACGTCAATCACGGCGGCGGCGGCAGGGACCCGAAAAAAGAAAAAAAAAAAAAGGTTCCGCTCCCGTCGGAGGCTTCCAGCCATGTGAAGAAGAGGCTAGCTGACAGTTCTTATATAGGTATGGGGCGGGGCCAGCCGGGCACATCATCCCCGCCCCTTACCTATTTGAGAAATGTCACCCTGTCTCTCCGCTGAGGCTAACTAGCTGAATGCAGGAGACAGTCTGACATTTCTTATATAGCTATGGGGCGGGGCCAGCCGGGGACATCATCCGAGTGACCCGCCCCATGTCACATGCTTGCTGTTCCCGGCTGGCCCCGCCCCATAGCTATATAAGAAATGTCAGACTGTCTCCTGCATTCAGCTAGTTAGCCTCAGCGGAGAGACAGGGTGACATTTCTCAAATAGGTAAGGGGCGGGGATGATGTGCCCGGCTGGCCCCGCCCCATACCTATATAAGAACTGTCAGCTAGCCTCTTCTTCACAAGGCTGGGAGCCTCCGACGGGAGCGGAACCTTTTTTTTTTTCTGTTTTCGGGTCCCTGCCGCCGCCGCCGTGATTGACGTTGGATCTACTTCGGGGGACATTGTTTTAATAAAGGACTTGTCAAAGACCCTGTACTGTGTTTTTTTTACACCACACTTAGTTTTTTTGTGAAGGAGTCTGCGGGACCATGTACCGCAGACTCGTTCACGTAGGGGGGGGCGGGATCTGGGGGCCCCCTTGTTAAAGGGGGCTTCCAGATTCTGATAAGCCCCCCGCCCGCAGACCCCCACAACCACCGGCCAGGGTTGTGGGGAAGAGGCCCTTGTCCTCATCAACATGGGGACAAGGTGCTTTGGGGGGGGGAGCCCCCCCTGCCTTAAAGCACCCCCCCATGTTGAGGGCATGTGGCCTGGTATGGTTCAGGAGGGGGGGGGCGCTCGCTCGTCCCCCCCCTTTCCTGACCTGCCGGGCTGCATGCTCGGATAAGGGTCTGGTATGGATATTGAGGGGGACCCACTCTGTTTTTTTTTTTAAATTTCAGCGTGGAGTTCCCCCTTAATACCCATACCAGACCTGAAGGGCTTGGTAAGGATGAGAGGGGGGGACCCACGCTGTTTTTTTTATTATTTATTTAATTCACGGAAATAATTTAAAATTCAGCTGTCAGTGGGAAACCCCGATGACAGCTGAAACATTCCTTCTGTCCCTGCAGAGAGCTCCGCTATTATATTTGACATTAAAAAGTATAGAGACTGCAACATTGTATCCATTTGTATCCATTCCGGATATAGATGTTTTTATTCGGATACAAATAGATACAATGTTGCAACCTTTATACTTTTTAATGTCAAATATAATAGCGCAGCTCTCTGCAGGGACAGAAGTAATTACTTCGCTATTATATTTGCAGGCCGTAGATGGGGCGAAAATCGAACAATTTTTTTGCCATTGGTGGTAACGTCGGCCCATTGAACAACCGATTTTTTTTTTTTAAAACGGTCAGTTTTCGCCCCATCTAAGGCCTGCATTTTTCTTTTTCTTATTCTTTTTTTTTATTCTTTTTCTTGCAGGTCATGGCTCATGTGCAGATTATTTATCTGTTAAAAGATCAGCCAATTTGCCGATCATTGCAGCTAAAATCGGCCGATCTGCAAAATCGGCCAATTTTTATCCAAATTTACCAATTAAAAAAAGTTGCAAAATCCCCAAAAATGGCTGACCAATTAACCCACTAACGGGCTGAAAATCAGCCGATTTTTTTTGCGGACGATTTTAGACCCATGTAAAGCAGGCCATAGATGGGTCTAAAATCGGCCGATTTTTCTGCCGAATAGAAAATCGAACGATTTTCGGGCCGTTAGTGGGTTAATTGGTCAGCTGTTTTTCGGGATTTTGGCACATTTTTTTTATCAGTAAATTTGGAACAAAAAATTTTCAACTTTACTGGTAAACAAAATATGCTAAAATCCCAAAAAATGGCTGACCAATTATCCCAATAACGGAAGAGGCCCTTGTCCCCATTAACATGGGGACAAGGTGCTTTGGGGGGGAGCCCCCCTTCCCCAAAGCACCCCCCCATGTTGAGGGCAGGTGGCCTGGTATAGTTCAGGAGGGGGGGCGCTCGCTCGTCCCCCCCCCTTTCCTGACCTGCCGGGCTGCATGCTCGGATAAGGGTCTGGTATGGATTTTGGGGGGATCCCCAAGCTGTTTTTTTTTATTTCAGCGTGGAGTTCCCCCTTAATATCCATACCAGATCCGAAGGGCTTGGTATGGATGGGAGGGGGGACCCCACGCTTTTTTTTTTTTTTTTTTACATTCAGCTGTCAGTGGGGAACCCCGCTGACAGTTGAAACATTAACACATGGCTGTCGCTCCTACAATCCCGCATGAGTTATGTTATCAACTCATGCAGCATTTTAGTAGCGAAAACCAATGCAGCGCTCATGTTTCAGCTGTCGGCGGAGTTCCCCACTGACAGTTGATGTAAAAGTATTGCAGGGAATTATAAACAATTTGTAAAAAACCCGGCGTGGGGTCCCCCCTCCCATCCATACTAAGCCCTTCGGGTCTCGTATGGATGTTAAGGGGTAACTCCACGCTGAAATTAAATAAAAAACAGCATGGGGTACCCCCCAAAATCCATAACAGATACTTATCTGAGCATGCAGCCCAGCAGGTCAGGAAATGGGGGGGGGACAAGCGAGCGCCTCCCCCCCTCCTGAACCATACCAGGCCACATGCCCATACCAAATTATTCAAACATTTGTAAACAGACCAATTAACTGAAATGGTTTGGCATTTGTACCCCAAATATGACGTTCCCTGAGGCATTGGTAAACCGAGGTACGCCTGTATTAGTATTGCAATCCTTTGTATTGGGATACATAGAACCATCATACATGTGAATTGGCAACATAGCACAACATTTGTGTCACATTGGAGATATCTGGTAGTTACACTGAACTTGCCCAGGGACCTAAGATTGATTCACAGCACAGAAATACAGGCTGGATTAGCAATGTAGCTCCGTGGATTAGTGGTTAGCACTACTGCCTCACAACTCTAGGGTTGTCGGTTTGAATCCCAACCACGGCAAGGAAGTAGTATGATCTCCATGTGTGGCTGTCTTCAAATAGATGTTCTGGCAACATCTTTGCTTTCTGTCTAAGTGATCCCTAAAATGTGAATTAGAATGAGGCCTTGTCTGTTGAAACACCTTCAAAGCTGCACCTTATGTGAATGTCATACAATGGGGTAAGATAAGAGCCTGGAGCACTAATAGATTTGATAATGATGGTTTACACTCAACCCACTTTTGTGAAGGATTTGGCAAGCAAAGAGCTGACAGAGAGAGAGAAGAGCGAGCCAGTGAGATGAAGAAGAGTGAGCGAGAAAAACATACTGAAGAGTGATAAAGAGAGACATACAGAAGAGTGAGCGAGAGAGAAGAGCGAGCCAGTGAGACAAAGAAGAGTGAGCGAGAGAGAAAAGACTTGGTTGGTGAATCCACACATCAAACTTGTCACAAATACTGGTATGGATTTTTCCACCAAATGCAAAGCAGACCGCACGCCTTCAAAGATTTATTTCCTTTGTTAATTCTCCTGCTTCGTTCACACTATATGCAAATGAAAATTACTGTTTAAGTTGCCAATTTTACTGTGTTTTCTAGAGAATTACTAACTAGTTGTGTTTTCAATTGTGTGTAGCATTGCGATTTCTATTTGAGTCTAGATGTTAAATTGCTAATAAATGGCCAAAATCTTCAAATACCTTTGAACTCTCACTGCAACAAATGGCGTACGTTAATACACTCACATTCACATTCATTATATCCAATATCAGGTACCATGTCAATTCACAAATCGCACCTGAAATTGCACACCCTGGATGCGAGTTGTCATGCGATTGGCATGGCCAGCAACTTGCCCTTTGCATGGCAAATTGCACACAATGTTACTGGGGGCTAACACCACTGTCACATCTAATCCGATGCGGCAATTGCCCAACTTACAGTGAAGTTGCACGAGTTCACAATCCAATTGGATGTGAACAGAGCCTACAGTGGCCAATAGGGTGCGACTTGGTCTACGATTTGCAAGTCGCCTGTAATGCCAATTGCATGGCAATCGCAAACAATGTTACTGGGGGCTACCCGGTCACATTAAAGCAGATTTCTAAGTGGTGTTATTGACACCACAGTCACATCATGTGACTTGCATAGAAGTTGCATGATTTCAAAGTTAGGGTACATGGTGATTTCAAGTGCAATTTGCAAGACAATCGACACCGATCTCTCAGCAAATTGCATGAAAAGTAGTGTATTCATTACTCTATTATTACTTGCGGCTCCAACCAAGTTTGAACCACAACAATATGAACGCTCCAATAGCGTGCACATTGAGTGGGACATGGCATGTGATTTGCACAACATGCAAGTTGTAAATCGTCTGCAAAGTCGCACCCTATTGTCTGCTATTAGAGTGACCACATGGGTGCGTTTCAAACACTGATTTCTATAGTAGTACATGTACTACTTTAGTGGCAATTTGCATAGAGATCTGTGTCAGATGTCTTGAAAATTGCATTAAAATGGTCAACTTTACTGTAAGTCGCAGGATTTGTAAATCAGCTTTGCCCAGAGTGTAATGTTTGGTGATGTTTGATTTCTGGAGTGTTTTGCCAATTGATGGGAAATTCACCATACTAGTCAAATCGATTTGTCATTTTCAGTATTGCATACAAGATGTGGTCATGTGACTGTCTTAACTCATGCGAGAATCTGGAGAGAATTGTGACCATAGTAGCAATAAAGGTTCCAATTGGGGTTCCCTTTCACATCCCTGCTCAATGTTCTGTTGTATGCTGCACACGTACATTTCACTGTATATATCTTTCTGATTTGTGGGGCCTGTATACCAAGGGTTAATGCAGGTAGGAAGCGGATTCATCAGGTGAAAACACTTTCACTGACCAAATTAAGGTCAGTGGTGGGTGTGGCTTCATTGGGTGTGGGGCCTTGTTTGGCGTGCTCCAAATACAACCTAGCTTATATAAAGATGTGCAGTAGGGAGTGATTTGGCCTGTTACTAGGCCGGGTGGTTTGTGACTAAGTCCTTGCTTGTAGTGGTTTGGGGGAAGAAGAGATTTTGTGCTGAATTGCCCCAGACACCACCCAGGCTGTGTTTGGAAGTGGGCTGGAAATGTTTGCATATTTTTGGCCTTGTAAAGTGTTTGTGTGTTATTGCACAATGATTGTGTTTTTTCTCTTTGCATTGAAAGCCTCACACATGTCAATCGTTTTGTTTAAAATCTGCTCTTGTTTTAATTTTGCTTGCTTATTTAGACTCCAATGCATTTTTCTGACAAACCTGCTGACAAATGTATGTGTAGGGGATTTGTAGAGGTGGGAGGGTTTTTTTTCACATGCTTTGTTTTCTTGATATTTTGATCTGAAGACTTTTTTTTTTGAATGGATCTTTATACTACGTGATTGTGTAAGTAAATCCTATGTGCATGAAAATGTTACTTGATTCATCTTCCCCTTTGTTTCCTGCTATAACCTGTGCACACACAGTTCACTAGAAGTATCTTTAGATTGTAAGCTCTTATGAGCAGGAGTGTTTTATTTTTGCCACATCAATCCTATTTTTGTGACTCACCAAGATATTGACTGTACCTACTTGTTCCTGCTGACCAAATAAATGACGATATATTTGATCAATAAATATTTGACCGATGTTTTTGTGTTTATTTTATGTTCAATATATGAACAACCTTAATAGTTACTTTGTATACTTATATAATCTGCTCAAATGTAGCTTGTAAGAGCGTGAATATGCAAGTGTGTGCAAACTGGCTTTTTCAAAACCAAAAAAAAAAAACCCACTTGCACCACAATATTATGTACTAATGAATGTCACATTCACTGTGCAGCCAGCTACAGGTTTTCTACAATTCGATTTACAGTAATAAAATAGTCCACACTTTGTTGATTTTTGGCCTTTGGCAACAAATATTAGCTAAGGTTAAAAAAAACAAATCAATAAGAAACACACATTTGCGAAAGCTATCATAGCCGCACATAAAAATGCGCGATTGCAAACAAATAAGCACCAAACAGGTGTCCGCATGGCGCATGAACGGCTATCCTGGAAGTCCGTCATCACGTGCGTGCGCACCCGGAAGTGGTTGTGGGGAGTGTAAGTGGATGACAAGTGGTTGGAGGTTTTGTGTTGGTTGAAAATTTTGATAACCTTATTGGCATTTGGACATGGCGAGAGCACAGTTATCAACTGAGGAGATGATCCTTATATGTACAGTAAGTGTGGCCATTGCAAACATGTTTATAACATGTGAGGGACAGGTAATTGCAATTTTGTGGGTGGGGCCTAGCAGAATCTCACTTGGTGCACATGCTACTTATCTGTACATTAGCTCCTGGGTATTGATGGGTCAATGATATTAACCACTTGCCTACTGGGTACTCCTACCCCCTTCCTGTCCTGGCCAATTTTCATCTTTCTGCACTGTTACCCTTTGAATGACAATTGTGCGGTCATGCCACATTGTACCCATCTTAAATTTATATCAGTTTTTTCAGACAAATAGAGCTTTCTTTGGGTGGTATTGACTTGCTGCTGTGTGTTTTACTTTTTGCTCGATAAACCACAAAATAGCTCATAATGAATAAAAGTCTGTTTATATTATAACATTTGGTAAACTGGTAATTTAGCAACACTGATGTGCGTTGATGAGGCAGCACTGGTGGGTGGCACTGCTGGCCACAGGTGGGCGTAACTGTTGGGTGGCACTGGTGGGCACTGATCATCGGGGCCGACCCCTGCTTTGATAACTGCTGGTTCTCGGCAGTACTTTCCACACATTCTGATAGCGTGATGAAAGTGCAGCCAAGACCCGGCAAATGCATTTCCCGGTGATCAGCGTGTCATTGGACATGGCTGATCACATGGTAAAAAGCCGCTGTGATTGGCCTTTACCACATCACGTGATCAGCTGTGTCCTTAGGACACAGCAATCACGGAGAGCGCGTTCTGCCAGGATGTCATATGACACCCTCCCAGAGCTGCCTGGATGCAGTGTAGCGTTATTCGGCTATCTGCGGTCGCCCAATAGGTAACCAGCTAGGCCTTCATGGCTAATCTTTGAATATCTGGACATGTATACTGCGTATAATGCATTACATTCTACAATGTGTTGGTGTACATGGTATTACAGTGTGCAATGCGTTGCTGGATTCTGCATGACAGTGGACAGCGTATCACAGTGTGCAATGCGTAGCTCCATCCTGCATGACAGTGTACAGTGCATTACAGTCTACAATGTGTGGGTGTACACGGTATCACAGTGTGCAATGCGTTGCTCCATCCTGCATGATAGTGTACAGTGCATTACAGTCTACAATGTGTGGGTGTACACGGTATTACAGTGTATTACAGTGTGCAATGCGTTGTACACTGCAGTGTGCACTAAAGCATTTTACACTCATGCACTGTACACACTAAAGCATTTTACACTCATGCACTGTACACACTAACGCATTTTACACTCATGCACTGTACACACTAACCTATTTGACATTTTTAGTGTGCAATGCGTTAGTGTGCAATGCCTTGGACAGTACAATACATGTGCATACCCTGAAAAAGGGTCCTGCACATTTTTGGCCCGGATGCGGTGCAATTTGAGGTGTGCAAAATGTTTGTCTCTAATTGCAACGCACACAAATTGCATGTGATTTGCCCAGGAGTGCGGTGTTAGACCACAATGCATGTATGTGAAGCCAGAATAAAAGGATGTGGATTTTGTCTACTTTTACTTGCGCATGTTAACATTATGTAAGTGCATTTTTTTTCTGTTTAACATGCTATAGAAATGCAACATGCATTTGGATGGAGTGTTTTTATATGTGCATTTTGGAAGTATTCTAAACACACATTGACCCTAGGGCCACACCATATCTTATGCAGGCCATAGATGGGTCGAAAATTGGCCGATTTTTTGTCCGAAAATAAAATCGGCCGATTTTCGGATCGTTAGTGGGCTATTTGTTCGGCCGTTTTTCGGTATTTTGGCAGATTTTTTTTTTCGGTAAAGTTGGAAAAAAAAACGGCCGAATTTGCCGATCGGCCGATTTTCGCGGCAATGATGGGCAAATTGGCCGATTTTTTACTGATAAAAAATCTGCACATGAGCAGTGACCTGCAAGAGGAAGACAAAAAGTAGAAAAAGAAGAAGAGGATGAAGAAGAGGATGATGATGAAGAAGAAGAAGAGGATGATGATGATGAAGAAGAAGAAGAGGATGAAGAAGAAGAAGAGGATGATGATGAAGAAGAAGAGGATGATGATGATGATGATGAAGAAGAAGAGGATGATGATGATGAAGAAGAAGAGGATGATGATGATGAAGAAGAAGAAGAAGAGGATGATGATGATGATGAAGAAGATGAAGAAGAGGATGATGATGAAGAGGGTGATGATGATGATGATGATGATGAAGAAGAAGAGGATGATGATGATGATGAAGAAGAAGAGGATGATGATGATGAAGAAGAAGAGGATGATGATGAAGAAGAATAAGAAGAAGAAGAAGAGGATGATGAAGAAGAAGAAGAAGAGGATGATGATGATGATGAAGAGGATGATGATGAAGAAGAAGAGGATGATGATGAAGAAGAAGAAGAAGAAGAAGATGATGATGATGAAGAGGAGGATGATGATGAAGAAGAATAAGAGGATGATGATGAAGAAGAAGAAGAAGAGGATGATGATGATCAAGATGATGAAGAAGAAGAGGATGAAGAAGAAGAGGATGAAGATGATGAAGAAGAAGAGGATGAAGAAGAAGAGGATGATGATGAAAAAGAAGAAGAGGATGATGATGAAAAAGAAGAAGAGGATGATGATGAAGAAGAAGAAGAAGAAGAAGAAGGATGAAAAATGAGAGGAATTCCAGTATGGCAAAAAGTGTCCCTGCAGAGAGCTCCGCTATTTCTTTGACAGTTCCTTGACATTTACAGCGGTTGCAACATTGTATCTATTTGTTTCCGAATAAAAACATCTGTATCCTAAATGGATACAAATAGATACATTGTTGCAACCGCTGTAAATGTCAAGGAACTGTCAAAGAAATAGCGGAGCTCTCTGCAGAGACACTTTTTGCTGGCTGTAGACGGGATGAAAATCGGCCGATTTTTTTTTTACCATTGCTGGCAACGTCGGCCGCTTGAACAACCAATTTTTCATTTTTTAAAAGAAAAATCGGCCGTTTTTCTCCCCGTCTATGGTCTGCATAAGCATTAGTGTGCCTGGGGGAGGGGGGGACCTTTGGCCTTTCCAAACACAGTAGATGCTCCAAGAATGTTTCCTTGAACTCTTGAAATGGTTAAAAAGGAAAGACACTCTAGATAGCCTGCACTGAGAATTGACTGTCATGATGACGTGTCAATGATTATTTGCTCTCATTTTTCAGGAGTGGTACTGCTTGCGGTTGAAGCTGGTAGAAATCCACCTTCACGTCCTCCACTCACCTTCACTCGTGGCCAGTGGATATTTTGTGGCTGCAGGCAAGAACTGGCATCGAGGACCTGCATAATGACCCTGGCATGCCAGAGGTGGTTTGGAAGCAGCACAGCAATTTGACCATCCCTTTCCTCTATGTTGGTTTTAGGGGTGCAGAATTGCTTCTCGTTCGTGAACGGACTGTCGCCGGATATCAGAGTCCCCATATTTTCAAGATATGTTTTAGCCATGTTGGCTTATTTTTATGTTATTTTCCAAGTGTGTCGCACCTAACCGCACAGTAGTGTGGTGCCATGCGTATTTGTGGCTGTGAATGGGGCTGTTTTTAATAGACGTGTGTAGGTGCAACAACGTTTTCATCATGGTACCTGCGCACATCTACATAGGGCATTGCATTTCTTTGCTGTGCTGGAAAATGTGTGTTCTTGCATGCGTTTCTGCACCACCAATGGTGTGAACAAGTCCTAAGGGCTGGTTCACACTATAGAAACAGTCTAGATGTGTTCCTGATGGGTTTTTTTCATGCCCTTTTGGCATGCATGTTTAGTGTGTTCCAGTACATTTTGAATGCGTTTTGGACATGTTTACATTGCATTTTTATATCCCTTCCACTTATTTTTTTCTATTTTCTTTGTATTCAATGTAGTTAGGGACATGTGCGTTTTAGTACATTCAAGGACGTTTCAATGTGTTCCAGTACAGTTCTGTGCAGAAACAATGCAGCGTGGTCAACTTTGTTTACAGCACCTGCAATGCACTGAAAATGCAAGCGCTGATGTGAACTATGACATTGACAACCATATAACCTTCTTTCTGTGCGTTTGTGATGCCAAAAAAGCAACTGAAACACATGTAGTGTGAACTGGCCCTAAAGTTTATTAGAGGTCAGGGAACGGGACTGACCAGGAATTGTGAATTCAATCAGACTAGTGGTGAGATACAATCAGCAATTGTATAATAATGTGAGATCTGAGCTGTAGCTGATAGAAAATGAGACACATTCACTTGATCAGTAAATAGATAGTTAAAGAGTGGGGCGGTGATCCATAGATTTGCATATGGGACAGGTGATGGCGGGGTGGGGGAGGGGGTCAAGTTGTATAAGGAGACAGATTTAAAAGAGAAAAATGTTACAATGAAATATACACGGCATGAAAATGGCACATTTCCTAATTGGCAGAAGAGTACATTCATCCACTTTCTAGTCATTAGGCAAAATCATAATTGTTTGATCAATATTCCTGGCACTGACACAACCCAGAAAATTGATCTCCATTTTTTAGGATGTAGCCATGACCGGGATTAGAACCCATGACCCAAGTGCTGTAAGTTCTGAGCTCTAACCACTAAACCACTGTGGGAGACACAGTTTGAGTTATAATGTAGAATAGTTCCATTGTTTGAAAATGATAGAGCGAGCGCTGGTCAAATTATATAGACTACTAAAATGGTATTACACAAGATATATATAACCACGAACAGTAGTGCATGAACTCGTGAAAGGTCATCCACCCCTGTGACAGTGTACTACACTATTGAGCACCTTTCTGGCTCCTGTGGCTGAGCTAATTCCTCCCCAGGACCATTTGGGCACCCACCCTGATGGATGGATGGATGGAGCTGGATGACTATCCCATAACTGCCAGCATACCGCTGCACCCCCAGATGTGTGGAGTGTATAACCCATACACATTAATACTTTTGTTCTGGTGAGTGTAGACCAGTCCCAAGAGTGGTTTACCTTTCACGAGTTCATGCACTACTGTCCGTCACGGAGAGACCACACGTGCCATTCATAGGCACTCTCTGAGTTGGTACTCTCACACGAAGGACATTCCATTATTCAGGAATGATTCTATGAACTTATTTTAGCACCATTTACAATATTACATCATTGTTGCAATTCTTTGCACTTTTTGGTTTTTACATGCGTTCATTATTGATCACATGCATTTATAGCGCTGCACTTGTCTTTACCATAGAATAGTTACGTGATTAAAGAGAATGAAGATATATAATTATATTGGGAAATTAGAAGTATATAAATTATTTGAGATATAAGTGTGTAAATGTTTAACATTTGAGTACAGAATGTATGACATTCATTAGTAAATGCATTAGTTTCCTGATCATTTTGGAGACACAGCAAGAAAATAAATAGAAGAAAATAGAAAATTCTAATACAGGTGTACATGTGTATTTATAACATTCTAAGAATTATTTTGCCATCATGAAAACGCCAATGTAAATAAAGCCCGCGCTTGTGCGCCATCTAGCGAACATATCCGGTATTGCACCTAAAAATGTGCCAGTGATAGCAAAGTAGTCAATAGACGCTCGTCAATGAGCTTGCTAGACGCTGGTCAGACAACTGATTGATTGACCGGAGTCTGCCTGAATGGTCAGTCTCTGCTATTACACTCACATCTTAGTGAATCAGGGCCAATATGTCTCTCAGCAGATAGCTTAGGGTGTCTACTTTTCAAAAAGGGGTCATTTGGGGGTGTTTGTACTGTCCTGGTGTTTTAGCACCTCAAGAAATGTGATAGGCAGTCAGAACGTAAAAGCTGTGTAAATTCCATTATCTATACCATAGTTTGTAGACGCTATAACTTTCCCACAAAGCAATCAATATACACTTATTGGGATTTTTTTTACCAAAAACATGTAGCAGAATACATTTTGGTCTAAATTTATGACGAAATTTAAGTTTTTTAGATATTTTCATTACAGAAATGAGAAAATATTGTTTTTTTTTCAACATTTTCAGTATTTTTGTTTATAGCGCAAAAAATAAAAAGCTGATCAAATACCACCAAAAGAAAGATCTATTTTTGTGAATAAAAAGGACATACATTTTGTTTGAGTACAGCTTTGCATGACCGCGCAATTGTCAGTTAAACTACTGCAGCGCTGTATAGCAAAAATGGCATAAATTGCAGTATCTATACCATAGATTGTAGATGCTATAACTTTCACACAAAGCAATTAATATACACTTAATGGGATTTTTTTTACCAAAAACATGTAGCAGACTACATTTTGGCCTAAATTTATGACTAACTTTGAGTTTACTACTGTATATATTTTTTATAGCCGAAAGTAAAAAATACCATTTTTTTTCCCAAAATTTTAGGTCTTTTTTGTTTACAGCGCCAAAAATTAAAAGCACACAGGTGATCAAATACCACCAAAAGAAAGATCTATTTTTGTGAATAAAAAGGACATAAATTTCATTTGGGAACAGCATTGCATGACCTCTCAATTAGTTGAAATAGTGCAGCGCTAAATAGCAAAAAAAGGCCTGGTCATTAAGGGGGGTAAATCCTCTGGAGGGCAAGTGCTTAAAGGGAAAACATCTAAAAATGCTGTTCATAAATAATAAAAATCAGAATCACAGCAGGCTGTTCTATGAGATCAGTTCATAGCAATGCAGTGCGGTGGTGTGCACTAAAATAAAGGTCATATACTACTTTTTTAGTGCAGCATGTAGAGACTCAGTACATCACAACCCACTACATGAATTCAGATTAATAAAATGCAACTTGTTGAAAAACAAATGAAAAAAAAGCAAACCGAACAATGCATAATTTATAATGCCATGAGACTGCTTCCTTTACAGCGAACACAGTGGGCGTTGTATTACGCAGCTGTTGGTGTGAAAGAGACAAGCTTTTAGTGTACAGGCTGGCGTCAGTTGTGTAGTGGTGGTAGGGCAGATGTGACTCAACGTAGGAAAATGTAAAGTATTGCACTTGTGAGATAAAAATATGCAAGCAAGTTACATGCATGGGGGGAGAACCTCTGGGCAATACAGGATTTAAAAGGGTCTGGGGTTCCTAGCAGATCGGACTCAGCAATAGCATGCAATGCCAAGCTGCAGCAAGCGAGGTCAGCAGGCTATTAGCATGCATTAAAAGGGTATTTATCCCTTTACAAAACTCTGGTTCAGCTGCATCTTGAGTATGCAGTCCAGTTCTGATCACCAGTCCTCAGAACTGGGGCTGAAGAGAGTCCAAAGAAGGGCAACAAAGCTATTAGGGGAATGGAGGACCTCAGCTGTAAGGAGTGACTACAAACAATAAACTCAGAGAGACGCTTAACCAGATCCGCGCCGCCTATAGCAGAAATACTGCTACAGGCCAGCACTGGTGTGCGAAATCACGTCTATATACATGTGATTTTGTAGTTCTGGGCAGGGGGCGCGCACGTGGCCATTAGCGGCCTTGGCTGGCAGTGCCAAGTATTAGCTCCTGCAAGCTGCATACAAAGCAGTGTGCTTACAGTGAAGCACACACACAGACCAAGTAGTGAAACAGTACACAGTTAACCCTTTCACGCCCCACATGTTAACCCCTTCCTGCCCAGTGCCATTAGTACAGTGTCAGTGCTTTTTATTAGCACTGATCACTGTATTGGTGTCATTGGGGATGTCAGTGACACTAAGTCAGTTCCCCCCCGTGTTAGAATGCCTGCCACAGTCTCGCTGATTGCTGCCAGTACTAGTATAAAAAAAAATTAAAAATTCCAGTGTGTATATGCCGACATTTGTAAACGCTATAACTTATTACTGCAGAACACATTTTGGACTAAATTTATGATGGAATTAGATTTTTAACGTTTTTTTTACTGGACATGTTTAACCATTAGCCACCCGGCCAATGGCCGTTTGGCGGCTTCAGAAGTGCTGCGGCATTCCGGGTGCACGCCATTTGGAGTGCACGCCACCCGCACATGCGCAGTTTGCGGTAATGCAGAGCCTCGCAGCGGCGCGATCTGTCACCCGCCGTGTACCTCGGACACGGCCGATGACAGATCTGAGTACCGGCCCCTGTTGCTGGTACCATGTGACCTGCTGTGACCAATCACAGCAGGTCACATGACAGTTGTATACAATGGATGGCTTCATTCATGCCATCCATTGTATACTACTGCCTAGCTGTGAATGGTCACAGCTAATCACATGCACATGTCATGTGATTAGCTGTGACCAAATCACAGCTAAGCACAAAAAAAAAAAACCTGAATGAATCAATTTCATTCAGGTAAATGCTTGCTTATAGCAAAGTAATTCTTTGCTATAAGCAAATTGTGTAAAAAAAAAAAAAAAAAATACTGATCACTTCCCCAAAGTAGTACAATGTTACTATGGTAACATTGTACTACTTTGGTCATAGTACAATATGAAAAAAAAATCTTTAAAAAAAATAAAAAAGTAATAAAAAATTAAAAATAAAAAAAAATAAAAAAATATATATATTTTTTTTTTCATACTGTCACCAGTCAGTGTCCCTGTTCACCGCCATGCCAGTTATATGATGATGCTGTACTGCACTGGTGACAGTATGTAAAAAAAAAAATAGTGAAAATAATTTTTTTAATTTTTTTATTTTCCGAAAAATTATGACAAAAAAAATACAACTTCAAAAAACTCGCCATTCCTCTTATGAAGTACGTCGGACTGTCTACTCTGCAAAAAGGGGTCATTTGGGGGATATCTGTACTGTTCTGACATTCTTGGACCTCAAGAAATTAGATTGGCTGTCAGTACTTCAGGATTGATCAATTTTCAGATCTATACCATAGTTTGTAAACTCTATAACTTTCCTACAAACTAAATAATACATCCTAATTTGGGTTATTTTCACCAAAGACATGTAGCAGAATACATCTCGGCCTAATTTTATGAAGAACAATTATTTATTTGTAAACTTTTATAACAGAAACAAAGAAAAACGTGTTTTTTTTCAAAATTTTTGGTCTTTTTTTGTTAATTTAGCAAAAAATAAAAACCCCAGCAGTGATTAAATACCACCAAAAGAAAGCTCTAGTTGTGTGAAGACAATGATAAAATTTTAGTTTGGGTACAATGTTGTATGACCGCGCAATTGTCATTCAAAGTGTGAGAGCGCTGAAACGTGAAAAATGGCCTGGGCAGGAAGGTGTAAAATTGCACGGTATTGAAATGGTTAATAGCAAAAAGTCAAAAATATAGTTTTTTTTTCTCAATATTGTCAGTCTTTTTTTGTTTATAGCGGAAACCAAAAAATCAAACACCACCAAAAGGAAGCTCTATTTGTGGGAAAAAAAGGACATAAATTTCATTTGCGTGCAGTGTTGCATGACCATGCAATTGTCAGTTAAAATAACGCAGCGCCGTATCGCAAAAAATGGCCTGGTCAGGAAGAGGGGTAAATCCTCTGGAAGTGCTTAACCTCCCTGGCGGTATTCCCGAGTGTAGCTCGGGGTAAAGTTTCAGTACCACAAGCGGTAACCAAGAGCTACACTAGGGAATACCATGCAGCGTTGCTCAGGGATTCCCTGCAGCACTTACCTTGTCCTGTGCTCCCGCGATGTGTCCCCTGTAGCATCCCCGGCCATCTCCTCCGGCCGATGCCGGCATCCATCTTCCGTGTTGCGGTCCCTGAGAGCATCGAGACAATTTGGGGCCGGAACCGGCAGGAAATTTGAAAATTTTTCACAACTGACATTCACTAATACACTAAAATCACATAGTAAAACATTCCTGTATCAAAGCATTTCACATACATTTTGTCCCTAGTGCTTTGTCCTGTGCCCTGCCTGCATTTTTACTGTTCTTTCTGCCTGGAAACTGAGAAATGTATTACTAAGGACATATTCTCCT
The DNA here is from genome assembly GCF_062004578.1 of Staurois parvus. Lineage (NCBI taxonomy): Eukaryota > Metazoa > Chordata > Amphibia > Anura > Ranidae > Staurois > Staurois parvus. The sequence goes on along the minus strand of NW_028318261.1, from coordinate 1,789,288 downwards.
GATGCTAGATTTATACAACATTAATTTATGTGACATCTCCCAGCGCTGCATCCTATGTTTGTCTATTGGTTTTCACATTGGAGGTCTTTGAGGTTTTCCTCTGGATGCTGGCTGCTTTCCATCTTTTTATTACCCAGCGCTCATATATCATTATCATTTCTGGAAACTGAGATGTCCATGGCGTCCAAAAAGCTTTACTTTAGGTCAAAAGCGGTTTTAGACCAGCTAGAGAACAGCGATAGTAAATCAGAACCACTTGCAGAATTGAGTGATAATGATTCATGGTGAAATTCGTCATCAGACACTGAAACCGATTCTGCGACTGAGCTCAGCGATGTGTGAACTTGGCCCTATATTTCAGATTTCAGTGTTTTTGGTTTGATTATATTATTGAATTAAATGTATTATTATATTATTTTTTATGATTATTTATTAAATTATAATTTATGATTTTGTGTTTCACGTTTTAGCATACCTGGGATGTTTACTAGACTCTTGTTAGGACAGATTTCAGAGAGTTATTCCTAAAAATTACAGGCTTACAATAAAAAAACGACATATTTCCATGCAAAAAAATGTACCGCTCTCAGCACAAAAATATGGACATAATTATACCGCTAGGGAGGTTAATGAACTTGGATGAAAAATGGTTCAATCTTAAACCCCGTTGGTGGTGGCAGGAAAGAGTTTTGATAAGTTAAAAAAAAAACTTTTAGATGCGTTTCTTAGCAAACACAGGGATATGGAAAACAGTATACACACACATATTCTCAGATTGAACTGGATGGAACATTGGGTACAATTCACTAAAGCTTGTCCATGAGTTAAGTCAGTCACATGACCACATATTGCATGCGATACTGAAAATTTCAATTTACTATTGCTAAAAATACCAAAAATAGCAAAAACACTTGGTAAATACCTCATAAAAAGACCTTAAAGTCAATTCACAAAAGGAAATAAATAATTAAATGCATGCTGTAATTAAGTAGTAGTCCAGGCATGCGGTATGTACTTGTATCTGTCAGTACTGTCATGGGTTGTTAAGGAATGGGTGGCCGCGAAGTCCTTAACAACCTATGAGTCATCAGCTGTCAGCAGGGTTCCCCACTGACAGCTGAATGTAAATAAAAACATTTGCCAGCAATTAAAAAATAACTTAAAAAAGGAGTCTGGTATGGGTTTTGAGAGGAACCCCCACACCAAAATTTTAAAAAATGATGTGGGGACCCCCCCAAAATACATATCAGACCCTTATCTGAGCATGCAGCCCGGTAGATCAGGAAAGGGAGGGGACAAGCAAGGGCCCCCCTCCTGAACCATGCTAGGGCACATGCCCTCAACATGGGGGTGGTGGTTTGGGGCAGGAGGTCCTCTTCCCCAAAACCCTGGCCGGTGGTTGTGGGGGCCTGCAGGCAGGGGAGGGCATATCAGAATCTGGAAGCGCCCTTTAGCCCCCAGATCCCAGCCCCCCCCCAATGTGAACGAGTATGGGGTACATGGTACCACTACCCATTCACAAAAAAAAACTGCAGTGTGAAATAAGACAGCAGACTGTCTTTGACAAGTCCTTTATTAAAAATAAAAGAATGTAGAATCAAAGTAGATCCAACATCAATCACGATGCCCACCAGTACCTGGAAAAAAAAAGGCTCCGCTCTACACACTGGCTCCAACCGTCTGACTGCTCCACTGGCTTGACACTTCTTAAATATCATCAACCAAGGCATTCTGGGTCAATGCTGTCAGACGGGGGCAGGGTCACATGCGTGATATCACTGGATGGCTCCGCCCCTTACATATTTAAGAACTGTCAAGCCAGTAGAGCAGTCAGATGGCTGGAGCCAGCGTCAAGAGCAGAGACTTTTTTTTCGGGTAGCGCCGCAGGTGGGCATCGTGATTAACTTTGGATCTACTTCGGGGGCATTCTTTTATTTTCCTTCTTTTAATAAAGGGCTTTCTTCTGTCTTTTTCACACTCAGTTTTTTTTGTGTGAATGGGTAGCGGTACCATGTACCTCATACTCATTCACATAAAAGGGGTCCGGGATCTGGGGTGGGAGCCACCACCATGTTAAGGGCATGTGGCCTGGTATGGTTTAGAAAGGTGGGGCGCTCGCTTGTCCCCCCTTTCCTGACCTGCCTGGCTGCATGCTCGTATAAGGGTCTGGCATGGATTTTGGGGGGACCACACACCATTTTTTTTACATTTTGGCCTGGGGGTTCCCCTCAAAATCCATACCAGACCTGAAGGGCTTGGTATGGATGGAGGGACCCCATGCTATTTTTTAAATTGCCGGAAAATCTCTCTTTTACATTCAGCTGTTTAGTGGGGAGCCCGCCATATAGTAAAATGACAGACGCAAGGCGGTTCTTTTGTTCTGGGAGGACGTCATATGACGTCCTCCCATTCTAACCGCGCATGTGCGGCTCTGGGAGCGCACAGCATGGCGATCGGCGGTGCGCTGTGTCCCTCGGACCCAGCGGATCACCGATCAATGGAAAGAGCCAAAGATGTCGGCTCGGTCATGTGATCAGCTATGTCCAATCGCAGCTGATCACATGTAAACAGGGAAATGCCAGTTATCGGCATTTCTTTCCTCACGAGCTGTCACGCTGACAGCTCGTGAGGAGGGCTGGTAATCGGCATTCCTCGGAGGGGACATGTACACAGATCATCAGAGCACTGATGATCAGTGTACCCTGATGATCTGTGTAGCCCCAGCAGTGCCACCTGTCAGTGTTCATCAGTGCCAGCTGGCAGTGCTCATCCATGCCACCTACCAGTGCCCATCAGTGCCACATATCAGTGCCTACCAGTGCACATCAATGCCACATATCAGTGCCCATCTGAGCTGCCTTTTAGTGTCACCCATCAGTGCTGCCAATCAGTGCCACCTATCAGTGCCAGACAGTGCCACCTATCAGTGCCAGTCAGTGCCGCCTATCAGTGTGCATCAGTGCCGCCTGTCAGTACCCATCAGTGCTGCATATCAGTGCCGTCTAACAGTGCCAGTCAGTGCCACCTAACAGTGCCAGTCAGTGCCGCCTATCAGTGAAACCAATCGGCGCCATATATGAGTGCTGCCTTTCAGTGCCCATCAGTGATGCCTGTCAATGCCCATCAGTGCCACCTACCAGTTCCCAGCAGTGCCACCTATCAGTGTTTATCAGTGCAGCCTATCAGTGCCCATCACTGCAGCCTCATTAGCGCACATCAGTGAAGGAGAAAAATCACTTATTTACAAATTTTATAACAAAAACTAAGAAAAAACTTTTTTTTTCAAAATTTTCAGTGGTTTTTGGTTGGTTTAAGACAAAATAAAAAACCCAGAGGTGATTAAATACCACCAAAATAAAGCTCTATCACAAAAAATGATAAAAATGTCATATGGGTAGTGTTGCATGACCGCGCAATTGTCATTCAAAGTGTGACAGCACTGAAAGCTGGAAATTGGCCTGGGCAGGAAGGGGGCATAAGTGCCCTGTAGGCTAGTGGTTAATTATTGTTAATGGTGCTAGTCTTAGTAAATAGATAGGAAGATATATTGTGTTTAATAGGGATGCACCGAAATTTTGGTGGCTGAAAAGTTTCGGCCGAAAACAACCCTTTTGGCCGTCATCCGATATGAAAAAAAGCACTGATGCAGGTACCGAAAAAACCCTGCCCCTTGCTTCCACCCCTCGCTGCTGCCCGCCGCTGCTGGTGGGTAGTTCTCAGCCTTACCTGAGAAACCATCAAACGATTCCAGGGCTGGGCATACAGATGAGTGGCCTCCACTCATCTCTATGCCCTTGGAGGACCGGAGTGATGTCACTTCCGGTTCCGGCCATTTATTATTTTTTTTAAAGCATTAGATCAAAGCTTTTTTTGACCTAATGCTTTACATTTCAGAGGAAAGATGTGGGGTCTTACTGACCCCACATCTCTCCATAAAGAGGATTTGTCACTAATTATTTCTATCACAAGGGATACATGCATGCCTTGTGATAAGAATAAAAGTGATTAAAAAATGTACAGTGAAAAAAAAAAACCTGTTAAATAAATAAAACTGGAGGAGAGGTTTTCTCAGCTAAGCACACTCTCCTGCCCACATACCTGAGCTAAGGCCAGATGGATTCCAGGAATTAACTACTACATGGAGCATCTACCTTTTCTCAAGATGGCAGCAACTAGAAATACTAGTAGGGGTGTTTTTTCAAAGTGATTTCTCAATAAAATAAAGCATGGAGACATGAATGGATGGGAGAGTTTGCTGTGAATATTATGTATTAAACAGAGTTTTCAGTTTGTGGTGATCAGATACATGTCTTTTGTACATAGGGAATGCTTAGGACAAGCGTACTGTTGCTGTAGTTAACATGTACATAATTATTAAAGGAATGTGGCTTAAGGGCTAGGTTCACCTTTTACATAATTGGTCAAAGCAGACAAGAGGCCCCTGTAATTTAAAATCCACCATGCCTTTGTAAAAATATTGTTTACTGCAAGTGCCATACCTGTAGGCATTTTCTATCACTCATGAACCCTGGCCTGAAATGCTCCCCATGCATACAGTCTTGCATCTTGGCCTATTTCCAGGACACAGCAGTCGTTCCTGATTCATGTGCGCATGGCTCTGATTGCAGCAAAAATTCTCCAGCTGCATGTCCCCACCAATATTCTCACACTGTTCTGTATGTAAATGGATAGAAAACTGGCTAAAAGACTGTATTGGAAGAGTAGTGGTTAATGATTCATACTCTGAATGGTCTGGGGTCATCAGTGGTGTACCCCAAGGTTCAGTGTTGGGACCCTTACTTTTTAATATATTTATAAATGATATAGGGTCCGGGATCAAAAATTCTATTTCAGTCTTTGCAGATGACACCAAGCTGTGCAGTGGAATAACGTCCTTACAAGATATCTTCAACTTACAAGCCGACCTCAATGCACTGTTTAATTGGGCAACTATGTGGCAAATGAGGTTTAATGTTGATAAATGTAAGGTTCTACACTTGGGGGCTAAGAATATGCATGCATCATACATACTAGGGGGGGTACAACTAGGGGAATCAATGGTGGAGGAGGATCTGGGAGTTCTGGTAGATCACAAGCTTAATAATGGCATGCAATGCCAAGCTGCGGTTTCTAAAGCGAGCAAAATCCTCTCGTATTAAAAGAGGTATAGACTCCAGAGAGAGAGATCTCATACTACCCAGTACAAATCATTAGTAACACCTCATCTGGAATATGCAGTTCAATTTTGGGCACCAATTCACAAAAAGAACATTAGGGAACTGGAGAAAATACAGAGAAGGGCAACCAAACTGATACAAGGCATGGAGGAGCTCAGCTATGAGGAAAGATTAGAGGAACTAAATTATTCTCTCTTGAGAAGAGGAGATTAAGGGGGGATATGATCAACATGTATAAATACATCAGTGGTTCAAATAGTGAACTCAGTGTAGAGCTATTCACCCTGAGGTCATCACAGAGGACAAGGGGGCACTCTTTATGCCTGGAGGAAAAGAAAAAGAAATGTAATCTCCAAACACGGAAAGGTTTCTTCACAGTGAGAGCTTTGAAAATGTGGAATAGACTCCCTCAAGAGTTGGTTCTGGGCAACTCAGTGGACTTTTTATTTATAGCGTATGTACTCTCCAGCGCCTCAGGATATGCACAGCCAAAAGGGAAGCCAAGGGTACCAGGATAGCGACAACCAAAAGGAAATGTTCCAGGGGTGCAGCCCTCCTCAGACGGGGAAATCAGCCACTGGATAGAGAGAAAACAGGTGGCGCACACACCTAGTGCATTATCCAAGGTTTATTGTAGGAATTAAATCATAAAAACATACTCACAGACGAAGCATGTATCTAAAAAGCATGGAAAATGACAATGGCCACAACGGCGGGCAAGGTGTTCTCACTGGCAGTGCGGTCAAATGGCTGACGCGTTTCGGGACAAATCCCTTTCCTCAGAGCTGATGACCAACCTCTGATGCTGATGCATGATGAATGGAAAGTAAAGTAAGAGCCCTGCTGTTGATGCCTCAACAGCAGGGCTCTTACTTTACTTTCCATTCATCGTGCATCAGCATCAGAGGTTGGTCATCAGCTCTGAGGAAAGGGATTCGTCCCCGAAACGCGTCAGCAATTTGACCGCACTGTCAGTGAGAACACCTTGCCCGCCGTTGTGGCCATTGTCATTTTCCATGCTTTTTAGATACATGCTTCGTCTGTGAGTATGTTTTTATGATTTAATTCCTACAATAAACCTTGGATAATGCACTAGGTGTGCGCGCCACCTGTTTTCTCTCTGACTTTTTTTTTATGATTGAACTGGATGGACTTTTGTCTTTTTTTCAGCCAGACGAACTACTGTATGTAACTGTTGCAGCCTACTTCCATCTCATACTCTGAGCTGAAACAAAATGGCCACCAAGCCTCCTTCTTTGAGAACAACTAAAGAAATTACCACTTTAGCTGCCCTCAACATAGGAGGCTCAGCAGCTGTTTTGTAGTAACCCATGTCCTGTAAGTAAGCTGGCCATAGGAATGTAAACATTAGGAGTATTTTGACCAGGCTTCATGGATGACAGAGAAGGCCTACAGTTTTGGTATTTGCATTAAAGAATATTTTTACAAAGAGCATAGTGTACTTTAAGCTACTGGAGCCACTTACCTGCATGGGACAATTTATGTAATAAATGAACGTAGCCTTTACTATTATTGTACATGTTCAAAAGAGACAGCATTATATGAGAAGAGAAGAGCTACTGAGCAATATCCTTACATAACGAATACATACAAAAGGAAAATGGAAGAATTTAATCCCACATACAGGATAAGAGAGGAGGTTCAGTACAGTATCCATATATGCAGAATACACACTCATACCTAAAATTATACAGTGCATATCAGATACTGAGAACCCATGCAGCCTCAAATTTTTACTGCCGTGTATGGGAGTAAAACTTTATAAACCTTTTTAGAACAGGAATCTTGAATTGTAGTAAATAAACTTTGTAGCTAAAATAAAATCCAGAAGAATCAGCACAAGGGACAATTTACAGTCAGTAGGACGTGTCCCTTGTGCTGAAGCCTCTTCTGTTAGTAGAAATCCTCCTCTGTCCATCACCCCTACCACCATATTTTTCCAGTGCGACAGGGTTTAATACAGCTAAAGGTGTGTACAAGTGAACATGGCTATGCCCACCCTTTCTGGGCAGCTCCACCACTCGCAGAAGCCATAATACAGCTTCTATGAATGAGGATGAGCAGATGATTGATAGGTCAGCACCTGCATTAAGGTGAATAAAAAATGTTACGTGCTGTACTGCCCCACTTCCTTAATACTTACCTAAGTCCTTAATCGATACTCACAGGGACTGAGCCAGCAGTGGGAATCATTGACTCCTGCTGCTGTCAATCAAATGCTGTGAGGAGGGAGTGGGGCGACACTGTGTGTGTCTACAGATGTACACAGCCTGGCTCTGGATTGAGCCTGCACGTCTGCCCCCACAGCAAGCAGTTTGCCATTGCACAGAGCAGATAAGTATAACATGTTTATTATTTTTATTAAAAAAATGTTGACTTTAACCTGTTTATGGATTCAAAAGTGTCTTGTGGCTGATAAACACACCATAATATAACATTTTCATTGGTGAAATCATGTGGTAGTATGGAAACAATTCCTTAATTAGAGTCAGAACTGGACCTCCAAGGGCCACAGGCCCAATAGTGTTAGCTATTTCTGCAGTCTTGCTGCTACATCAGAGATGTTTGTAGGACTCAGATTTACTCACATTTCCGTTTTTCATCTCCTCATAGCTGGAGAGGGAGCATGAAGAGAAAGGAGCAGGAGAGCCCAACGTCCTAGTTGAAAGAAAAAAGGAATTATTAGATATTGAAATGATCAGAATTAATAAAGCCTTTTTTTTTGTATAATTAGATGCTGATAGCAGGACTTACATCCTCTTGCTGTGTTTTTTTCTCCTCTGGTCTTGCTACTCATACTGTCCCCTGGCCACAATACATGACCAGGGGTGGACTGACAACTCATGGGGCCCCCGGGCAATAGGGGATCATGGGGCCCCTGTGTCCTTGTCCAAACTCGAAAAAGCCTATGAAAAAGGTACCAGGGGGATCTCATGGGGCCCCCTACTGACCCCGGGCCCTCGGGCAGTGCCCGAAAATCCAAATGGTCAGTCCGCCCCTGTACATGACTTCACGTATGTGGGTGCCCCCATGCCTTTTGGGAACTATGGAGTTTGTACTTTGTCTGTGCTCCCAGTGCCGCACATACAGGCAGCGTGGGAGACACACAGAGATATACCTCTCCTCTTCCACAAAAGTGATTGATAGGGGCTTCCAAGCTTTGGGTCTTTTGTGTTGCATTGGTAGTGGCTGCACATACTGTAAGTCTGTACTTCAAATCAGGAGCACGCACAAGGTGGAACGCCTTAGGTCCAGGCATGCACAGGGGTCATTCACATACCTGAATAGGGCAGTGAAGTTCAGGGTAGTATAAAACAAGCGAAGAGGAGAAAAGGTGAAAAAAAACAACACAAGCATGTCCTGCTGTCAGCATATCATGAAACAAAAATGGCATTAATATCACTTTAGCTTAAAGCTATGTTGACAGTCTTGATTGGACGGATAACCTAAGTGTATTTCTACATTTAGAGCCAAACACCTACTTTATATTCCTAACATGTCCCTGTTCACATAGCATAACTTGTAACAAATATTTGCATGCTCCATGTGTTAACAGCAGCCCAGCCTGAGCACTGGTGTCTCCTATTACACAGCCTGGAGGTTGAGTACAGCCTCTCTTTGCTGGAAGCCATGCTGTGTGAATGAGAACAAATTAAAAGAATATAGTGGGGTTTGAATCTGATTGCAAAAGTAGAAATATGCTGTCACGGCTAAAAAAAAAATGCTGTTCCTGCTCCCTCAGTGCTGGTCACAAAACCAAAAGCCTAGGTATAGGAATAGGTCAACCAACCTATGATTCTCCCCTTCAGTGCAAATCACATGAACAAATGCCTAGGCTTTTGGTTACGTGATCAGCACTGTATGGAAAAGGAGTAGCATTTTCTCCAAAAAAGGAAGTATTTGAGTCCCTCTATTTCATTTTTATTTATCTCAGAAAGGCTATATGGTAAAAGACTTACAGTGCACAACATATACATATGGATTAAAAAGGGTATACTACAATTGCTGGAGTTCATGATCTTGTTTTTCTTTGATCTCTTGGAGATGTTGAGTTACCAAATAAAAAAATATATATTTTGCTTTGTGCTTTGAAGCAATGTTGGAATCCCCTGCATGGAAAACCCTGAGGATCTTTTAAAAACATGTGGGCAAAGAAATCCCTAACTGCAAATTTGGTGAGTAGATAGTGTCCTTAAAGCAGAACTTCACCCCTAAAGGGAAGTTCTACTTTTCTGCCTTTTTTCCTCCTTCAACTTTTGGACACCTGGTTTGACAGGTACCCGCTTCCACTTCTGCCCACATCACCTAGGGGTCTGCAACCTTTAAGACATAAAGAGCCACTTGGACCCGTTTCCGAAGGGAAAAAAAGACTGGGAGCCGCAAAACCATTGCAACATTTAAAACAAATCCGACACTGCATATATTGTTTCTTACCTTAATGCAGTGGTGGGCAACCTTTTTTTTCAACTGAGCCAAATCTCGCCAAAACCACGATTGAAATTTATTTTGAGAGCCACATTTTTAAAACTGAAAATACATCCCCCATATAGTAATTCATCCCCCATATAGTAATTCATCCCCCATAGTAATTCATCCCCCATATAGTAATTCATCCCCCATAGTAATTCATCCCCCATATAGTAATTCATCCCCCATAGTAATTCATCCCCCATATAGTAATTCATCCCCCATATAGTAATTCATCCCCCATAGTAATTCATCCCCCATATAGTAATTCATCCCCCCTATAGTAATTCATTCCCCATATTGTGTCAATTCACTTACCTTTGCTCCGCGCGTTCCTCTCGCCGTGTTCCCGCGCCGTTCCGGTCTTCAGGGCGGACTGTGAGAGGAGAGGAGTTCGTCACGCTGCCCCGCCTACATCCTGGCTGCCCCGCCTACATCCTGACAGCCAATGTTTGCCACGCTCCGCGGGCCGGATTAAAAGGTCCGCTGGGCCGTAGTTTGCCCATTGCTGGGCTAGCTGCAGAGTCCTGACTTTTGGGGCGGCCGCCCGAGAGGAGGGAGGGGAGCGGGCGCCTGGCACACAGAAGAGCGTGTAAGGAGGCCGCATGTGGCTCGCGAGCCGCGGCTGCCTGTCACCTGGTGGGCAGTGTGCTCCGGAGCCGCAGCAAAGGGGAAAAAGAGCCGCATGCGGCTCTGGAGCCGCAGGTTGCCGACACCCGACCTAGGCGATCCGAGTGGAAGTTTACTTATTACCATTTGATATTAGAGCATGTGTCCCTGCCAAAGTTACCTGAAAAAAAAGCCTTTTTTCAAACTGAAATAGATCAGTTAGGGATGCTACTGCTGTATACAAGCCTAAATAATTGTTACAGAAAAAAGTAAATCAACAGACATATATGTGCTGCCTATGCACAAGTTGTTGCTGAGACTGTCCATGGCAATTGTAGTTTTACCAACCTGTACAGATGTAAAACACCTCTTAAGAATGTCCTTCAAAGAATCTATGTATTTTTTATATTTTCCTTGAAGCTACATGAAAAGACCCCTACTTCCTGTTGTATGGTACGTTTTAAAATTTAAAATTTTGTAATTGTGAGAATTTACTTTTTTTTTTCCATTGGCCTTTCACAACAGCATCCAGTTCCCCTTGACTTTTTTTACAGTAGTTATTTGCCTATTAGCCAAAAACAAAAAAGGATTTCTCCCTCCCCCCCGATTGACTTCTATGGGAACCAAACCCAGGCATATAAGCTCATTCATATTAACCACTCATCCAATTAGTTTTTATGTGAGTTATGAAGCCCGTGCCCCCCCCCCTTAACCTCTTCATCATGACCAATAACGCCACCATCAGTCCCACCCCGCAAGCCAAAGTTCTAGGTGTCACTCTAGACTCCAACCTATCCTTCCAGCCCCATGTCCAATCACTGGCAAATTCATGCAGGCTCCACCTCCGCAACATCTCCAAAATCCGTTCGTTCCTAACCCCAGACACTACTAAACAACTCATTCACTCCCTTATTATCTCACGATTCGACTACTGCAACTCCCTCCTCACTGGCTTACCTCATCACAGACTACTCTGCTTCAGTCTATCCTGAAGTCAGCGGCCAGACTCATCCACCTTACCTACCACTCCGAATCCTCCACCCCCCTCTGTCATTCCCTCCATTGGCTTCCAATTGCCCAACGCATAAAATTCAAACTACTAACATTGATGTACAAAGCTATTACTACTACTGCATAATACTGCCCCAAACTACCTCACTGACCTGATATCCAAATACCACCCAACACGTACTCTTCGCTCCTCACAAGAACTGCTACTCTCCAGTTCCCTGGTCTCCTCCTTCCATGCCCGACTCCAGGACTACTCCAGGTCTTCCCCCATCCTCTGGAACTCACTACCCCAATCCATCAGACTGTCATCTACCCTCCTCACCTTTAGGAGCACCCTGAAAACCCATCTCTTCAGGGAAGCCTACCCCGCCCTCACCTAACAGCCAATCTCCTCCACTCCTCCTACCACTCCATCCCCACAGCCACTTCCTCCTGTGCCACTATCCCCTCCCTCCTAGATTGTAAGCTCCAAGGAGCAGGGCCCTCGAACCCCTCGTGTATTGTATTGTTACTGTATTGTATCATGTACTGTCTCCCACTATAATGTTCAGGACTGAACAAACCTTTTGGCGCCCTATAAATACTTTATAATAATAATGAAGCATTACGAAACAAGTCTAATGACCTGGATATTTCAATGGATAGCATAATCCCGGGCCCTGTTCGCTCTAATGATGTAAGAACTGGGTTGGGTGGATATATGGAGCATCTACATTGATTGTACTGGAATTCAGTTGTTATACAGTGCATCCAGAAAGTATTCACAGCGCTTAACTTTTGCCACATTTTGTTATGTTACAGCCTTATTCCAAAATGGATTAATTTTTTTCGTTTTTTATTTTTAATAAATTGCAAATATTTCAAAAGAAACTTCTTTCACATTGTCATTATGGGGTATTGTTTGTAGAATGTTGAGGAAAAAAATAAATGTAATTCATTTTGGAATAAGGCTGTAACATAACAAAATATGGCAAAAGTTAAGCGCTGTGAATACTTTCTGGATGCACTGTAACTAGACACTTGCGGAATGTATGCACCCCTATGCATTCATTATAGGCTCCTTATCTTCTGTTATCCTGTATTAATCATTTTTTAAATTGATGATGGTTATTTGTTGTATTATGATAAAACTTCAATAAAAATTTATTGAAAGTAGAAGCAATTGAAAGTAAATGTGCAACTGCCCTGAGGGCAGTGATGCCCTTGGGGACTGTTGCAGCATACCCTATACAGTGTACTAAAACAATAGAATTTTCAGCCAGCATGATAATTCTGTGCAATGAGACAATACATTTTATTGTTAATTCATTTAACAAACACTTGCTTCTCTTTTCTAAACTCTTTCTAAATGATAAAATGTGAGCAGATGACAAGAGGCATATTATAGTATCCAGCTGCCAATACAATTCAGCTTACAATTACAACATGATATTAGTATTACAAAACCATTGCAAATTGTGGAACGTTTGGGGAATTCCACTTCAAGTAAAAGTTCCCAAATAGTCTTCCAAATCGTGACAATACTTGAACTTTAGAGATATAATCTTCAGATGACATAAGAATCACTTTCTACTATTTTAATTGCTAGTTCTACATAAGTGTGGTAAGATGCTCATGCTGATACAGTATATGTAATTTTACATCAAGTATCTTACATCAAGGTTTCTCTGCCAAATTTCTGCGTAGCCAATTATCACACAGTGAACACCTAATCTTTACTGAAACCTTAAAGGCATAAATCACATTTACCAAAAAAATCTGCCTATGTAGGTAAGGGGTGCCTGTAGATGAAAAAAAACACACACAGTGCAGCTTTGACCAAAGTTGAATAATGCCCTTACCATAAGTGTAGGCCAGGGGCGGACTGACAACTCATGGGGCTCCTGGGCAATAGGGGATCATGGAGCTCCTGTGTCCTTGCCCACACTCAAAAAAGCCTTTATAAAAGGTACCAGGGGCATTTCATGGGGCCCCCTACTGACCCCAGGCCCTTGGGCAGTGCCCGAGTGCTCGAATGGTCAGAACGCCCCTGGTGTAGGCCATTTATATACCTCATGAAGTCTGACTGACAAAACTTCCAGAGACTGTATCTTCCCAACCTGCCTTGTTGGTAAGACATGCCCAACTGTTATTGTTTACCTCCTCCATCACAGAAGCAAGCTCTTTCTCTGATTCAAACACCTTCACGTGTACTTTCCCTCCCCAGATGCAGTAGCTCTGAACTCAGATTTTGAGAGCGTGCTCCTGTGCTGGTGGGGGTCACCAATAATAGCTTGGCATGTGTTAGCAAACTCAAAGCAACAAGGCAGGATGAGGGGGCAATTTATGGGAGTTTTTCAATCAGGTTTTGTGAGGTATGTAAATGGATTACATCCATAGCAAGGGCATTATTCAACTTTGGTCAAAACTGCACCGTTTGCTTTCATTTACAGGTGCCCTATACCTTTATAGGCAGTGTTCTGGTTAAGGTGACCTATGCCTTTAAGCAAGCCATATACAGTCATGGACAAAAATATTGGCATCCCTGCATTTCTGGCAGATAATGCACCACTTTGCCCAGAACATTGTTGCAATTACAAATGTTTCAGTATTCTCATGTTTATTTCTTTTGTTTGTATTGGTATAACACAAAAAAGTGGAGAAACAAAAAGCCAAATCTAACACATTCCACCCAAAACTCCAAAAATGGACTGGACAAAATAATTGGCACCTTCTCAAAATTGTAAGAAATAATTGCATTCCAAGTTGGTGATGCTCCTGTAATTTGTAATTAAACTTCCCTGATAAAGTCACTTGACGTACAGCGAGGCGCAACTTCTAATCATGTTACTTCCAGTTCCCACCCTTCTGGTAACTGAAATGCAGGGCGGCTCCAGGTTGTGAGCAGAGCAGCGGTGTTCCACCTTGAGTTTTTATTGTGCAAGATCTTTGGTGCCATAGCGGCATTTTTAAATGTAAGCATAATGCATATCTGTGTCTGTTGGTTAATTCGTAATAAACGTACTACACCGTATTAGCCCTTTCTCTTTGGTTTCCATGTTGGAGAGGAGGTTACTCACCTGATGCAGATCTTCTTATTGGGTACAAGCAGTGGGTTATTCCTTAAACATGCAAGTGCTTAATGACCTTCTTTTTAGTTAAGGAGGTTGATATGATCTCAGGAGGTTACTCATCTGATGCAGATCTTCCTACGGGGTGCCAAGTGGTGAATTATCCCTTAAACAAGCAAGTGCTCAATTACCTTCTTTTTAGTTAAAAAGGTCAATATGGTCTGATGAGTGATTTACTCTTACGGGCACAAGTGGTGGATTGTTTATCAGGTGGAGGTGGAATCACAAGAAGAATCTGTGAAGAAATGCAAAGGACTTTATTATATTTTATATTTATATATGTAATTGTGATTTGTGTGTAAAGATATATTATTAAACAGGATATAATTTGTAAGCATAATTTGTAATTTGGTATAACGCCCCCTTGGTGATTTGTAGAATACATTCGGTAATTACGTTTTTACCCCACATAATTTGGTATCATCAGCAAACACTAAAATTGAGTTCTTCATTCCACCTATATATCATTATTAAACAGATTGAACAGCATTGTCCCCAAGACAGAAGAGCCATTTATAACTACTCTCTGGACCAGGGGATCTCAAACTATGGCCCCCAGGCCAGATACTGCCCGCCAAAGCCATTTATCTGCCCGCTGGGCCAGCCGAAGACAAAAATGAAATTCGTAAGAAAAAAAAAACGGCGCTGGCCGGCAAATAGCAAGGCTGCTCACTGGGTCCTCGGCCACGAGGACCCAGTGAGCGGCAGCCTGGAAGCCCTGGATTTCACCTGCTGCAGCCAGAGGAGCAACAGGAGAGGAGGAGAGCACACCAGGCACCAGGTAAAGTGCATTGCGGTGTCCAGTGTGTTACAGTGTACAGTGCATTTTGGTATCCAGTGTGTTACAGTGTACAGTGCATTTTGGTATCCAGTGTGTTACAGTGTACAGTGCAGTGCGGTGTCCCATGCGTTACAGTGTACAGTGCATTGTGGTGTTCAGTGTACAGTGCATTGCGGTGTACAGTGCATTGTGGTGTCCAGTACGTTACAGTGTACAGTGCATTGTGGTGTCCAGTGCATTACAGTGTACAGTGCATTGCAGTGTCCAGTGCATTACAGAGTAAAGTGCATTGTGGTGTCCAGTACATTACAGTGTACAGTGCATTGTGGTGTCCAGTGCATTACAGTGTACAGTGCATTGCAGTGTCCAGTGCATTACAGAGTAAAGTGCATTGTGGTGTCCAGTACATTACAGTGTACAGTGCATTACGGTGTCCAGTGCGTTACAGTGTACAGTTCATTGCGGTTTCCTGTGAGTTACAATGTACAGTGCATTGCGGTTTCCTGTGAGTTACAGTGTACAGTGCATTGCGGTTTCCTGTGAGTTACAGTGTACAGTGCATTGTGGTGTCCTGTGCGTTACAGTGTACAGTGCATTGCGGTGTCCAGTGTGTTACAGTGTACAGTTCATTGCGGTTTCCTGTGAGTTACAGTGTACAGTGCATTGTGGTGTCCTGTGCGTTACAGTGTACAGTGCATTGCGGTGTCCAGTGCGTTACAGTGTACAGTGCATTGTGGTGTCCAGTACGTTACAGTGTACAGTTCATTGCGGTGTCCAGTGCGTTACAGTGTACAGTTCATTGCGGTGTCCAGTGTGTTACAGTGTACAGCGCATTGTGGTGTCCTGTGCGTTACAGAGTACAGTGCATTTTAAATATTGTATTGTTTTTTCCTGTTTTTTTTCAAACTATATTCCGGCCCCCCAACATTGTGAAGGTTCATGAACTGGCCCCCTGTTTAACTGCCTCCCACCCACCACATAAGGAAATGATGGGTGCAAGGCAGTTCTCTCATTCTGGGAGGACGTCATATGATGTCCTCCCACTCTAAACACGCGTGCGTGCCCCCGGTGGTGTGCAGCGCGGCGATCCGTGGTGCATTGTGTCCCTGGGACACAGCGGATCACCAATCAACAGAAAGAGTCGAAGACATCGGCTCTGTCATGTGATCATCTGTGTCCAATCACAGCTGATCACATGAAAATAAGGAAATGCCGGTTATCTGCATTTCTCTCCTCACGAGCTGTCATGCTGACAGCTCGTGAGAAAAGCTGGTAATCAGTATTACTCAGAGGGGACAGAGGTGCCCTGATGATCAGTGTAGCCCCATCAATGCCACCTGTCAGTGTCCATCAATGCCACCTGTCAGGGCCCATCTGTCACGGAGTGCCTGCTCCTCTTCTGCAAACCCCCCCCCCCCCGGTGCCTGTGTCTTCCCTGTGTCCCCTCACCCTCTTCTCATCCTGTCGCAGCCTTTGAAGTTAGGCTGCACAGGATGAGAAGTGTCACCTCTCCCCCCCCCCCCTCTTGTCACCTCACCTCCTCACATCTTGACGCAGCCTTTGAAGACAGGCTGCGCAGGATGGGAGGAAAGTGACCTCCCGCCGGGAGTTCCAGCAAAGTGCCACGGAGCTGTCGCCGCGCTGCACCCACCGGGGGGGCATGAGGCTTCCCGCGCCCTGCACCCGCCGGAGACAACGGCCGCACTCTCAAGAGCGCGGCCCGTGTCAAGGGGGCGTGCCTCGTTGCTTGGCAACTCCGTTACTCTGGGTAGGGAGTACCCGCTGCCACTCTGCATAATACTCTGGGTCAGGACTATTACCTGCTGGTACTCTGCCTAATACTCCGGGGCCAGGATTACCCGTTGCTGCTGTGTGCCAGAACTATCAGCTGTGTGTTTTACCTGACGTGTACTGAGGGTTGTCGTTGCCTGCTGCCGGCCGCTGGGAGCCAGAAGGGACCCCTGCCAGAACTGTGAGTGTCTATACCCCTGCTGCCCCTGCCTGGACTGTCCGTGACTAACCCCCCCTTACTTTCCCCTGCCTGGACTGTCCGTGAGCCCCTCCATTATCCTGCCTGGATTACAATTTACCAGAGACTCCAATTTTGCCCTATTGTGGGCCAGATTGCAATTACTTCGGGGTCCGCCCTCTATTTCCCTTGTTTGGGTACCCGGACGCTACCTTCCTGCCCCGATTAAGTGTCTCCCATATGTCAATAAAGCTTTGTGTGTTTATCATCCTCCGTGTGTGTTCTGTTCTGCCTACACTCCCTCACACCATCAATGCCACATATCAGTGCCTACCAGTGCATATCAATGCCACATATCAGTGCCTATCTGAGCTGCCTTTCAGTGCCACCTATCAGTGCCAGTCAGTGCCACCTATCAGTCCAGTCAGTGCCACCAATCAGTGCCAGTCAGTGGCACCTATCAGTGCGCATCAGTGCTCCCTATCAGTGACGCCTAACAGTGCCAGTCAGTGCCACCTATCAGTGCCAGTCAGTGCCACCTATCAGTGAAACCTATCAGTGCCATATATGAGTGCTGCCTTTCAGTGCCCATCAGTGATGCCTGTTAATGCCCATCAGTACCACCTACCAGTGCCTCCTCATCAGTGCCTATCAGTGCAGCCTATCAGTGCCCATCACTGCAACCTCATTAGCACACATCAGTGAAGGAGAAAAATCACTTATTTACAACATTTTATAACAGAAACTAAGAAAAAACTATTTGTTTCCCAAAATTTTCAGTTGTTTTTGGTTTGTTTAGCAAAAAATAAAAAAAAAGAGGTAATTAAATACCACCAAAAGAAAGCTCTATCTGTCTCCAAAAAATTATAAAAATTTTATATGGGTACAGTGTTGCATGACCATGCGATTGTCATTCAAAGTGCGACAGCACTGAAAGCTGAAAATTGGCCTGGGCAGGAAGGGGGTATATGTGCCCTGTAGGCAAGTGGTTAAAAAGTTTGAGGACCCCTGCAGATGTAACCAGTTTCCTATCTATGTACGTACAATTTAATCAACTTCAACAGACCTCCTTTTATAGATTAAACATTTATGAGGTGCATTATCAAATGCCTTGTGCATTATCAAATGACTTAGCAAAACCTAGAGAAACTACATCCACTGGACTTCCACCATCCAATTTCTCACCTACTTCCTCATGAAACAACAACAGATTGGTCTGACAAGAATGGTCTATCATAAATCTATGCTGGTTGTCACTTATGACATCTTTCTCACAGGCAAATAGCCCCTTACTATTCCCTCAAATATCATACTATTGATGACAGGCTTTATTATTTTTACTTTTGTCCCTTTCATTTTTTTACTTTATCACTTTTAATGCTATCACAGGGAATGCAATATCCCCTGTAACTTCAATGGATTCTATCGGACTCTAGATATCTCCTCTGCCCTTACATTATATAATCAAATCAAGATCAGTGTGATCAGATGCTTTCCCAATTTACAAATGGCCCTGTTTATATCCTGCAAAATTGAAGTGATGAAATACTCATAGCTTGCAATTTTTTAGACTATAGAGATGATTGGCACCATTCTGGTCTCCAATCAGCTCTATGGTCAGCTGGCAGAAACACCGGCTGCATTCTCAGGTTCCCCCGGTGGCACGGGACTGCCCAAAAAGCTGTGGAAGGCAGCGGGGGCATCATCTCCCGCTGCTTGTAAAAGCAATTCTGCAACTAATTAGCCACTAGGGTTGCTTTTACATAAAAGCCAATCGCCGGCTGAAAAAAATCGATACCAGGATGATGCCTGCAGCTGTAGGCATCACCCTGGTATAACCATTCAAAGTCCAGGGATGTACCAGTACGACGCTGGTCCTTGTTGGGTGTATATGCTATGTTCTTTTTTTTTTTGTATGCAGTGTGTGGGCTGAATGAAAAAAAGAGAAGAAATCTCTGCCAGAAAAAGTATGTGGTATGCCCACCATTAGAATATACCGCCCTGCATCCACCCACTTCTAATGGTGGGCACACATTAGGTCGCAGGGTGCCACATGTGCCAGTTCCAAGATTATATAAATGTCTAAATAGTGGCACGCTTGAATAAAAATTGTCCATGTATAAGTGGTACCCATATGGAAAAAGGATGGCACCAAGTCCCAAACTATCTTGCCACTGCTCTCCATGTAGTCTGCGCATCCGGGGGGCTCCACATGACTATCTTTTCCCTCGTAAATCCGAAACTTATAAGTATAGCCTGTTGCCCTCTCACAGGTCTTCTACATCTTGACCCCATATCTGGCACGCTTGCTGGGGAGAAATTGTTTGAATGCAAGGCGGCCAGAAAAATTAATGAGGGACTCATCAACGCAGATGTTTTGCTGGGGAGTATAGACATCTGCAAATTTTAGGTTAAGGTAATTTGCGAGGGGCTGAATTTTGTGGAGTCAGTCAAATTCAGGGTTACCCCAAGGATCACAGAGTGTATTGTCGTTGAAATGCATACAACACATGATACTCTCATATCTATGCCTAGCCATGGCAGCAGAGAACACAGGCATATGATGAATCGGGTCTGTGGACCAATACAACCACAATTCATTTTTTTTTAGTAATGCCCATGTTGAGGGTTAGGCTCAAAAAAAATTTTAATTCAGAAACTGTAATGGGTTTCCATGTGAATGGTCTGGCAAGGTTTGAATTCGGATTGGCAGAAATAAATTGGTGTGCATATAAATTGATTTGATCCAAATCAATGCATACAGATATTCTGTGAAAAACAGCTCCAAAAAATCAAGGGGAGTAGTTAAATTTGCTGTTTCTGCCTGAATTCCGGGTTGGGCAGTCAATGGGGTAAGTACGGGTGCTGCAGAATTTGTGGGCTGCCAATCAGGATTTGTAAGCACATCCGGAAGGACACGAGGGGCTCTACAGGCATGTGCACGCATTCTTGGTGGTTGCGGGACAATACTTGTGCTCGCCACCTCACCAGCTTGTACTGCACTTATGGGACTCACCATGTCACCAAGTCATACTGCAGTGCTGGTATGTGAAAGACCAGGATGTACTAGGCCGCTGGTGCTCGCCAGTTCACCAAAAGATAGCACGGCACTAATACTGGCACTCTGCTGCATATGAGAGTCATCAAAATTTACCAGCAAGTGCTAGTAGAGATCAGGCCTGATTCTGCGAACACTGCGTTTTGTGTGCAATGTGTCAAGTGACAGTGACCTACTGACACTGCACTTGCTGGGGTGAAGGGGGGGGGGGAGCATAGGAGCTATACGCAGGTGCTGGCAGGTGCCGGGGCTGATCCCGCTAATGCTGCATTTTTGGGGATGCTATACTAATACGAACGCTGGTATAGTGTTGATCTGATCAAAGATATTGATCCGTTCGGACACTATACTAGCAATGGAGGTTTTTATTGTGTATGAGCGTGCTCCTGGCAATCAAAGGATTAAATGTGATAACAGATGAGCAATCTGATGCTATCTGGGAGGGGAGTGAAAACCATGGGAGTATATGTATGTGATTTTGCGCACCTGTGCCATCTTGTAGCAGTATTTCTGCTATCAGGCGGTCAAGAAGTGGTCAGGAAGCGGTTTGTGATACGGTGCTGCGTTACTTTAACTGACAATTGCGCGGTCATGTAACGCTGCACTCAAATTAAATTTTCGTCTTTTTTCCCACGAATTGAGCTTTCTTTCGTTGGTATTTGATTGCCTGTGCATTTTTTATTTTGTGTGCTATAAAAAAAAGGACCAACAATTTTGAGAAAAAAAACAATATTTTGTACTTTTTGCTATAAAACATGTGCACTAAAAAAATTTAACAAGCAAATTTCATCATAAATTTAGGCCAAAATGTATTCTGCAACATGTCTTTGCTAAAAAAAAAATCCCAATACCTGTAAATTAATTGGTTTATGTGAAAGTTATAGCATTTACAAATGGCGGTATAGATACTGGAATTTTTTTTTTAGTACTAATAATGACGGTGATCAGCGACTTATGGTGGCGATCAGCGACTTATGGCAGGACTGCGGGACTACGGCAGACATTCTGACACTGGGAGAGAACTGACTTGGGGTCACTGACATCCCCAGTGACACCAATACAGTGATCAGTGCAAAAAAAAACAAAACACTGACACTGTACTAATGGCACTGGGGAGGAAGGGGTTAACATTAAAAGGCAAACAAAGTGTTAACTGTGTGAGGGGAGTGTTTCACTAGGGGGCAGGGGGTGTGTACTTCACAGTAACACACTGATCGGGACAGCTCTGCTCAGCGTTCCGGATCAGTGTGCTGAAAACTGACAGGGAGGAGAGCTGCAGTGTAAAGACTGCAGCCGTGCTCCCTGTCAGTGTTTGCCGGCAATCGCCGGGCAATCATCGGCCGGGACCCGGTGATTGACACCCGCAGCCGCGATCGGCACAGGTAGGGCGCTGTAAGGCGGTCGCGCACCTCGCGTGCGCCCCCTACCCAAAATGCAAAACCACAGATATATATATACGTGATTTTGTGCATCGGTGCCGACCTGCCGAAGTAAATGTACTGTGGATGGTTGGCAAGTTGTTAAAGGCCAAAGCCCATTTTTTCCAGAACAGAGTTACAACAACACTTTAGGTGTAAACGTTGCAATAAAACAAAAAGAAGAAATGTGAACATAACTAGACAGCATGGTGAACTGTACAGTACAGAAGCAGAAAATGACATAAGCCTGCATATTGTTGGGTTATTTGTCAGAGGTTCGATACAGGAAGAGATGTCTGAGCTATATAAGGGGGGGGGGGGGGAGAGGATGAGAGGAAGGAAGTCTACCAAAGGGAGAATGATCACATAATTCCCCAAATAAATCGAAAGTGACCTGAGTAATCACCCACTGGAGCTGTAAGATATTTCATTTCCCTGTTTTCAGAGATCGCCCTTAAGAGATGATTTAGTGTGGGGACATCAAGTGATTTCCAGAATCGTGGTGTCAACTGACCAGCGGCCGTCAGAATATGTATTCCCAACCTCTTAGATTGCTTAGAGATACCCCTAAAGGGTAGCCCCAAAAGATAGTGTAGCGGGTCTAGGGGTAGGGCAACATTGAGTACTTGCTCCAAGACTATTTTAACCTTCACCCAATAACCCGCAATCTGTGGACAAAACCAAAAGATGTGTGCCAAGCTGCCTACTCCTCCCATGCACCTCCAGCACCTGTCAGATTCAGGTTGATTGCATGGAGCACTACAGGGGTCTTGTACCAATGCATCAATATTTTATATAAGCTTTCTTTATACACAACACAACGAGTGGTCTTAGTAGCAGAATCCCAAATCCTTTGCCAACATTTCAAAGACATTGGGCACTGGAGTTCGTCCTCCCATCTCTTCATATAAGGGCTATCAATATGTACCGGGGCCATTGCTGTTTCCCTTTTAAAGAACTGTTTCCCTTTTAAGACTGCATGTTGTCAGAAAGGGTTTGATTGGCTCAGCTCTCAGCAGTACTGGAGTGTTTGTGGGAGTTGTAGTTTCATTACAGAGACATTGTAACTTTATACTGCACAGAACTACTAGACCAGGATGCTTTGCAAGGAGGAGGAAGGGGGAGCCATGGGTGCCTTTTCAGAGGACATGTGGGAGCTAGTCTGCAGCCCCTACTGTTGAAGTACACTGACACTGTATCCAGAACAGCAGAGGTTGCTAAGGACAACGGTTATCTACAGCAGCTGAAGTCAGCAGCAACTGTGATCATTGGTACCAGTCACCAGTGATGGCAATTACTGACAGCAACGACATCTCCCACCGCAGAGAGAGGTCAGAGTGTTGGAAATCGCAGAGGAGGCGTGTGACCATCCAAGGTGAGGCACCTCAGAGACTGTGCAGCACCGACAATTGACAACAGAAAAAAAACTAGCAGAGAGATAGAGCCCCATTCATCATCCCTTCAAGGAGTTAACCCCTGGAGGCTGTTCTTCTTGGATGTGGTGAGCAAATGCTAACCAGTGACATGTCAGTCCTTAAGAGCTCCGCCGATTCACTAACACAGGCCTGTGCAACACATAGACTCACACAGTGTTACAATCCCACAGTATACAAGTGAATCTGGGACTGAGCCTACAGAGATGTCAGTCTAGCTGGGGACATATTACTGCTATAGTGGCAGGGGGTTCATTCTGATCTATCGCTATACTGGTATATACGTATATACATGAATATTGTGTTTATTGATGTTATTGTGCCAATTCTAGGTTTGTGTATTCAGTGCATTTAACTGCTATTTTCCAAGTTAATTTGCAGTCTATTTGCAGAGTTTTACCTTTTGTTATTAAACCTGTTATAAAACTTCCCACAAGGTGTGCTGTGGATCCAATATATATGGTTCATCACTGAAGTAAGGACAGAAGTGCCCGTTAATTCCAGCGGCTCCTTCAGGGGGGAGCGCTACAAGTAAGAGAACCTTTATTGAGAAATAGTTTATATAAAGAGGTGATAAGATGTTGTTGGGAGGAGCCTTTGATAGCTATCCTCTAGAAATCTATGGGGCGATCTAGTGTTAGAGAGGAATTCAAGGAATGGAAAAAATGATGGAACTGTAAATAGGTATATCTGGCTGATAGAAGTATTGTGGAATTGCACGCCCTAATCTCCTCAAATGACTGAATCCTGTGCGAGACAAGATTGATCAGATGACGGAGTTGAAATATCCCATTAATTGCCCAAGAGCTCATCGGTGCGTAAAACAGACTATCTGGGAGCTCCGGATGAAGGACTTCTATTTTATTTCACATTTTTTTGTTTTCTACTCTGCACAAATGTGTATTTATGTAATCTGATGTATTATTAGGAATTTAGCAAGCATCTGTCTTTATTTAGCATATTGAATTACTAGTGTTTCACACTTAAAGGGGGCAGCTGCATAATTTGGAATTTGCATTTGTTTTGTTTTCACTTGTATATCTGTTTTTTTTGCATTGATACCACTGTGTTGGTAAACCAACTTTTATGATTAAGGCCATACGGTTGAGGCAGAAACACGTGAATTCTTTTATATGAGGGATACTTTTATGTCTTGATTAACACTTAATAAAGCTTGAAACGTTTTATCATCAGTCAGGCCAATACCGGATTTTCTCTCTGATGTAACTACAGATGTTTATCTCTGAACAGATACCTGTTATGAAAAAGGGAAAGCTGTACTCCAGGCAAACAGCTAAATACACAGATGCAATACATATATGAGAGCTCTTTTAGCTGCCAATGAAATTGCATTTCTGTCCATGCATTTCTGAGATTTACACAGCTCTAGCACACAGTACAGCCGTGCCTGCGAGTGGACATGATCTTTTGTGCTGCAGCTTCGCTTTCACCTACTGGGTTCCGCCAAACCCCTTGACTTGACTGTGAAAGAAACAGCAAGACACAGATGACTTCATCTTAATTCCTCTCTGCTCTCTGCATTGCTGGGGAGAGGGGGGAGCACTGACAACGTAAAGGCCATTGAAGCCTACAAATGATGTTGCTTCAGGCTTTACTAGCCATTGCTGGTTCCTCCTGCAGTGCCACTGGGAGATACAGGGAACATCATATGACTGCACCAGAGTTGGCTGAAAATAGGGTAGTTAGGGTTAAGCCTGGAATTCCACAACTGCAACATTTTTTGTATCTTTTATATCTGCCTGGAATTTAGCTTTAAGATAAATAAAATACCTAAACTGGTGTTACTTTTCATCAAAACCACATGTAAAAACTATTAATAGAGTGATGCAGTTGCTGAAGTTAAATAAAAAGTTTACCTTTTCCTGTAAAACACAAATTTGTCCCCTCTAAGCTCCAAAGTTTTATTGTGGGTCATTGGGGCCAGCAACACCTTCAAAGGAATAGCAGCAAGGCTTGATGGGCAGGATGAAGGTGAACATTAAAAAGTCAAGACTGGCATGTACCTTCAACTGCCTATATCCCTGGATCTACTGGATCAGGGCAGCACAGAGGCTAAATGGTTGGCACTTCTGTCTGGCAGTACTAGGGTCGTTGGTTTGAATTCCAACCACGGCACCACCTGCCTGGAGTTTGCATGTTCTCCCTGTGCTGGTAGGTTAATTGGCTTTGTCTAAATTGGCCCTAGTATGTGTATGTATGATTGTGAGTTAGGGACTTTAGATTGTACGCCCCTTGAGGGTTAGGGACTGATGTGAATGTACAATATATATCTAAGGCGCTGCATAAATTGACAGCACTATATAAGTACCTGAAATAAATAAGTAGCACTGATCATTTTGGCAGAATGTTTTCAGAGAAGGTAACATATGCTCATGCATTTGTTATCATATGCTCAGTTTGAGTTGCCTGGACTTGTGAAGAGATTACTTTAACCCCTTTGCGCCGATGTCACACAATATGCGGCTTCACAGAACTGGGCTTTTTTCCGTGGGGCCGCATATTTGCGTACCTGTCTTTGTGCTGGGAACGCGCCGCACAGCACCCTCCCAGCACAAAGACCGGGGTGTCACTGAGAGCCTCAGGTCCCGTTCTAACAATCGGGACACGGGACTCCCGATTCCGGGTCACATGATCGCTGTGATAGCCTCTGATTGGCTATCACAGTGATCAGTCACTGTAGAGCCCGGCCCCCTTGGTTTTTTTTTTCTCTCTATGAATGGAGGAGAGAGATACATTGTATCTCTCTAACTCCTGGCATAGAGGGGAAAAAAATTTTGTTAAAATAAATATTACAAAATAAAAGAAAAAAGAAAGAAAAATACCTAGATCAAGGTTTGATCGAGTTCAGTGACAGAGTAAGTGTTTGGGTCAAGGTCAGGGTCAACGGTCAAGGTCAAAAGGTCAGGGTCAAAGGTCTTTTTTTTTAATTTTTTTATTGGTATCAGTGTCAGTTAGTGTTAGTGTCAGTGTGCTTTAGGTAAAAACAAAAACAAAATGTGTACAATTGTTTCTGGGCTGTACTACGGGTACAAAAAACAAATAACACACATATATGGTATCGCTGCGATCATCAAGAGCTGGAAAATTCATTTTGGGTTGTTCTTTGGTGGTCGGCTATGGTAGTAACAAGAAACACAAAGCTAAATTTAAAAAAATGATTTTATTTTACAATTTTGGGCCAGTTTTCCTTTGATAATAAAAAAAAATCAGGAGATGTCTATTACCATTTATCACCAAATGAAAGCCCAATATGTCCTGAAGAAAACAAGATATAATTCACCTAGATGTACAAAGTAATTGTGATGATATGTATGGTTTTAATAACACATGTCAATGTTGCAAAATTGTGCTTAGGCGTTAGGGGTTAAAGCAGAACTAAAGTCCCTGACACTGACCTCCACTCCAGCGATGCAAAGGCTGTGAGATTCCTCATCAGCAGTGACATCTTAATCTGGTATTTTGGGTTTTGGCGTCTTAGTCCTTCTTGACTGGTCGGCCCAGAATGAAGAAACTGCAGCTAATGGACATATTCATTATTTTAATCCAGCACTCAAGGCGTGAAGGTTGTAGAATGATCTGTACATGCAGGGCTCAGAGTACAATCTTTGGAATCTTGCTGGTAGGCAGGTAAGAAGCGTTTATTGCATTAGATATATGCAGAGCCTCTTTTGCTATGAAAACTTCCCTGCCAGCATTTTTTTTTCTATGATAAAGTTTCACTTCAACCTGTGCCAAGCATGTTTAACACTTTGATGCCAGCCTCACACAAATATGTGGCCTCACTGCACTAGGATTTATGCCATGAGGCCGCATATCAAAGCGCTCCCAGCACAGAGTCCGGGGTTTCACCATGAGCCCCAGGTCCCGTACTATCAATCGGGACTCGGAACTTCCAACTCCGTGTCACCTGATTGCTGTGATAGCCTCTGATTGACTATCACAGTGATCAATCACTGTGAATCCCGTCCCTGTGTTTTCTCTCTCTGAATGGAGGAGAGAGATACATTTTATCTCCTTTCAGAGAGGAAAAAAACAAGTGTGTAAAATAAATAAATAATACAAAATAAAAGAAAAAATACCTAGATCAAAGTTTGATCTAGTTCAGTGCCAGGCTTTTTTTTGGTCAAGTAAAGGTCAAGGTAAGGGTCAAAGGTCAGGGCCAGTATATTTTGGGCAGGATTTGTTTTTTTAATTAGTAACAGTGTCAGTTAGTGTCAGTGTTTTGGGTAGGGCAAAAAAAAAGCAAATTGTACACTATTGTTTCTGGGTTTTACTATGGATACAAACAACAAATTACATATACATATGTGGTATCACTGCAATCGTCAGGAGCAGGAGAATATTTTTTTTTTTGGGGGGGTGTTGTTCTATGGTGGTAGGTGATGGTAGTAACAAAGAAATGTAGAGCTAAATTTAAAAAAAAAAATTTGTTTGTACTACTTTGGCCCAGATTTTAGCAGGGATGTTGACAAGCTTGTCACTGGTGTAAATGTTTTAAGTGTACTGGTCGCACTTCAAAGGGTATGCATACTCAAAAAAACAAGTAGGACGTGCTTTGATTCCCAGCTACATCAATTTCCTGGCATCATTATGTCACCAGTATAGTGAAACAAAAGGCACCCATGCTGATCACACCATCATCATTATTAGCAGCATATCATAGCATATTATATTTTATTTATTTTGTTGATATACTTGTAAAACATTTTGAGATTTAAAGAATATGCTACCATATGCTAACATTTCATATTCCCGATAAGTGCCTGCTGTATCATGTACTTGTATGAAAAAGTATACTGTTCACTCTGCATTGCTTCCTTTGTGTGAAATACCTGGTGATCACGCCAGTCCCTCTGCGTTCCTATTAAAAACTGACCACACTAGGCATAAGAGCACAGCGTGGTCAGTTTTCTGGCTGTGCTGGGAACTTAGTCTGCTCTCTTCCAATAATCAGACTTGCACAGATATGCCCCTTTAATAGCCATTCACTTGGAAGACCAGTGTGCAGCTTTTTCTCCTCCCCATCTCTCTGACCTGCTTATGAAGCTGAGAACCAAGGGTATGGGATCACCTTTAAAAAAGGGGAAAAATGCTGTTTTATATGTATACAAAAAGGTAATGCCTTTCATTTCCATTTCAAACTGAATGGGTTGTTTTACAAGGTGAGGGTTCAGATATACTTTATTGTAATACAATAAGCAATCCATTTTGTTAGCTTTCTTCTTTGCTAACATAAATTATCCTAACTTTTAAAATACTGTATATTTTTTTTTTTTAATTTAAATATTTATTAAATTTTTCATATTAATACAAAAACTCAAACAGGGAAGTAATTCTCATACAAGTATACATTTATAACATTTCTGTCTTTCCCTTACTTAAAACTCTTTTTTCTTTCCCATCCCACTACCCCTCCCTCCCACCCCTCTTCCCCCCTCTGCAGACTCTATCCCATTCTATTCTCTTGAGGCTTTTTAATGTTATGTTAACATCCTAGTTTATGTTTTCTTATATTTCTCTTTCAATCCTGCTCTTTCCCACTTTTCCCATCTCCTTAGATACACTCCCATTCTGTCTTCCTGCATATGATATGATCTTTCCATTCTACCTATCTGGTTTACTCTATTAATCCAGTCCACCTCCTTCGGTACCTCGACTTTCCGCCAAAACTTGGGTATCAACCCTTTCGCTGCATTCAAGAAGTACCAAATACCTGAATCTTTATATTTATTTACAGATGTCTCCACAACGTGTAGAAGACACGTCGTTGGATCTAATCCTATGTCAATTTCCGTTATTTCTTTAATCAACTTGACTATTGTCTTCCAAAAAGCCTGGATTTTCGGACATTCCCACCATATGTGAAACACCGTGCCTATATCTCCACATCCTCTCCAACACATATTTGAACTTTCCCCATTCATCTTGTGTTCAACACTTGGTGTGATGTGCCATCGTGTCACAAACTTATAATTAACCTCCACCTCTCTCATACTAACATTATCGTGTATCAATCTAAACATCTTTCTCTGTCTATCCTCATCAAACTCAACTCCCATATCTCTTTCCCATTTTGTCATAAAATTTAACTTTGTGTTTGTGTCTAATTCTGTGAGAATTCTATACACTTTTGATACACCGTGCTTCCCATCCCTTCGTGTCTCCAGCAACCTTTCAAACATATTCCACTCCTGTTTTATTCTCAAAGGTTTCGGTAGTTTTCCAATAAAACTTTTCAATTGATGGTATTTCCACTCATCCATTCTAAAAAAAATGTCTCCCTTCTTCTCTATTAACTCTTTAAGTGATCTCAGTTCCCCCTCCACCAATACATCTCTCAATTGGGTGTCTTCCTTTCTGAACCATCTCCCCGAAATCTTGTTCTTTCCCGGAGGAAAGTACTCAGAATTCGTGAGTGGCATTAATGTTGAATTAAATTCCCATTTCATATTTTTATGTAAATTGTCCCATACCCTAAAGACATTTAAAGTGTAAATACTTGTGCTTTCTTTGATTCCCCTAAACTGTGGTGGGACCCATATCATCTGACTCAATCCAATTCCACTAAGCTCATTCTCTATTGTTACCCAACTTTTCCCCTTATGGTTAAATGTCCAGTCATATATTCTTGCCAAAACCACTGCTTTATAATATCTCTTGACATCTGGTAAACCCAATCCCCCTTTCTCTTTAGTCCTACTCAATGTTTCATATGCTATTCTAGGTTTTTTATTCTTCCATATGTATCTTGTTAACATTTTTTTCATTATCTTAAAGAAGGCTTCTGGAATTTTAATTGGTACCATTTGAAATCTATACAGTATTTTAGGCATAATTACCATTTTGACTAAGTTTATACGTCCTATCCAGGATGGATTTCCTCCTTCTAGTCTTTTTAAATCTTCCCTGATCTCATTAATCAAAGAGATATAATTTACTCTATACAAATGTTTGGGTGAGGCAGTGATTTTTATTCCTAGGTATTTTATCTCTTTTTCTCTCCAAATAAAGGGGAATTCTTTTTGTAATTTTTCTTTTTCATTCTTTGATATATTAATATTCAGGATCTCTGTTTTCGTTGGGTTAATTTTTAAATTTGATAGTTCACCGTACTCCTTCAGAATCTTCATTATATTTGGGAGAGTTATTCTGGGATTCCCCACATAGAACAATAAATCGTCCGCAAAGGCCGCTACTCTATGTTCTTTGGATTCTATCTGAATTCCCTTTACCGATCCACTATTTCTTATTATTGACAGCAGAGGTTCGAGTGACAATACATATAGCAGGGGAGACAGAGGACAGCCCTGTCTTGTACCATTTGACATTCCAATGGGTTCTGATCTCTCCCCATTTACCGTGATGATTGCAGTAGTCTCCCTATATAGTTTACTTATCCACTCTCGCATTCTATCTCCTAACCCCAGCACTTTTAAGTTGTCCATCATAAAGCCCCAGTCCACTCTATCAAATGCCTTCTCCGCATCAATTGACAAGAGCACCACCGGGGCTTTCCCTCTTCTACTCTTCTGAATAAGCATCAGGGTTCTCAAGCTATTATCTCTACCTTCTCTCCCCGGTACAAAGCCCACCTGATCTCCGTGGATCCATTCAGGCATCAGATCTCTCAACCTGTTTGCTAACACCTTTGCATACAGTTTAGTGTCTGTGTTCAATAATGAGATAGGTCTATAGCTGGAGCACTGCGATGGGTCCTTTCCCTCCTTATGAATAAGTACTACATGTGCCTGTAGGGATTCTCTCCTCATTTCCATCCCATCTCCCAGTGCATTCATATATTTCTCCAGTTTGGGTAACAATACTTCACTAAATTTCTTATAGTACCTAACTGTATAGCCATCCGGACCTGGACTTTTTCCCCCTCCTGTACTTCTTAATGCTATTTTAATTTCTTCCTGGGAGATTTCTACGTCTAGGGAGTTCAACTGTGCTTCACTTAGTTTTGGTAATCCCGCTTTTTTTAAGTATGTCATCTTTTTTTCCTTAATTCCCTCTTGGATTTCCTTTAGAGGGTCTTGGGGGCTAATATTATATAACTTTTTATAATACTCCGTAAACACTTTAATAATCTCTTTATTTGAGTGGGCCAGCTCCCCCTTTGAACTTTTTATCTTTTCTATATAATTCCTATTTTTCTTTTTATTCAAAGCTCTCATTAAATATCTTCCTGGTCTGTCTCCCCATCTATACCTCTCATTCAAAACCCTGTTGTATACTCTTCTCTTCTCCTCATCCATCAACCTCTCTAACTCCTCTTTTTTATCCAGTAAGTTCTGTCTCGTATCTTTTGTTATTTTCTTCTTATGGATCTGCTCCAAGTCTAATATTTCTTTTAAGAGCCCACTGACCTTCTCTCTTCTTTCCTTTTTCTTCCTTGCTCCAGCCGCAATCAAGATTCCTCTTATGAATACCTTATGACTTTCCCAGACTGTAGCTATCGATACTTCCTCTGTTTCATTCTCCTTAAAGTATTCTTTAATCTCTTTCTCGATTTTCTGAACTACATCCTCATCCAGAAGAAGGGCCTCATTTAACCTCCACCCTAATCCTCCCGTCCACCTTCTTCCCCATCTCAACTTCATCACGACCGGAGCATGGTCCGAGAACGTCCTTGTCTCTATGTCAATTTTTACCAGGTGATCTATTAGTTGATGGTCTATTAAGATGTAATCTAATCTCGAGTATATCTCATGTGCATTCGAGAAGAAGGTATAGTCTCTGTCTTTCATATGTCTTATTCTCCAAGTATCCACTAGTTGATATTCATGCATCACTTTTTTCATAGCTCTCAGAGCCCTACTCCCCTCTCTTTGCACAGGAGAGGTATTATCTTTTTGTGGGTCCATACAAAAGTTTAGGTCTCCAGCTACTATCAAACGCCCTTTTTTAAAGTCCATTAATTTTTTCAACAAGCCCTTCATATACTTCTCCGAGTTTTTATTGGGACAATATATATTGGCTAAAGTACAGTCAATCCCCTGGAGTCTACCTTTTAAGAATAAGAACCTCCCCTCCGGGTCGGTTCTTCTATCCTCCAACTCAAATCTCATGTTCTTTGCCACACCTATTGCGACCCCTTTTGCTCTTTTAATTGGGGAATCTGCGTAGTACCATGTTGGATAGTATTTGGATTTCAATTTCACGTTTGCCTCTATCTCGAAATGCGTCTCTTGTAAAAATACCACTGACGTAGCCCTATGATGTAACTCTTTAAACAACCTAAATCTCTTCCCTGGGCAACTCAGCCCGTTCACATTATAGGTTATAAACTGTAATTCTTCCATCTTTCCCAATTAAGTCCATCTCTCTTCCAGTTTGCCTCTTCCTCTTCATCTCTTCTGTCCTGCAGAGTATTGACCCAATACCTCCTCTCCTCCCTTCCACCCACCCAACTCTCTTCCCCTCCCCCCTCCCTCCCTCCCCACCTCCCCCTACCCCTCCCATCCCCCCTTCTTTTTTCCCTACCCGTTTTTAGGCCTATAATCTGCCTACAAATCATTTGTGGATCTATTTCCACCATTGATTTAAAGTTTAGGGCATCAGCTCCGCCTATGTACGGTTCACCTCTCCTCCAACCGCCCCGATTCCCTCTCTCTGTCAAAAAGTCTTTACTCTTTACCTCCCTGCCTTAATCGGAGCCTCCAAGCGGGTCTCGGCATCCGGAGGGGGAAGACTAGGGGCGAGAGGGAGAAGTAAGAGAGAGAGAAGAGAAAAAAAAAAAAAAAAAGAAAAATTCGTTTTCTACTTAATTCTCCCTCTCCTCCTCCTCCACCCCCGATGCCTCCCTCAGCCCGACCTGTTGCCAGTCCTCTTTTCTTTTAACATTTATGTTTCCTTTATCTTCTTCCTCTTCTTCCCAGCCAGCTATCTTCATTCTTTGCAAGTCCAGTCTATCACAAAAATCTCTTAAATCATCCGGAAATCTCAAATACGCTGTGACCCCATTTTTCCAGCCAATCAGAAATGCTGAGGTACCCCATCTATACTGCACATTCTGTTTTCTCATTTGCTCCAACAGGGGTTTCAGGGATCGCCTTCTCCTTAGGGTCTCTACTGTTAAGTCCGCATAGATTTGGATAGTCAAGTCTCCATACTTAACTAATGGTCTTCCCTTGGTCTTCTTCCAGATCTCATCTTTGGCCCCAAAATTTTGGAACTGGACAATTATGTCCCTCGATCTTTCCTTCTCAGTAGCCCGTTTGAACTTTCCTACCCTAAACACTCCATCCAGGTCGATCCCATCAGATTCCGGTTTATCTCTTATGGAGTTTAGGATTTTTTTAACTAGTTCATATAGTATTTCCCCTTTAGCAGTCTCTGGGATTCCTCGTATTCTAAGATTACTCCTTCTTTCTTTATTTTCTTGAACTTCCATCCTATAGGTCATTTTTTTCTGGTTATTTTCTAATTGGCTTATTTTTTCCTTTAAATTATCTATTTTCTGGGCCTGGGTTTTAACTTTCTTCTCCGTTTCTTCCATTCTCAATAGAAGGTGACCTAAATCATTTTGAATAGCTGTCATTTCGTGTTTTATCGTTTTTTCCAGATTTTGAAACATTTCTGCCATCTCCTTCTTATTTGGTAGTTGTAGTTCACCTTCTAGTTCTTTTTTTCCCAAGCCCTCTACTATTTGTTGACTACCGCTGCTATTTATGCCCAATGATAACCTAGGGCTATTTCCTGAACTAATGTCCATTTCCCCCTTTGCACCTTGGGCCCTTTCTGGTGTAGTATTTCCATAAGATGTAAATTTCTTTATAGTTCCTGTTTGGGCTCCTTTGGGCCCTGCTCCCTTGGAACCTTTGTTCTTCATATCCTCTATATATCTTGATAGCCTTGCAGTTTTTCCTATTTCCTTTACTCTCCTGGGACACCTGGACCTCCTTTCTTCTTCTTTTCTAACCCCTGGGAATCCTCCCCTCTTTAACCCCCTTGGACACCTGTATCACTCAGGGGTTCACCATGCAATAGGCCCCCAACAGTTTTCACTCACCCTTCCCCTCTCCGGACGGTGGTTCCAGGCTTATGTGGAGGGCCTTCACTGCTGCTCAGTCCTGGGGGGGATTCCTCGGGGTATCCGATATTCAGTTTCTTTCTTTCCACCTCCTTTCTCTCTCCTTGAGGATGGTCTTGGGGAAGAAGAATAGCTGTCCTAATATTTATGGGTCTCCTTGACCCAGGATTAAACA
Source organism: Staurois parvus (assembly GCF_062004578.1). Taxonomy (NCBI): domain Eukaryota; kingdom Metazoa; phylum Chordata; class Amphibia; order Anura; family Ranidae; genus Staurois; species Staurois parvus. The sequence continues at coordinate 1,755,003 of NW_028318261.1, read as the reverse complement.
TCCGGCCAGGGGGATAAAGGAAACTATAAGGTGGCAACACTTTATTTCATTAGAGCACCGAGCACCGACCAGCCTCTTCTCTCCCACCGAGGTCTTCCTCAGCTGGTCCCTTTCTCCTGCTTCACTCCTCCACTGGCTGCACAGCTTTCCAGTCCTGTAACACAGGGGGAGCCGACTTGTCACTGCCGCTCTGACAGGGAGCCGGCCGGCGTCTCTGTCTCCCAGTGATGCCTTGCGGCGAGCAGCGTGCTCACACCGCCCTGCTTCGTCTCCCCGGCAACCCGACAGCCGCCCTGGAGTCTCCGCATCGAGATCACCTTCTGGAGGTCCGTGTCTGCTCCCCTCTCTCCTCCACGCACCAGTCTCTCTCCGCTTGGAGCCCTCCTCAAGCAGGCAGGGCTTCACTCCATGAGGGTCTCGGAAGGTTAGTTTGGAGGTTATCGGAGAGCACTCACATCGTGCTCTCCGACGCCGCCATGTTTAGGCTCCGCCCCCCCAGAGTATTGGTTCTTTAAAATACTGTATATTGATTTCTTTTCTTTCCTAAAATTATTTTCTCATACCAAATTTTTTTTTACCTAGAGTGTATATTTATAGCGACTCTGTTGTGAAAATAAAAATGAAAAAACTATCCCTGTAAAAGAAAAGGTGTTATACTTACCTGTCCCAGCACATGCAGGTCGGATCTTCAGCATTGGACACACTAGGAATGTTGGATTTTTTGTTCAACACTGTGCTCTGTGGTCCATTCCCTTCCCTCTCTACCTGTTTTTATCCGTAATGTGATAATCTGTGAATGGGAGAGTCTAATCAGTCACTAGATTCTCTCCACCATTCAGAGCTTGTGATAAATGCAGTTTAATCAGTGAAAGAAATGTTCTCATTGGAGTAGGAGAAAGGAGGGGGGGGGTGTCCCCGCCGTACAATCTATACTGCTGTTCTGTCTGAAAACCCAACGCTTTAAGAGCTAGTTCATATGCAGTTCAGTGCGCTTTGTTTCTGCATCAAAAATGCATGCACAGTGTTTTCCATGTATTCTAATGGCCCTACTTCACTCCAGTGCAGTCTGTTCCAGTCAGTTTCGGGTGCAGAAAAAAAAGTAGAACGTGTTTTATTTTTTCTGCACAGAACTATAATAGAACATAGCAAACTGCATCAAAACTGCACCATAACTGCATGTGGTGTGAACTGTAAGCAAAAATGTAACCGAAATTTATCGGGAGTGCGTTTTTGTAGTGTGAACTGGCCCTAAAAGATTTTATCAATTATACATACCTAGGTGGATGCTGCATCTGTCTCCCGCCGGCTCTAAGTGTGAGAACTCAGCAATCACATGACCACTGATCACTGAGTTCTCACAGCTGCTATGAGCAGAGAGCGGTGACTATCAGTCACCGTTGTCTGCAAAATCCAATGAAGTGTGTGGTAGTGTTCTTCCACTGGTGCCAGTATACTATCACTGGATCTGGTGCCAGTATACTATCACACACGGAAGGATTGTGGCACCATATTGAACTGATCATCAAAGAAGACAGAAGGCACAACACACTGCACATGCATGGGCACAGTATATGACATTACTGCGCATGCGTAAATGAACACTTATTGATGATGCAATCGCAGACACAGCTGCATTTTGATCCTCCATAATGACAGAAACCATTTCATACAGTTTCCAACAGCTATTTCCATGTGTCTCAAATTCATAATATTAAAATATATTTCAATCGTTCCATATTGTTTCTACATGTAAATGCTTTACCAATATTTGTATGTGTCCAGCTAACCCATTCAACTTACTACGATAGGACTATGAAGATACAATATGTATAACAGTCTAAAACAAAAGTGGAAACTAAAACTCAATCTTACTTCTTGTGTTCATCTTGTATGATAATTACGGATAAAGAATCCTATCAAACTGATACAGAAGGGTTGCAGGGGTGAAAATCTAGCCGTGGATGCTCCTCTCACATGAGGTCACCCTTGTAACAGGACAAACTCAGTTTATGCTGGGTATTCTCTTAAGGGATTCCTATCTTTTCACATGACTGAAATGCCACAATTAAATAGATGGGTGTATCTACTATACAAACATAGATAAATTGTACAAAACACTCTAGTAACCCTAAAGTGTCAATTGTAAAGTAACTGATCAAACAACACTTTAAAACAAAGAAATCATTCATTTTTCCCAACGCAGGAGGAATTTCTCTTTCAATCAAAAATATGGAGCAGTTTCACAACTGTTGTTGTCCAGAACAGTTGTGCAATTTATTTCCTTAACTGCTTGCTCACCGCCCTATAGTAGAAATACTGCTACAGGGCGACAGGCTGCGCAAAATCACATTATATATATATATATATATATATATATATATATACACATGATTTGCATTTCCAGGTACAGAGCGTGCACGCACGTGCTGCCCAACCCCCGCCTCCATTGGCAGCTACGGATGTCAATCACCGAGTCCCGGCTGGAGATTCCCTGCCAGCACCAAGTAAAACTGACAGGGGAGAGACCTGTGTGTAAACAACATAGCTCTCTAGCCTGCCAGCAAAGACATGCTGCTGTGTCTTTCTCTGCACAGTAGAGAAAGACACAGCACATATTTCCCAAGAAAAAAAACACACACAGCACATGATATAAAACAGCAAACAGTTAACCCTTTGATCACCCCAGATGTTAACCCCTTCCTGCCCAGCGTCATTAGTACAGTGTCTGTGCTTTTTCTTAGCACTGATCACTGTATTAGTGTCAATGGGATGTCAGTGGCAGTTAGTCATTTCCCACTCAGTGTCAGAATGCCCGCCGCAGTCCTGCTATAAGTCGCTGATCGCCGCCATTACTAGTACAAAAAAATAAAAATCCCAGTATATATACAGCCATTTGTAGAAGCTATAACTTTCACTTAAACCAATTAATTTACATGTATTGAGATATATTTTAGCAAAGACATGTAGCAGAATACATTTTGGCCTTAATTTATGAAGAAATTTGATTTTAATTATTTTTACTAGATATGTTTTATAGCAAAAAGTCAAAAATATATATTTTTTCAAAATTGTCAGTGTTTTTTTGTTTATAGCACAAAACATAAAAACACACAGGTGATCAAATACCACCAAAAGAAAACTGTATTTGTGGAAAAAAGGACATAAATTTAATTTACGTCCAACATTGCATGACCATGCAATTGTCAGTTAAAGTAATGTAGCACCGTATCGCAAAAAATGGCCTGGTCAGGAAAAGGGGTAAATCTTCTGGAGGGCAAGTGGTTAAAGCAGACCTCCAGCCAAAACTTTTTTTGGATTTTATATAAAGTAATGAGTGATAAAGTAATTTTAACATACACTCACTGACCACTTTATTGGGTATACCTGTTCAATTGCTTGGTAACACAAATTGCTAATCAGCCAATCTAGACGTGGTGAAGACGACTTGCTGAAGTTCTGAAACTGAGCATCAGAATGGGGAAGAAAGGGGATTTAAGTGACTCTGAATATATCATGGTTGTTGCTACCAGACGGTATTTAAAAAACTGCTGATCTAGTGGGATTTTCACGCACAGCTATCTCTAGAGAAATCGAGACTTATCAGACCAGGCAACATTTTTCCAATCTTCTATTCTCCAATTTTGGTGAGCCTGTACGAATTGCAGCCTCCGTTTCCTGTTCTTAGTTGACAGGAGTGGCACCCGGTGTGGTATTCTGCTGTTGTGCACATCTGCTTCAAGGTTTGATGTGTTGTGCATTCAGAGATGATATTCTGCATACCATGGTTGTAACAAGTGGCTATTTGAGTTACTGTTGCCTTTATATCATTTCCAACCAGTCTTCCCATTCTCCTCTGACATCAACAAGGCACTTTTGTCTACACAATTGCCGCTCACTGGAAATTTTCTCTTTTTCGGACCATTCTCTGTAAACCCTAGAGATGGTTGTGCGTGACAATCCCAGTAGATCAGCAGTTTCTGAAATACACAAACCAGCCCATCGGGCACCAGCAACCATGTCACGTTCAAAGTCACTTAAATCCTCTTTCTTCCCCATTCCGATGCTTGGTTTGAACTTCAGCAAGTCCTCTTCACCACGTCTAGATGCCTAAATGCATCGAGTTGCTGCCATGTGATTGGCTGATTAGAAATTTGTGTTACCAAGCTATTCAACAGGTGTACCTAATAAAGAGGTTGTTGAGTGTAAGAGAGGGCTAAGTACTTGAACTTCCAGAAGCGATTTATAGATTCTGTAGACTGTCCAGACAGAGGGTTACATAAGCATATGTGCTGTTGTAGGGTCAAAAGGGTCATCTTTAGGGAGTCTTTTTGTGGTTTGGGTGACAAAACATTTTGTAACTACCAAAAAATCTCTGAAGGGTGAGTATTGTGGTAGTTTTAGAAGGTTAGAAAGTTGTACATTTTGTGAAGTCCTTGTGAGGTCCACAGTGGAACTGGGTCTGTTCCATGAAGCTTGGAGGAAACAGAGGGTTGATGATTAGAGTTGTGAGGGGAGCATAAGTAGACAGTAGTTTCTCACTAATTCACATTATCCCATACCTGCATAGAATGGTGGCTTATGAGATTAAAAATCTGTTTTCTTAGGTTGTGGGGTATCCAAGGTAGTCCATTGTTATAGGGTCTATCTTTAGGGATTCAAGAGAGACTCACAGTGAAGGAATAACATGGTATAGGAGCAATTTGTGCTGCTGCATAATAGCTAGCAATATACGCTGAACAGACAGCTGAGACATTTTTTGTTCAACTTTTGTATAAGTGATCACATACCCTCTGTTCTCAGATGCATTAAGGGCTGGGGGAGAGAAACAGTAGAACACTTAGCTTCCCGGTGAAAGGCTGTGCGGGAAGGGGGGGGGGGGGCGTGTCAGCAGATGTCTGATCATTGGAGGAGAGCACACTGACCACGGTGTGCTCTCCTGCCTAGTGTGGTCAGTTTTTAAAAAAGCAGAGGAACTGGCAGGAACACCATGAATTTCACACAAAGCAAGCAATACAAAGAGAACAGGACACTTTTTCATACAAGTACATGGTAGAGCAGGCATATATCAGGAATATAAAATGTTGGGTTTAGATTATCATTAACGGTCAGGTCATAATATGTTTCAGCGTAAGATTATTCTTGTAAGACCTCAGTGTTGGAAATGCAAATGACTCAGTTACTAAGGTGCCAAACAGAAAATGCACTTTCAGAAGGGCATGAAAGATGTTGTCAAAATGTAAACTCATTCAAACACAGTCTTTACACTATCTGCGTTTTTGGCAGATATACAGATGCCTATAGTATGATAAGAAGTTGAATGTCTGAAATAGTCTAGGCATTTGGTCACATAAGCATTTAATCTCTTCTGTTGCTCATTTGACCCATATTTGTTTATATATATATTCCAAGAAGGTTAGCACAATTTATTAAAGGTTCTTACCCTTTTTTAGTCTCAGAAAATTGATATTTGCCCTACTATCTTATTTCTAAAAACCACTGCTAAATGGCAGAATCTGCCATCACTATCTACTATTGTTATTATTGCTATAACAAATAGGGATATGGTTTAGGTTTGCCACTACAATGGGTTCATAATGAATCCTGCAGGTTCAAGGTTTGTGGACCGGATGAATTTTTGCAGATTCTTCTGGGATAACCTTTAAAGCACTGAATGACATTAGAACCATAGCCAACAGTCCTAGAAGGTGCAAAAATGGTTTTGTTTTGTTTTTATCACTCGGGCCCTCATTAAAAAAAGGTACAAAACAGCCATAGTGTCAGTGCATTGGAAGCTGCTGTAGGTAAAGGATAGAGAAAGGTGACAGACTGCACAGGCAGAAATAAGGGTCAGTAGGAAACTTTAATTCTGATTGCTAGATCTTTGTGCAATCAACCTCTTTGCTGCTTTTTTAATTTTATTACTGGGGGATTTTCTGATTTTTTTTTTTTTTGTGAGGTGGTCTTGAGGTCATCAGTTACTCTTAGCTGCTGTTCTGTCCATATAATTTTTCTTTTTCGTTGCTGCATGGCTTACCTTTAAAAAACAGGTTGTTTCAGAGGGTGTTTTTTGGGGTTTATATTTGTTTGGGGGTGTATTGTTTATTATTTTCTGTTGATAAAGCATTTTTTAAGTTTTTTTGCAGCAAGGCTTCTCTTATTAAAATGGGCTTTAGTTTTAGGATATATTAATTTAGGGGTTTCATTTATTTTATTTTATGTTGATAGGGCTTTTTTTAAATATTGGGTACATAAAGTAAAGAATTCACTTATTACTGAACATCTGTGCTTTAAGCTTTCTTTTGTATGCAGCATGCCACCACATTATTTGAAAGGGAAAAAAAGAAAAACTTAGTGCACACCTAAACCTCCCCACATTATATCACTCACATTCAACACCCCCTCTCCCCTCTATATTAGATAATATGATAGTTAGGCATACACCAGTTAGGTCTATTATCCCCAATTAAAACTGCCCTGCTGCTAGCCAATTTTATGCTGCTGTAGCCTTCTCAGTATCCTATTTCTTGTAGTTAAGCACATGCCCATGCTCTTGGTCTCTACTAAATTTAGACTAAGCCTTCCTATTTAAAACTATCCTGCTCCTGGCCAATTTTTTTACATTTGGGACAATTCTCCCTCACTAACCACTTGCTGTCCCATCACAGTAGCTTTACTGTGACAGGGCAACAGCTGCAGGTTCAGCACCGTACATAAACGTAGCAAGCATACTTCCGGGTCGGGGGCACCAGATTGCCTGCCACACTATCACATTCACACTATAAGTCGCTGATCACCGCTATTACCCATATAGCATCATAGCTGTATAAATTCCAGAATATATACTATAGTTTGTGCATGCTATAATTTTTGCACAAACCAATTAATATACACTTATTGAGATTTTTTTTTAATTAAAAGATATGTAGCTGAATAAATTTTGACCTCAGTTTATGAAGAAATTTGATTTTTTTATAAAGTTTTTGTCTCCAAATTTGTTTATATAATAACAAAATAAAAAAACCCAGTGGTGAACAAATACCACCAAAAGAACGCACTATTTGTGTGAAAAAATAGATAAAAAATTAATTTAGGTAGAGTGTTGCATGACTGAGCAATTGCCAGTTAAAGTAGCACAGTGCTGAATAGCAAACAATGGTCTGGACACGAAGAGGGTAATATCTTCTTGACCAGTTTTACACTGCTGTATCATCTGTACTCTCCTAATTCCTAATGAGAGCTTAGCAGACATCAGTCAGGGGCAGGACTGTTTAGCATTATTGAGGACAAAGACATCCACAACAATCTACTGGCTAATATTTTTGATAAAAAAGCATGTGTCGCTGCTTTTTATTCTTTCTTTCTTCTCACCAAAGTTGGCAATTGTTCAGGCACCGATACTATACCTCTTTCGATATTGTATGTATACAATATACAGTATGACTCTTGCTATTCTCTATGTGTCTGCTCAATGTATTTTTGTTCTCTATGTGATGCTGTAATCCTCATTCAATAAATAAAGAATATTAAAAAACTCCTTTTTTTAAACTGGAATGCTTCAGACTAGGGAGCTGCTACTGTGTATAAGCCAAGCTAATTTTAAAAGAAGAAGTATATTCTCCAGCCAGGGCTGTAGATCATATTTTTTTATCTGGGGGGGTCAGCTGCATTCTTAGGCTACGTTCACACTAGCCTTGTGTGCAAGCGGCAGAGAGGCGTTTGAGAAGCGTTTTTACCGCTTCCCAAACGCCTCTGCCAATTCTGCACATTACAGCACATGGTGCTGTTCTAACGGGAGCGTTTGCGTTGCGTCGCGTCGTGGCAAAACGGACGCCTCTGGACGAGTCAGGAGGCGTTGAAGCCTCCTATTCTCGTCTATGGTGCCGCTCCGCGGTTGCGACGCGGTTGCGGGGCGTTTGCGGAGCGGTAACACCACTCAAACTGCATTATAGGCGTTTGTGGGGCGTTATTAACGCTTGGCAAACGCCTAGCAACCGCCACTAAACCACGCATGCCGCGTTTGCCGAGCGTTAAAAACGCTACGCAAACGCCGGACCAACGCTTGCCAAACGCTATAGGGGCGTTTGGCAAGCGTTGGCAAAACAGCCAAGTGTGAACGAGCCCTTAATGCTCCCCCCCAAAAAAATATTCTCCCCCTTGAAGAAAGGGAGGGGTGGAAGGAAGGAAGGAAGGAAGTGTAGGAGGAAGGGAAGGGAAGAAGGAAGGAAGGAAGGAAGGAAGGAAGGGGTGGATGGGAGGAGGGAAGGGAGGGGTGGGTGGAAGGAAGGGGTGGAAGAAAGGAAGGGAGGAGCGGGTGGAAGGAAAAAAGGGGTGGATAGAAGGGAGGGGTGGGTGGAAGGAAGGGTGGATGGAAGTAAGGAAAGAAGGGATGGATGAGTGGAAGGAAGGAAAGGAGGGGTGGGTGGAAGGAAGGAAAGGAGGGGTTGGTGGAAGTAAGGAAAGAAGGAAGGGGTGGATGGAACGAATGAATGGAGGGGTGCGTGGAAGGAAGGGGTGGATGGAAGGAAGGAAGGGAGTGGTGGGTGGGAGGAATGAAGGGATGGATGGAAGGAAGCAGTGGATGGAGGGAAGGAAAGAAGACGTGGGTACAAGGAAGGGAGGGAGGGGTGGAAGGAAGGAAGGAAGGGATGGGTGGAAGAAAGGAGTGGATGGAAGAAAGGAAAGTAGGGGTGAAAGGAAGAAAGGGTGGGTGAAAGGAAGAAAGGGGTGGTTGGAAGTAAGAGAGGGGTGGGTGGAAGGGCTGGGTGGAAATAAGAAAGGGGTGAATGAAAGGCAGGAAGGAAGGGGTGGATGGAAGGAAGGAGTGGGTGGAAGGGAGGGGGGGTGGAAGGAACAGGTCAGGCTCACCATGACTCAATCAGAAGCAGAGCAGATCCAGCCTCTCTCCCCTCCAGTTTTATTGGTGCGGAGGATGGTGGGAGAGGCTGGAATGTGAAAAGAACATGACACCGATGCTTTCTCAGAGAACATTGATTTTTACTAGCAGGCAGGCTAAATGTTTAAAGAAAACAATGTTGATGTGTCATGTATGTCTCTTCTATTATATTTCTCCCTGCTTGTCGGCACTTTTTTCTGTAATTGTACACTGAATGTACCTACCTGCTAGGTGGGCTGCCATTTAAGGTTTCATTTGGAAAATACTAGAAGCCTGACTGTGTAGGGCTTTAAAACGTCTGAGTTACAGACCCAGGAGACATATGTACAGTATGTAGAGCAAGTGGAAGTTGAAAATCCGGAATTCCTTATCTCTCTAATTGCTTAGGTCAGTGCCCTGGGAAGTACTGACGGCAAAGCACTAGCATAAGGGCTCATTCACACTTGGCTGTTTTACCAACGCTTGCCAAACGCCCCTATAGCGTTTGGCAAGCGTTGGTCCGGCGTTTGCGGAGCGTTTTTTAACGCTTCGCAAACGCTCCGCAAACGCCACATGCACGGTTTAGTGGCGGTTGCTAGGCGTTTGCCGAGCGTTAATAACGCCCCACAAACGCCTATAATACAGTTTGAGTGGTGTTACCGCTCCGCAAACGCCCGCAATCGCGTCGCAACCGCACCGCAAACGCTATAGGGGCGTTTGCGGAGCAGCACCATAGATGAGAATAGGAGGCTTCAAAGCCTCCTGACTCGACCAGAGACGTCCGTTTTGCCGCGACGCAACGCGACGGCTACGTTCACACTAGCCTTGTGTGCAGGCGGCAGAGAGGCATTTGGGAAGCATTTTTACCGCTTCCCAAACGCCTCTGCCAATTCTGCACATTACAGCACATGGTGCTGTTCTATCAAGAGCGTTTGCGTTGCGTCGCGTTGCGTCACAGCAAAACGGATGCCTCTGGTCGAGTCAGGAGGCTTTGAAGCCTCCTATTCTCGTCTATGGTGCCGCTCCGCAAACGCCCGGCCGGCGTTTGCGGTGCGGTTGCGACGCGGTTGCGGGGCGTTTGCGGAGCGGTAACACCACTCAAACTGTTTGTGGGGCGTTATTAACGCTTGGCAATTGCCTAGCAACCGCCACTAAACCGCGCATGCGGCGTTTGCGGAGCATTTGCCGAGCGTTAAAAAACGCTCCGCAAACGCCGGACCAATGCTTGCCAAACGCTATAGGGGTGTTTGGCAAGCGTTGGTAAAACAGCCAAGTGTGAACGAGCCCTAAGGGCCAGATGTCATTCTGAGACGAAATGACAGACCACATAGATCTCATATGAGTTTAAAATAGAGTTGCCATGTTTTCTTTGAGCCAAACCTGAACACTTTTAGCAGCGTTCTGCAATTTTTGTTGTAGTATACACTATTCAGATATTTTGTGATTTCAATATTTCTGATCATACAGAGTTATTCACAAGAGTTTCCCCTTTGCATCTAAAGCTGTAGAGTTCCTCTTTACATCTAAATCCGCAGAGTTCCCCTTTACATCTGAATCCGCATAGTTCCCCCTTTACACCTGAATCCACAGAGTTCCCCCTTTACACCTGAATCCACAGAGTTCCCCTTTACATCTGAATCTGCAGTTCCCGTTTACATCTGAATTTACAGAGTTCCCAGCATTCCCATTTAATCAGGGTTTCCTTACATCAGAGTCTGCAGAGTTCCTCCGTACATCTGAGTTGGCAGAATTTCCACTTATACTGTAAGGAGGAGCTCTGTGGACTCAAATGTAAAGGGGAACTCTGATGTAAGGGGTGCTCTCGGAAACTTGATTTAAGAAAGGGATCTAATGTAAGGGGAAATGCTGTGGACTCTGGTGTAAAGGGGAACTCTAATGTAAGAGGGTCTCACATCAGAGTCCCCTTACATCAGACCCCTTTACATCAGACCGCAGAGCACCCTACACATCTGAGTCCCCCTTACATTAGAGTACTGATATAGAGGCAGGCAAGAGAAGGGGGGCAGAATTTTGTCACAGACGGGATGGATGGTGAGCTCACTCTCCCAGGATGGAGGCTCAGCCATTGGCAGCATTCATCCACTATATAGTTGCCCACTGCTGTGCTTCAAACTTCCAGCCCACTCATCCCCTTTCTGAGGCACAACACTCCCAGAATTGGAGTGTGGGCAGGCAGAACAGGAAGAGAGGGGGCAGGAGGAGAAGGAGGAGCAGACCCATTCTCTTCCTCCATTTGTGCAGGGGAGGGTGGAGCAACTGTACTGGGTCTGGGCAGTGAGAGAGAGAGAGTGTAACAGACACTCTCAGCTTACAACTGCAGCCAGCAACCCAGCTGAAGAGCCACAGTCAGGGCTGAATGATGTGTCCGCATTTCAGGTGGTTTGAAACCCGAGCACATGATTCAAAACCCGGACTATTCAGGTGAGTCCCAAACTGATGGCAACCCTAGTTTAACCTCCCTGGCGGTATTCCTGAGTGTAGCTTGGGGTAAAGTTTCAGTACCACAAGCGGTAACCCCGAGCTACACTTGGGCTTACCATGCAGCGCTGCTCCGAGATCCCTCGATTACTTACCTTGTCCTGCGCTCCAGCGATGTCCCTCCTTCAGTGTCCCCGGCAATGTAATCTGAAGGATACCGGCATCTGTCATCTGGGTTCCGTCCCCTGCGAGCTTCGGGATGTACAGGGGACGGAACGGCGGGAAATTTGAAAATGACAAAAAGTGACATTCACTAAAATCACATAGTAAAAAATTACCGTATCAAACCATTTCACATACATTTTGTCCCGAGTGCTTTGTCCTGTGCCCTGCCTACATTTGTACTGTTCTTTCTGCCTGGAAACTGAAAGTCCATGGCGTCCAAAAAGTGTCCCTTTAGGTCAAAAGCGGTTTTAGACCAGCTAGAGAACAGCGATAGTAAATCAGAACTACTTGCAGAATTGAGTGATAATGATTCGTGGGGAAATTCATCATCAGACACTGAACACGATTTTGCGACTTTGCTCAGTGATGTGCGAACTTGGAGCTATATTTAACATTTCAGTGTTTTTGGTTTGATTATATTATTGAATTAAATTTATTATTATTTTATTATTATTTGTTATGATTATTTATTAAATTATAATTTATGATTTTGTGTTTCAAGTTTTATCATACCCGGGATGTTTACTAGACTCTTGTTCGGACAGATTTCAGTGAGTTATTCCTAAAAATTACCGGCCTACAACAAAAAAAATACATATTTCCATGCAAAAAAAATTACCGCTTTGAGCACAGAAATATGGACATAATCAGACCGCTAGGGAGGTTAAAACTCTTAGGCAGGCTGGTATTCTGGCCCATATCTCTTGCCAAAGCTATGCAGTAGCAAGGAGAGAAGGGCGATGCCAGTCCTAGGTGTTTTTGGGAGAGTTTCTAGCCAACTTGGCAACTAGTTCTAGGTCCCCCATAGGAAATCAACTAATATAAGACAAATTATGATGGCTACTCACTATAGTGCTGGCCTATTATTTTTAATGATCTTGAAGCTTGTAAACTTATTTTGTGAGGATCCCCACACATTTACTTCCCTGAATTCTGATACATGTTTTCATTATGCCCTGTGAGTGGGCACTGTGGTGTCACACATTTCACAGAGCCTGCCTTCTGAACTACAGAGGTGCAGAGAAGAGGAGTTTAAGGTGTCAAAGTCAGCACAGGAATCACTGCTTGCTGGCAGCAAGGTACTATGGGATATGTAGTTCTTAGAAACTGAAAGCAAATGGCAGAGGAAAAGCTGAAAAGCCTGCAGGGATTCCAGGAAGTTGTACAAAGACACAGCTAGCAGACAGGCAGAACTCACAACATGAAGGGAGATTTTGTAATCTTATATTGGATTGTCAAATATAACTATTTTTGGTATTGCTGTTACAAAGCTGATGTTCTAAAATGAAAATGTATGCTGTTACCATAGAACTCCTATAACTTCAAGGTTCACAACAGAGGCACAGAAATTGTAGCTCCTTTCCTACTACTATATATTGCAAAAGAATCTTGGCAGCCAATATAAACACATAGGATATGATACTAAGCTGTTTAAAATCTGTTTATAGTCAGTTTCTAGATTCTGTGTTGTGATCTTTGAGAATTAAATACTTCACATTAAAAGCAGCTAGAAAGGGCAGGGATGCTTGTTTGAAAGCTATTATTTAAATAAAACCTAACATCATATGGTATGGCATGTTGGGAATTTACCAAGATGCTTGAAACACCTCACAAATGTTTTAAGCATATGTAATCCAAACCGCATATACATGTTAAGATGTTAAAGTGGCTCTAAAGCCTGGACATTTTTTACCTTAATGCATTATCTGAATTGAATGCCCTATCTTGATCCTTGATCTTGTACCCATCTGAATTGGCTCCCTCCTCTTTCTCTACTCACATAGGTATTGGCCCCTACTGATGTCAATCAGATCCTGTGAGCAGAGAACAGGGGGCGGGGCTGCACTGTGAGTGTCAATGGATGGACACAGCCCAGTTTAGGATCGAGCCTGCAGGTATACCCCTATAGCAAGCAACTTGCTATGGGGGCACATAAAGAGGGAGCACATAAAGAAGAGGAGGAGCCAAGAGTACCAGTGGAGGACACAAGAAGAGGAGGTTTGGAGCTGCTTTGTGCAAAACCATTGCACAGAGCAGGTAAATATGCATGCCATTAAAAAAAAAACCTGTACCTTTACAAACACTTTAATGTCACTTCAAAAGCCAATTTCAATGTTTTCAAATATGCAGCTTTCAGTATAATTATAGCATACTTCCCACCTTCTTGAGATGGTAATGAGGGACACCTATTAGCAAATGTATGTAGGTATAGGAGACACCCCCTGTCATGCCATCTTAAAGGAGAATTATAAAAAAAAAAAAGATTAGTTAAATCCACAAGTGTTTTTTACCATTACTGTTCCTTTATACTGGCTTTTGAAGTTTACAAATGCAACAAACTGGATGAATGGTTTAGCACTATAAAACACTTTCTGAAAGTAAAATAACGCATTTTATATACAACTGTATAGATCAGACAAAAATTAGAGACAAATGAGGAGGAAGGAGGGACAGAGGGACTTTGTTCCAAATCGGGGACAGTTGGGAGGTATGTAATAGCTGGTTCTTGCCCTGAATTTCCTATTATAGGGTGACAATGCTCTGTTCCTTTCCCCCCACATGTGCTTTTGTCTAATTAACTCTTGTGGGAGATTAAAAGTAGGCATTATGGCACATATTATATTGGTATCATTAATCATTGAAACCAATGGAAATCCTGTCCTCAGGCCCCTTTCACAGGGGCAGATCTGTTTTGCTCACCAGGGGATCTGTCCGCTGATGCCCTGCTGAGCTGACAGGAGCTGCTGGATAACAGGGCTTATGCAGAGTGAACATGGACACTGCTCTCTTCTATTGGCAGGCAGATGTAAATGGACCGGCTGTCCATTTACACCCAACTGCCCTCTGATCTGATCAGGCCAGACAGAGGGGAAAGGATCCCTCTTCCATCTGTTTTTGCTGGATCATATTGGAGGTAGCCGGGTGTAAGAGGACACGACTCCATTTACATTCAGTTACCCATAGAGCAGCATTGAGGGTCCGCTTGGGTCTGTCTGAAAAACCAAACTGCCCATATGAAAGGGGCCTTAGAAATGCCATGCAGCCATCTTTGGAGGACATGTATACATGAAATGGCTGCAAAGTGAATGCAGGAAATCAAAAACACTGAGAAGTAACAAAAGAAAAAAAAAATTATAAAAAAATGTTTTTTCCTAAAAAAAGGACACTGGTTATGATATTCAGCGCTATAGCAAAAATGTTTCATTCTGCTAGAGATTACATCTACCGTATTTTCCGGCGTATAAGACGACCCCCTACTTTTCCTGTTAAAATATAGGGTTTAAGCTATACTCGCCGTATAAGACTACCCCTCTTCCAACACACACCAAATAAAAATGAAAAAACATCAGATTTGATTTCAATATGGTATGGTATTTCAGTATGGTATTCCAATGATGGGGTGCTATTCCTCCCACTGATACCAATGATGGGACACTATTCCTTCCACTGACACCAATGATGGGGCACTATTTCATCCACTGATACCAATGATGGGGCACTATTCCTCCCACTGATACCAATGATGGGACACTATTCCTTCCACTGACACCAATGATGGGGCACTATTCCTCCTACTAATACCAATGATGGGGCACTATTCCTCCCACTGACACCAATGATGGGACACTATTCCTCCCACTGACACCAATGATGGGACACTTCCTCCCACTGACACCAATGATGGGGCACTGTTCCTCCCACTGACACCAATGATGGTGCCCCATCATTAGTGTCAGTGTGTGAGGAATAGTGCCCCATCATTAGTGTCAGTGTGTGAGGAATAGTGCCCCATCATTAGTCAGTGGGAGGAATAGTGCCCCATCATTAGTCAGTGGGAGGAATAGTGCCCCATCATTGGTGTCAGTGGGAGGAATAGTGTCCCATCATTGGTGTCAGTGGGAGGAATAGTACTCCATCATTGGTGTCAGTGGGAGGAATAGCGGCCCATCATTGGTATCAGTGGGAGGAATAGCACCCCATCATTGGTATCAGTGGGAGGAATAGTGCCCCATCATTGGTATCAGTGGGAGGAATAGCGCCCCATCTTTGGTGTCAGTGTGAGGAATAGCGCCCCATCATTGGTATCAATGGGAGGAATAGCGCCCCATCATTGGTGTCAGTGGGAGGAATAGCGCCCCATCATTGGTATCAGTGGCAGGAATTGCGCCCCATCATTGGTGTCAGTGGGAGGAATAGCGCCCCATCATTGGTATCAGTGGCAGGAATTGCGCCCCATCATTGGTGTCAGTGGGAGGAATTGCGCCCCATCGTTGGTGTCAGTGGGAGGAATTGCACCCCATCATTGGTGTCAGTGGGAGGAATTGCGCCCCATCATTGGTGTCAGTGGGGAGAATAGTGCCCCATCGTTGGTGTCAGTGGGGAGAATAGTGCCCATCGTTGGTGTCAGTGGGGGAAGAATAGTGCCCCATCATTGGTATCAGTGGGGAGAATAGTGCCCCATCGTTGGTGTCAGTGGGGGAGGAATAGTGCCCCATCATTGGTATCAGTGGGGAGAATAGTGCCCCATCATTGGTGTCAGTGGGGAGAATAGTGCCCCATCATTGGTGTCAGTGGGGAGAACAGTGCAACATCGTTAGTGTCAGTGGGGGAGGAACAGTGTCTCATCGTTGGTGTCAGTGTGGAGGAGGAATATTGCCCCATCGTTGTTGTCAGTGTGGAGGAGGAATATTGCCCCATCGTTGGTGTCAGTGTGGAGGAGGAATAGTGCCCCATCGTTAGTGTCAGTGGGGGAAAGGAGCGGCTGCTCCTTCTTCCAGTGTGGCCGCTCGATTTTCGCGGGGCCGCTCGGCTCCGCCTCCCCACCGGTGATTGGTCGCCTGTGTGCCTTTCCAGTGCTGGCGCCCAATCACCGGTGAGGAGGCGGAGCCGAGCGGCCGCGTGACCATCGAGCGGCCGAACTGAAAGAAGGAGCAGCCGCGCTTCCTGGACCGGATCGTCGTGGGACCGGAGCCAGGTAAGGTACAGCAGCCCCTCTGTCCACCCCTGTACTTAGTGTCCGTCGGAGGAGGAGGGGGGGCGGCACCGCGTCGCCCCTCGAAAAAGTGCCGACCTGACACCGGCTCGCACCGGCGTATAAGACGACCCCCGACTTTTCAGAAGATTTTCAGGGGTTGAAAAGTCGTCTTATACGCCGGAAAATACGTACTTTAATGTGTGAATAAAAAGATTTGGGCACTTTTGAAAAAGTAACAAACTTGGAAATAAATGGTTTACATCTCCAAACCCAAGTGTAAAACTTGGAGTTGATTTGTTTAATATCTGGTGTTGAAAACAATAAAACAGAAATGAAGCCTAGCTGCCAGCTCTCATGTGCATTCCCTTAGTTTCCTCTTGTTTTTCTTAAATGGAATTCTAGGGATTAGGATTCCAACTAATGTGCATTTGTTACCATGCAAACCTAATACCAACGATACATATCTCTTACAAGCTGCCGAATCTGTTTTCAAGAGGCTTGGCCCCTTCTTTCTGCTAGATACCAGAATGAAGATGAAGAAACCAGGGGGAGGAATGCAGAGACTGGGTTAGTTTCAAAGAAAAAAGTTCAGCCTCCTATGTTCATCTCATAGTCTAGTCCTGGGAATTGCACAGACATTATGCAAACAAATGCAAACAGTTCCTGCATAGACCAGGCCTTCCAAACATTGTTTCAGCAGCACTGAAAGGTGATGCATTATTAAAGCACATTGATTTGAAAAGAACTATCCATTACCGCTTTTGTCCATTTTTTAGTGCATTTTTTAACCACTTGACCTCCAGAGGATTTCCTCCCCTTCCTGACCAGGCCATTTGTTGCGTTATGGTGCTGCGCTACTTTCACTGACAATTGCACGATCATGCAACGCTGCACGCAAATAAAATGCACGTATTTTTTTCCCCACAAATAGAGCTTTCTTTCAGTGGTACTTGATCGCCTGTGCATTTTTTTATTTTTTGAAAACAAAAAAAGACCATCAATTTTGGAGGAAAAAAACTATTTTTGACTTTTTGCTATTAAACACGTCCAATTAAAAAAATCACATTTCATCATAAATTTAGGCCAAAATGTATTCTGCTCCATGTCTTTGCTAAAATAAAATCCAAATACGTGTAAATTTATTGGTTTACGTGAAAGTTATACTGTTTACAAATGGCGGTATAGATACTGGAATTTTTTTTTTTTTTTACTAGTAATGGTGGTGATCAGCAACTTATAACGGAACTGCGGGACTGCGGTGGGCATTCTGACACTGGGGGAAACTGACTTGGTGTCACTGACATCCCCAGTGACACCAATACAGTGATCAGTGCTAATAAAAAGCATTGTACTAATGGCACTGGGCAGGAAGGGGTTAACATCTGGGGTGATCAAAGGGTTAACTGTGTGCTGTGTGTGTTTTACTATGGGGAGTTTGTGTGTGCTTTCCACTGTAAGAACACTGCTTTGTATGGCTCTGCTATGCAGAGCCATACAAAGCAGTGTGCTGGAACTGACAGGGGAGAAATCTGTATTGTTTACATACAGTTCTCTCCCCCCGTCAGTATTACTCAGTGATCACCAGGTGCTGGTGAGTAATCACCGGCTGGGACCCGATGATTGATAGCTGAAACCGCGATTGGTGGCGCAGGTAGGTCGCGTGAACGGCTCCCGCACGCCCCTTACCTGGAAATACAAAATCATGTATATATACATGATTTTGTGCACCCCTGCCGCCCTGTAGTAGCATTTCTGCTATAGGGAGGTGATAAAGCGTGCATTGTAGCATGTTTACACAAATTTTCAATATTCTACTGGGATTTACAGCGCATGAAAATGCACAGAAAAAAGGACATGACTCATTTTGCAAACAGCAGCACAACACACTGCAAAGATCTGAACAGACTCATGGCATACCCTTGTTTCGTATGGCACATTTTTGTTTTGATTTTCAACATATGCATTGTAACTTAACCCCTTGACACCGGCGCCTCCCGGCCCTTTAAGGGTTTCAGAAGCCGGGAGGTGGGGCAGGGTTTAGGGTCATGTGACCACTGTGACACGCCATCATGGTGGTCACATGATCGGGAATGTCCCGATCGAAAGAGGAGATTGAGACCTTTCCGTGAGTACCGGACATGTGTGCTGGGAGCGCGCAGCGCGCAAGCTCTCGGCACATTTTTTTTTTTAATAGAACGCAAATGTGTGGCTGCTCGGAGTCTAGGCCCAGACGCCGGGAGGCCACACATTTGCATTCGGGCAGCGTGAAGAGGTTAAAGATGTCAATAGGACCTAAGTCTGCTGACTTTTAAAATACAAAGTGGAAAGATGGAAAAAGGTTTTGGGGGTGCTTGTAGGTCACATAGACTTTGCAATAGTATGTAATGCCAACCAGGTTTGTAGAGAGGAGGTTTCAGCTTAGATTGCAGAAAGGATTCTCTAATGTTAGAGCAGTTAAAATGTGAAACTACCTCCCCCCAGGAAGTGGTACTAGCAGAGTGTCAACAACTTCAAAACACTTGTGAAACAGGGTCATATAATACTTATAACCATATCCAACCAAAGCAAACATAATGTCCCATAATACCATGAGAGTGAGGCATTGCCTTTGATGCAGCCGAGTCGGTCCGGCGAAACAGGTTGGCTGTGCAAGTCATGACGAGACCTATTATGATTTCTTCCAAGACTGATAAGTATCACTCTCATGGCATTATGGGACATTATGTTCGCTTTGGTTGGATATGGTTACAAGTATTAGAAAGCCACGTTTGCTATTTTATATGCCCCTGTTTCACAGTTGGGCTAAACAGTATATATATATATATTCCGCATGCTGAGGAATCAAGCTGTTATGATCCGCCAGGTGGTGCCTCTGGCAGCCCACTGGACAGACCTACCCAGAGCGTGGAATCTAAGTCCCAGTCTGTGCTTTCACCAGGGCCCTTGATGGTGGGGATGGACTTGTAACAGACCAGGGCCAGGTCACGACCTCCGAGCAGGCCTACCAGTGGCAGAGGCAACCTCCGGGGATGTAAAGGTACCGGGAGAGCCAGATGTGAGGAGGACGGCGGGACCTAGCAGGATGGGTCACGAGCAGCGGTCCCGTGGGGTAAGCGAGGTACAGAATCGTCAAGCAAAAGAGTAGTCAGGTCACATGCAGGGTCAGCAGGATAAGTCAGTCCGCAGATAGGTCAAACAAGCCGAGGATCAGGGGAGGAGAAGGCAGAGTAGTCAGGACAATCCGAGTCAAATACAGGAGAAGGCAGCGTAGTCAGGACAATCCGGGTCAAAGCACAGGAGAAGGCAGCGTAGTCAGGGTCAATCAGGGTCACAATGCAGGTACAGGAACTCAGGATCACAGACAGACCTTGCGGCAATTAGTGACAGTGCAGGGCATCTTTAAATATTGCGCCCTGCACTGTCATTGGCCATCCAGGACGCGCCCCCTTGCTGTCATTGGCCACCCGAGGCGTGCCCGCGGCTCCTACTGCGCATGCGCGGCGTCCTGTCAGTTGCGGCCCACCGGGACCTGGTGCTTGTGTCCCGGCGTGAGCCGTCGCCAGTGCGCGTGCGCCGGACGAGGAGCCGCCGTGATCCCTGACACAAGCTAAAGAGTCAATATGGATACCTTTTGAATGATACGAATTACTAGTGTGAGGGAAGACAACAATCATATGGAGGAAACCTTGAGCAACACACGCCCCTATGAATCTGTTCCTACCATCATTGTCACCTCCTCTGGACCACATTGTGTTGTTTTTGGATCTACTTGCTGGATTATAGCCACTGAAAGGATCTAGATAACTTCCATTTTGTATTATGTACGCATTTTAAGTATTAAGTATTAAGTTAGCTTTTTGTAGAGATATTAGAAGTTTAATGAAACTGTTTTTGGTTGTTCAAGGATGTATCAACAGAAGCTAACATGACCCTGACAATGTCTTTGTCTGGCTGTTTTTCCAGAAAGTTAGCCAAAACAATTTGTACCAAGAAATGTATATGTCATGTTTCATGTAGTTAGCTCATGATGGAAAGTTACAAGTTACAGTTTTGAAACTCGCTCCCCCCTCCCTTATTATTATCTGTAGTCTATATAATCTTATTAATGTCTAATAAACTTTGAACATCTCTGAACATAAGCTGTCGTGATTTCCGTGTTCAAGGGGTGTTCCCAGAATTCTGCTGATAAACCAGGAATCTCTCCACAGACCGGGGGTCTCTGAGGGGGAAAGAAAATCATTCCTGTCAGCTGGGGGCTCGTCCGGGATGACCACCCACCTCACTTGGTAAGTAAACCTTTTGTTTTTTTATGACTAAAAGCTCTTTCTTGCCCTGTGTTGAGGGAAGGTCTTGAATCATTCTGTATTGTCTATATAGACCCGTGATAACCTGTAGCTGCTTTTGGTAAAGCAGACTTAACTCTTTGGTAGAGTTACAAAATAGTGCACTATAAAAATATAAAAAAGGTGTTTTGGTAAACACAGTTCTCTGGTAGAACATACTGTTTTTGGTAAAACAGTGAAGAGATAACTTTTGGGAAGTTATCAAGAGGTTAATAAGTCTGTGGAGCAGATTCTGGTTTATCTGTCTTTTGCTTTTTCTTTCTGTTGCGTAGAAGTATAAGATAATTTGTTGTGTGGAACAAAATAAGATTTTAAGCTAAAATTGTTTTATACACTGTCTAAATATGGGTCAAGGAGGTAGTTATCCACCAGGTCCCCCAGAAAAGGGAGAAAATTGTAAGGATTATGTTGCTAGAGTTTGTGGAACGGACTATTATTTAATAAATCCCTGGGTGGATTGTATGGCAGGCTTGACAGAAGCTATGGGGAGTACAGACCCACAATGGGACCAAGTTTATATGAAGAAAGGGGGAGAAAACTGGTTAAAATGGTCACCGTATTGGGTTGATAATAGCAAGGGAAAGTTCAATTTGATTTTCTCTTTAAAACAAAAGAGGAAGTTGAAATTGGATACATTAAAAATATGCCAGGAAAAGCATCAATCTGAAAAAACATGCAGACCCAAGATTGGACTGAAAACAGTTCAGACACCAATCCCACCCTCTCCGTATAATATATATCCTTCATTAAGTGGTTTTAAAAATGCTGCTGATGATGATTTTTTGATTAGTTTGGGGATGATTACTCCCCAGCCTAATGCACCTCCAGTCCCTGTCCATGTCCCTGCGCCACTTCCCGTCCCGGATCTACAACCAATACAGCCAGGCCCCTCCACTAGACCCAAACAGATTATTAGTATAAAATCACCAGAGGAGGGTAGCCAAGTTCAAGGCATCCTTACGGAGAATAATGACAACGAAGGAGAGTTGGAATACGAAGAACAGGGACAGGTAAATATAATAAAATTACAGAAAAAGGATGGTCAATGGAGAAGAAGTGACACCAGTCATAGAAACGGCAGAGAGAGATGTGGAGGAATTTAGAATGCAGCTTAGATCCATGGATAAGAAACAAGAGGGAAAAAGAGAAGATGAGGGGGCCGTAGGAGGAAAGGAGTTGGCTATATTGACACTACCTTTTCTCACAGCAGGAGAACTAATTCTAAAAAAACCCATAGAATTAGAAGATATTAATAAGATTGTTAAACATTGTCCCAAGCCTACAGTATCTCCTGGAGGTACACTTGCTTATTTAAAAAAGGCATGTTTAGGAAGAAATTACACACAGGAAGATATGAGATTGATCATTGATGGTATTCTGGGAAATAATCCAGTTTGGGATTGGATAAATGTAAAAAGCATTAGTCACATAGAACCAAGTAATACACAGGCTACTGCCTATAAACTGAATACCACAGAAGGGAGAGAAACTATGTGGGAGGAGCTTGACACAGAATTAAAAAGGGTTTTCAAGAATAAGGCTTCCCTCCCTATTGCTGCAGCATGTAAACAGAAGGTAGAAGAAACTGTTTCTCCTTACAACACACCTATCAATCCTGTTAAGAAGCCGGATGGCTCTTACAGGTTTGTACAAGATTTGAGGGCCATAAATAATTTGGTGGTTCCATTAGCCCCAATAGTGCCTGACGGCCATCACTCCTCACCTCCATTCCGTCCGATACAGAATATTTTACAGTGATTGATTTAACAAATGCATTTTTTCGGTTCCTGTGGACCACCAGACAAGGGCGCTATTTGTATTTATATTCTGAAAATTGCCAGGTGAGCTGGTGTAGAATGCCTATGGTTTTGTAGATTCGTTTGCAGTCTACTCACTTGCCCTCCAGACCACAATGAGGTCCTGGACCCCTCCCAATGGTTCGGTCCTCATTATATATGTGGATGACCTATTGATTTGTAGTTCAAGTCAGGAGGCCAGTCAGGAGGATAGTTGGTCTCTGTTAGAATGGTTGTCAGGGAATGGTCACAAAGCATCTAAAAAGAAATTGCAATGGTGCCAAAAACAGGTTGAATACCTTGGTTTTATTCTAAGTCATGGTGAGAGGAATGTCAGTCACAAAAGAGCTGCGGCTCTCGTGGGTCTGCCCCGCCCACAAACAAAAAAGGACATGCTAACTTTTCTTGGTATGATTGGTTACTGCCGCCAATGGATACCTGATTGTTCATTCTATGATCACACTCTGAGGTCTGCCACACTTTCAGAATCATCTGACATTCTCACATGGTCAAATGAAATGGTTGATGCCTTTGTGTACCTGAAGAATGCTATGGTAACGGCCCCTGGTCTTGGACTACCTGATTATAAGAAAATGTTTCATCTGTATGCTAGGGAAAATTGTACAACCATGGGGGGGGTCCTGGCTCAAGAACATGGAGGCAAGCTCCGCCCTGTAGCTTTTTTTTCCAAAGTAGTGCCAACTCAGGTTCAGGGCATGCCTGCTTGTCTGAGAGTTTTTGCATTCTGCGTAATGGTGGTAGAAATGGTTATTTCTTTCACATTGGGACATGAAACTACCCTCCACACCACACATCAAGTGTCCTTACTACTGAAAAACATACACACTCAACACATGTCAGCACAAAGGTTGAGCGGATATGAAGTGATTCTTCTATCTGATCCCAACTTGATTATTAAATATTCTTCAGCAAATTCAGGTCCTACTCCAATTTTGAATGCCCTACTGGGGCTAAAGGGGGAACAGGATGAAGTGGCACCAGAACACAATTGTATAACCCACATACAGCAAGACACTTCCCCTAGGTCCGACATGTCAGCTGTGGCTCTTGATGGGGCCCCAGATGTGTTTGTAGATGGCTCATGTTCTAGGCCAAATGATAGTATTTACCATGCAGGAGATGCCATTGTGCAACTGCCTGACAAAATACTCGAGGCAAAGCCAATTCCATATCAGTCAGCCCAAGCAGCTGAACTGATTGCCCTTACAAGAGCATGTCAATTATTTGCAGGACAGGATGTCAACATTTACACAGACTCCAAGTACGCCCATGGTGCTGTACATGATTTTGGGGTCATTTGGGAGAGAAGAGGATTCATTGCTGCTGATGGCAAAACCATATCTCACTCTTCTTTGATATCTGATCTACTCAAAGCCATACAGTTACCAAAAACATTAGCCATTCTTCATTGCAGGGCACATACAAATCGCAGAGATCATATTGCCAAAGGAAATGCATTAGCAGATAAGGTAGCAAAGGAAGCCGCATTACAACAGGTGGCCAGTGAGCAGATGCCTTTGCTCACTTCAGGCATCACAACTACCCCACATGACCAGATGTATGCAGATTTACAAAAATTTGCTACAAAAATCGATTTAGCAGACTGGGATGGTTCTGGAGCACAACTAGATCCAGCTTCTGGTCTAGTGTGCTTAGAGGGGAAACCATGCATTCCCATGTCAAGTGCCCCATTGTTCATTGCACAGTACCACGGTCTAGGACATAGAGGATGGAAAATGGCATGTGAAACATTATTGCAGGATTTTTACATTACAGGTTTATCTAGGTTGGTGAAAGAATATGTTTCTAGGTGCATTACATGTATAAGGAACAATCCACAGAACCCAAAGAAATCACAACACCAGCATCTAGTGTACCCAACTACACCTTTCACCCATTTACAAATAGATTTTACCCACATGCCAAAAACAGGACAGAGGCAAGAGTTTTTGTTGGTAATGGTGGATATGTTCAGCAGATGGGTGGAAGCATTTGTCACTAATAAAGAAGACGCACAAACTGTAGTCAGAATTCTCACACAGGAGATAATACCCAGATGGGGATGTCCGCTGCAGATAAATTCTGATAACGGACCAGCTTTTGTGGCCAAGGTATGTCAAGATTTGGTAAAAGTACTTAAGATAGATTGGAAGTTTCATATTCCCTATCATCCTCAAAGTTCAGGTATAGTAGAAAGGATGAACAGGACAATCAAGGATAAGTTGAGGAAGGCCACTGGAGGAACCTATACCCACTGGAAGAAGATGTTACCTGCAATTCTAGCAGAGGTAAGAATGACACCTAATAAGACTACAGGGTTATCTCCTTTTGAAATATTAATGGGAAGACCGTTCCCCACTCCTTGGGCTAGACAGCCACTTATGTTAGAAAGAGGGGACCTTGACCTGGTACAACAAGAATATGTTAGAAAATTGATTCAAATTTTAGATCAGATTGAAAGAAATGTTTCTCGCACCTCTCCTTTATTTTTTCAGGAACCAACACACCTTTTCCAAGTGGCAGATGTCGTAGTGGTCCGCCAACTCGCTAAAGACAAGAAGCAAGGCTACCCCTTTGGACCACCTACTACGGTGATAGCGGTTACCAGAACGGCTGTTCTGGTGGAGAATTCCCAGTCCTGGATCCATGCTAGTCGAGTGAAGAAGGTGAACCAAACACCTGAGAAACATGAGATGGAAAAAGGAGGTGAAGTATGAGAGAAAAATCCTCGAAGAGTGGGTGAAGTAAGTGGAAAAGGCCCTGAAGATGAAATTTTTTACTGCCCCTCATGGTGCTTTGAAACTCTGGGTCCTATTGGTCACACTGACTGTGCTCTTTTTCCTGCCAGTATGGATCCTAACTAACTGTATTTATCACCCTGAGGACTTGGGCCTAATAAAAGGTATCTGTGGTCAAGGACTAGTTTTAAATGAGACCCAGATAACCAAAAGTGAAAGAAAGTCAAAAAGAAAGTTTTGAAGACAACAATCCTTTTTCAGGAAAAATGTTGATGATGCAGTTTAAATATGCTTATGCTCAAAAGTCAGGTTCTGATAAATGTTTGATATGTAGTAAGTTACATCCTAGCACATATGAAATTCCTCTTCTGGCCGCTCCAGTCAAAATATTTTTGTTAATAAAAGGGAATGTAAGTATTGGTTTGACCAATATTACTTCTAATGCCACCATATCTTTTCCAACTCTGGGAGTCACTCAACTCCCCGATTGGTGTTTTAGACTTGGGAATACTTCCCACAAGGGAAGGGGAATGTGCTCTCAGTCCATATTAAACATATCTGATCCTGGAAGGAGGGATGGAACTTCTTCTGTGAAACTCTGGCAAGTAAATGGTACAACCCTGAATGAAAGTTTAGAAGGGATACAAGATAATGTGGGGAAAACTATGTTTGGAAAACTTCTTTTTTATTTTTCACTTGTTGTCACCCCTGAATTTCATTCTGCAATACAAAAATTGCCGATCTCCTTGGGAAACAATACCTATATCTGTTGTGGTAAGATCTGTTACCCTTGGATACCGAGTAATGTCCAGGGCTGGTGCTATGTAGCCCAATTAGTGCCAATTATGGCAGCTATAGACCAAAGGAACACCAGGTAAAAGCCAGTACATACCCAAAATACCAACTAACTCTGAGACAGAGAAGGGAAACCAAACAAGAAAAGGTAGATCTATTCTCTACAGGGGATAAGGTTTGGTCATGGTTTCCTACTTACACTGGATGGGGAATAACACTTATGAACAAAATAAATAATTACACAAACATTATTGATGACATACTGGAGAGCAACTCTAAGGACATAGGGTTGCTAAATACTGAGACCAGAGCTATTAGAAAACAGCTGGAGATGCAAGAATTAGCTATTGAAAGTATGAGTGCTGCTCTGACAGGTTTGTGTGAGAGGACAGAGGATTATGAATGTTGTACTTGGATATATAATACCACAATGACTGTTCCAGATTATTATGAAATAATAAAGCAACACAGGGAACAGGTAGATGGTTTGATGGAAGAAGCTAGAGCTATAGGAAAAGATGGATGGACTCCTTTTGATTGGTTAGGATCAGGATTTGGTTCCATCTTTTCATGGATGAAAGGTATCGCTGTAAGCATAGTCATGATATTGTTTTTTGTTTTATCTTTATATCTATGTTTTAAATGCTCATTATATTGCATTGCTAGAGCTACCAAGCCGCAAAATACAAATGAAGGTTATCTAGCTATGTACAAAAAGATGAATGAAGTAAAGAATTGAGATCATGTTCATGATCTTAGAGGGGATTGAAAGGATCTAGATAACTTCCATTTTGTATTATGTACGCCATTTTAAGTATTAAGTATTAAGTTAGCTTTTTGTAGAGATATTAGAAGTTTAATGAAACTGTTTTTGGTTGTTCAAGGATGTATCAACAGAAGCTAACATGACCCTGACAATGTCTTTGTCTGGCTGTTTTTCCAGAAAGTTAGCCAAAACAATTTGTACCAAGAAATGTATATGTCATGTTTCATGTAGTTAGCTCATGATGGAAAGTTACAAGTTACAGTTTTGAAACTCGCTCCCCCCTCCCTTATTATTATCTGTAGTCTATATAATCTTATTAATGTCTAATAAACTTTGAACATCTCTGAACATAAGCTGTCGTGATTTCCGTGTTCAAGGGGTGTTCCCAGAATTCTGCTGATAAACCAGGAATCTCTCCACAGACCGGGGGTCTCTGAGGGGGAAAGAAAATCATTCCTTTCAGCCACCTTATTCAATTTTGTCTATGTATGGAATCTAGGATGTAAATACAATTGAACAGCTCCTAAACAAGACAGATTTAGGTAGACCTGTTATTCAACTGGAGTGTACCTGTTGAGGAAAATCTGTGCACAAAAGTTTATGTAAATATCTTTGATAACCAGATGCTGTTTATAGTGGACTTTAAAAACTATCCAGTATGCTGGAAAATATCTATTCTTTGTAACCACCTTTCTAACTTCTATCTATCACTGTCCCTGTTTTCCTGAGAGCTCTCAATAGGAAGTTACAATAAACTTTTTTTTGTATTTTGTATGTTAATGATATCTGTCAATGTTTTTCTTATTTCTGTACAGTGGTTGTGTGATTTGGTAGAGGTATTGAGCTAAATCGATTTTTCCGTTTTTGTTTTTTGAAATTATTTCATATGTGGTATGCTCCCTGTCATGAACGTGTGCACCAGAGGCAGGATGCAGCCTGCATTTTGTTAAGAATTTTCTCCCCTCATTCTTTCCCCCCTCCCTCTCTGAGAGGCACAGTGACATATGGCAGGGTGTGTGTTAAAAGTGCCACAGGCAGAGCACAGCAGGGAACCCCAGAGCTATAAAACATTTCTGAGCAAAATGCTGGGTTGTCTACCAGAGCTGTACAATTTAACACCTCGTATAAGATAAGGCAAGCTTTCCCAGGAGTTCAAGGCATTCCAACGAAGCACAAATCAGATAAACATTGTTCAAAATCCATTTTTTCTCTATGTCTCATATCTTGGAATATGAGAGACTTACATAAAAACCAGACATATTGTCAGCTTGGCTAAGAGGAGACGAACAATTTGATGGGTCACTCTCCTTGTCTCGAATACATAGGAAAGCAGAAAAGTAGATCTCAGGAACCATTCAGTGTATAATTTCATAATTCATATCTAATCAGTTCTCAGACGTGTCTGCATAATAATCTACGCGCGGGTGGATTGTCACTTATGCATATGGAAAGTTATGAGGCAAAATATGAGTATGAGAGATTTTAGCTCTAGTGGAGGTATCCGCCCAGACCACCCCTCCCTAAATGAGACATTGGTCCTTGGCTTTAGAGACACCCCCTGCTGGGGGACAACAAAATGGGCAGTCAGGTCTAAGAGAGCTAAGTTGAAGAATTCTTCCTTTTAACATCAATACCACCTGGGGAGACCCGTACCCTTTTGCTCTGAAACTTGATCTGCTAACCCAGGACTTTGGCAAGTACCTTAACCCTTTAACCTCTCTCTGTTACATCGATTGTGATCCATTAGCTGTAAAATCGTTGTGCAAGGTGCAGCTGGGTGTAGCATTGTTACGCACGTACATCGCGGTCTCAGATTGGCCAGTCCTTCGGTCACGAGTTTGGAGAGAAGGTCAGGGGTCTGACGGCGCGTCCGTCACATATTGGTGACAGCGATTGTGGGACCATCACATATTGGTGGCAAATAAAACAAAAATAGTGCAGCGCTCTAATGACCCCACCCCCCCAATCAAATAAATGCCAAGTATGATGAAAAACGTGCCAAAAAAAATATAAAAAATGTATCACGTGCCTAAATCTTAGTGCTCAATAATATTAGTGCATATAACAATGACTGAAAAAACATGTGTCAAAATGACTGATTAAATCAAGATGAACCCCTAAAATGAGAGGGGTATACAGTGATTAAGTGAACAAACGTGATCAAACACAGCATCCATCAAAAACAATGTCCAAAAACTTGTGTTTCAAACTCCATGCAGCATTGTGTGGTGAAAGAAACTGTGAATGTGTCTACACACTCAAATCCTCAAATGGCAAGATTGTCTCCTCACCTCCTTTCTGCGACCCAATGGGCCACTTCACTTTCTCGGCCTTTTGGCTAAGATCAAGTGTAGTATCGACCTTGCCTTTAGGGGTGTCCCTGCTTCCAGCTAGGACGTTGAGAAACACTTGTATCTATCCCAGCCATTTGGTCTGTGTGGGGTACCCTCTACTCGGCCTGGTAGGATCATCGATTAAATTCGGCTTCACCTGCCTGCTGCTATTGGGTTTGAGGCTTAGCCCCCACACAGAACGAGTTTGTGATCTTCCCCCCTCCCCACTCTGCGTTACTACCTCCGAGCAGTAGACGCCAAATAGCCTTTTCAAAGGCTAAGCAAGAGTGAAGACGCCGAGGAAGAAGGAGAAGGAATCCGCTCAAGATCTTTGGAAGCCTTCCTGAGCAAAACTCCTCGGCGACAAGATGGGGAAGAAACAGACTACCAAGAAGCCGCTGACCGCCGCTCCTGCCAAGACCCCGGGAGAAGCTCCCTCCACCTCCACCTCAGAAGGCACCGGCCCTGCAGAAGGACTCCCCTCCCTGGAGCCCTGGATGAAGCAGACAGTCGTGCTGTGGCTGAAGGAAGTGGAAGGCAGAGTCCCGGACATGACCTCGGAAGTCTTCGGCAAGAAGATGATCCTCGAACAAGGATTCAGCAAGGCAGAGACCCTGTCGGTGCAGTCCTTTGTGAGAGGTATTTTCTACATAACCTTTATATCTCTACAGGTCTTTAGAAGATATTGGGAACAGGTGAAGACCTCTGGGCCAAATTCCCCTTTCCGCAGCTTTGTTGCGAACTCTTCCATTCAAAGGGATGAAAGGCGGATTACGGTTTCCATGAGGAACCCTCACGTCCCTGGAAAGGATATCGCCACCTACCTACAGAGGTTCTGCGTCGTGTTGAAGGACCCAGTCCGGATACTGGATGCTAACGGCTTCTGGACAGGTAAGTGGTCTGTGTTTTGCAGGTTGATGAGAGATCGACCCTCCAGAGACCTCCAACACCTGCAACAGTCCTTCTCCCTGAGAGCCTCCGCAGGAATCCTGCACTACCCGGATCAACCCCAGTCCTGCCGCAGGTGCAGACAGCAGGGGCACGAGGGTAAGGATTGCCACGTGCTTTCTTGCAGGTTCTGCCGGGTTGCGGGCCATGAGACCAAGGATTGTCCGAGGTCCAAAACCTGCAACCTTTGTGGACGGTCGGAGCACGTCTACAAGGATTGCCCGCAGAGAAACAGAACGTATGCGGGAGCTCTGAGCAAGGGCACCGCTGGATCACCACCACCGAAACCCCAGAAGGACCAAGGTAAGAGGAACCCCCCACCCCCTCCCTCCACCCCAGCCCTCCCTACCCCTCCGGTGTCGGAGGCCGCCCCCCCGGACCCTGGCCCTCCTGCCCCTCCCCTCCCCCCTGGCCCTGCCCAACCCCTCTCTGGCCCGGTTCCACCCCCCGACCTGTCCTCACAGGAAGATTTCCCGGCCTTTGTCCCTCCCGCCCCCGCCCCCGCCAGCAGCTCTGCGGAAGCAGAAGCAACTCTCTGGAAGCGGAAGAAGGAGCAGGCCAGCCTGGCGGCGGAGGATCCCTCCTCCTCCACCAAACGGCCTGCTGTCCTCCAGGATGCCGCAGGTCCTGACGCCGTGGGAGAGGACCTCAACACACTGGAGGAGGAGGAGGTGGAAGAAGAGATGGCTCTGACCCGGTCGGAGCCAGACCTCTCCACCGACTTCAATGAGGTCCTCAATGAGGTCCTCATTTAGATAGGACTGAGCCAGGGCACCGGTCAGGCTGCAGAGGACCCCCCCCTCTCCAGGGGAGGTAAGTACAGCCCCTGCCAACTAACCCCTTCATCTCCTTCCCATGATGGCTGAGATATCTATCTTTTCCATTAATGTGAGGAGCATCAAGGATGCGTCTAGGACGCAGACGGTGCTGACCTTTCTTTCCTTGCAGCAGAGTGATGTCTACATGCTTCAGGAGTGCGCCCTGCCCCCTCTGAGAAGGTACACTCATTTGTCCTCCCAGTGGACCCACAGTCCCTCCTACTGGTCTGGGGGTGGCGATTGCAAGTCTGCAGGGGTAGCGGTTCTTGTCAGGGGGGGTCGTTTCACTGTTGACTCCATCCATGAGCTTGTCTGTGGCCGCCTCTTGGTCATAGACGGCTCATGGGTGGGAGAGCCAGTTAGGCTCATCAATGTGTACGCCTCCCCGGAGAAGAACGCGCGGCTGGAGCTTTTCCAGACACTGCGGGCGCAATTCGTCACAACGAGAACAGTAGTGATCGGCGGTGATTTTAACTGTCCGATAGAGGAGGACGGGCGCAGCTCCAGCATGTATACTAAACTCGATGCCACCTCGAAGCTGCTCCAGGAGGTGATTGCGGAGGCCTCCCTGCAGGATCTGTGGGACGCGGCTCTGTGAACTACTCATGGAGCCGTCCCGATGGATCTGTGCGTTCCAGGATCGACTTTGTGCTCACCTCTAGGGCAGTCAGGCACCGTGGGTTCTCCATGGTCCCCTGCTTTTTCTTTGACCACAGGGTCATTTTCTTTTGGGGTGACCTGAGAGAGGGCTTTGCCCCCGGCCCGGACTCCTGGAAACTGAATTGCACCCTGCTGGAAAATGAGGAACTGCTGGAGGAGCTCAGGGAAACCTACGGTGCCTGGCAGGAGGAGAAGTTTCTTTTTCCCAAGGTAAGCGACTGGTGGGAGTTTGTGAAAGTCAAGCTGCGCAGCTTCTTTCAGGCCAGGGGACGCCAGCAAGTGTGTGCCAGGAGGGGGGAACTCAGGAGACTGCAGGACTTTCATCACTGTGGCTGAGACGTTAGGCAGGACCTGGAGGACACCAGGAAGAGCTTGAAAAAGCACTTTGAGGAAGAATCCAGGCACATTGTCTTCCATGCCAAGGTGGAGCATCTAGAGAAAGTTGAGAAGTGTAACTCTTTCTTTTTCAGGAAACTCCACTCAGGACACACACCCCTGTCGGAGCTGTGTGACAAGACCGGAACACTCCAGAAGGGGAAAGAAGCCGTGATGGAAGTGGTAAGCGACTACTACACCGACCTCTATTCCCCCAAAGAAACTAACGCGACAACAGCCAACAGATTCTTGTCAGGTATCACTAACACCATTGATCCTGCAGGTTTGGCGGCCACCAACATCCCCTTGACGTTGGAGGAGCTGCACTCTGCCGCTAAATCCTTTAGGCGGGGCAGGACCCCGGGCTGCGATGGTCTCCCTGCAGAGCTCTATGTAGCGCTGTGGGACCTCGTGGTCCCAGACCTGCTCGAGCTGTACGAGGAGATGGTGGTGGAGGGCAGAATGCCCTCTTCGTTGAGGGAGGGGATGATCACGATCTTGTACAAGCGTAAGTGGGAGAGATGTGATTTGAAAAACTGGCGTCCCATCTCTCTCCTGAACGTGGACTACAAGATCCTCGCCAAAGTTCTGGCTAACAGGCTGAAGGCCGTCATCGGACAGATCATCCACCCGGATCAGACTTGCGGCATTCCTGGCTGCAGGATTGCAGACAGCCTAGCGCTCTTCCGGGACACGGTCCAATACATCAAGGACCGCCGTGTGCACGCGGCCCTGGTCAGCCTTGATCAGGAAAAGGCCTTTGACCGTGTCTCCCATGGGTTTATGTGCAGAGCCCTGCGCAGGTTTGGTCTCGGGGAAATGTTTTGTTCGTATGTTGACCTCATGTATAATGACATTTGTAGTATGGTGCAGGTAAATGGCTGGAAAACTGACCACTTTCCAGTCCTCTCCGGGGTCAGACAAGGCTGCCCTCTCTCACCTCTGCTTTTTGTCTGCTGTATAGAGCTCTTTGCGGAATGCATCAGACAGAATCCAGAGATCTGGGGAATCACTGCGCCGGGGCCAGACAGAAGGGAAGTGAAGTGCTAGCTCTACATGGACGACGTGACGGTGTTCTGTGCCAACCAGCGCTCAATTGACCTGCTCGTCCAGACCTGCGAGGACTTCGGCCAAGCTTTGGGGGCAAAAGTCAACTGCGGGAAGTCGGAGGTCATGCTCTTCGGAAAGTGGTTCCTGCCTTCTTCTGCATCCATGCCCTTCGGCATTAAGACAGACTTCATGAAAATCCTGGGAGTTTGGTTTGGTGCTGAGGGCGCAGCCCTGAATTCTTGGGAGGAGAGACTGTCGAAGATGAGGCAAAAGTTTGGACTTTGGAGCCTCAGAGACCTTACCATCGAAGGGAAGACACTGGTACTCTGCAGCGAGATTCTCCCTGTGTTGCAGTACCTCACCCAGGCCTGGCCCCCACGGGTCAACACCTGTAAGGCCATCACCAGGGCGGTGTTTCACTTCATCTGGGGCTCCAAGACGGACAGAGTGAAGTGGGCAGTCATGTTCAAGGGCAGTAAGGGCGTGCCCAACATCGACACCCAACTGAGGGTGTTCTTTGCCTGCAACTGCATCCGCAGAACTTTGCCAAAAAGGATTATGGACTCTGGCGGGAACGCAATGTCACGCTTCTTCCTGTTGCCTCTCTGGAGGTCCCTCGGATGGGACAATTGGGACAGTTCCATCCCCTACAACTGGGACACTCCTTGGTACTACCTGGATACCTTCAAGTTTATCAAGGAGCAGGGGCTACAGGGAGTCAAGCCTGACTTGTGGAAACCGAAGATAATCTACAAGCTCATCAGAGCAAGTGACATTTTGGAGTCGGTTCCAGGCTTGCCTTCAGACCCCTTCAAGGTGGTCTGGAGGAATGTTTCTTCAAAGATCCTCACCAACAGGCACAAAGACCTGGCATGAATGGCAATCCAAGGGGGGTTGCCTCTCAGGACATTTATGCATGCCAGGAACCTGAGCAGATACAGGCACTGCCCCTTATGCATCATCCATGAGGAAACAGCTCAGCACATTTTCTGGGAGTGCTCTTTTGCTCAGGACCTGTTGAGGGCCCTGGAACCCGAACTCAAGGACTTTGTGCCACAGACAGCCATCACACACTTTGGGGTGTTGAACGGACTTTTCTGTGGAACTTTTACTCTGGAGGACATTGACAGTGCCTGGCGGGTGCTGTGTTGCTTTAAGGACGCTTTATGGTGCACCAGGAAGCGCCTCATCCACCAGCGGGAGAGGATGTCCATTGAGGACTGCCGCAGACTGATCCTCAGTCTGCTCAGGGACTATACCTTGATGGACTTTAAAGAGGAAGAGGACATCTGAAGATCTCCCCTTCCCCCTACTCCCCCTTGCGTGTCTTTGTCCCTTCAATAAAGCTTCAGGCCTGTGACCCCTTTTTTTTCCCTCCCCCCTCCCCCCCACATGCCTGATGCTTATTGTAAATTGTACCAACCGTATCTTGCATGATTTTGTAATGGTAGGAAATGTGGTCTAAGCATGCTATGGTCTCGGGGTAAGCGGCGTTATGCATGACGTGTTGGTCTGGAGATTCGTTCGCCACGCACATCACGTCAGGCACATACCTCTGAGTGAATGTATTTATTGAATGTATTTATTGTATGCCTGGAACTATATTGCAATGTGGTGCGCTGCGTCGCAGTATAGGGTGAGATGTACCCCGATTACGAATATCGTGTTTTTTTATACTTCTGTAATAAAGTATATTTTTCAATCAAAAATGTGTTTACATACACAGACTGTTAAAATTGGGTGGATCACAGAGGGATAGAAAACTGAGAGTCAATATACAGTAGATAACAAACATAAGTAAATCCAATATTCTGAAGCACAAGAGGAGGCCCAGTACCATAAGGATCACAGTAAATGGTGCATTACCCAGGAGAGTTACCACTGCTGCTGTTACCATCAGATAGATGAATCCAGAAGCTCCATAGAAAAAACAGTGCTGTGGTGGTAGTAATATAAAATCCCCACTAGGAGGAGTATCTTTATTGGAGTAACCAGTGGAACATAAAACACTTGAGCCTGTGGCTTGAAAGATGTGTCTGGGTCATGTGGACGGCCCGTCCGCACGGGGATGATGTGCAGTGGTGATGAATGGAGTTGAGCCTGTCAGGACCACATCATTGCGCCGTCCCGGGATGATGTCACCGCAATAGCCAGGAAACGGAGGGGAAGCCGATTACCTCTCCTTTTCCAAGACTTGAGAAAGCGTATGTGCACAAAACATGTCATCCTGGTAACCGGCCATACCTCCCCTGCTTGCCACAGTACGCTGGGCTTCCCCTCCGTCTCCTGGCTATCGCAGTGACATCCTGGGATGCCGCGATCACGTGGTCCTTGCATCAGACAGGCTCAACTCCGTTCCTCACCACTGTACATCATCCCCGAGCAGACGGGCCATCCACCTGACCCAGGCACTTCCTTCAAGCCACAGGATCAAGTGTTTTATGTTCCATTGCTTATTCCAATAAAGGTACTCCCCCTAGTGGAGCTTTTATATTACTACCAACACAGCGCTGTTTTTTCTATGGAGCTTCTGGATAACAAACATAAGCCTGCTAAAAAAGATGCAATGTTAAAGCTTAAACTGGTATATTGGCATTCCATTACTTGACAAATGTCACTAGTAAGTATTTTAACATTTCGCTTTCTTGAAAACAAATCCTGATTTGACCCTATTAATGTTTATAAAATTGAACAAATGTGCTTAAAAAGAACATTTTTGAACAAAATTCTACTAGTGTATGGGCTGCTTAAGAGTAGACCATGCACATCATGTACAGTGCCTTGAAAAAGTTTTCATACCCTTTGAAATTTTCAACATTTTGTCAAGTTACAACCAAAAACGTAAATGTATTTTATTGGGATTTTATGTGATAGATCAACACAAAGTGGCACATAATTGTGAAGTGGAAGGAAAATGATAAATGGTTTTTAAATTTTTTTACAAATAAATATCTGAAAAGTGTGGAGCGCATTTGTATTCAGCCCCCTTTATTCTGATATCCATAACTAAAATCTAGTGGAACCAATTGCCTTCAGAAGTCATCTAATTAGTAAATAGAGTCCACCTGTGTGTAATTTAATCTCAGTATAAATACAGCTGTTTTGTGAACCCTCGGGGGTTTGTTAGAGAACATTAGTGAACAAACAGCATCATGAAGGCCAAGGAACATACCAGACAAATCAGGGATAAAGTTTAAAGCAGGGTTATGTTATAAAAAATACCCCAAGCTTTGAACATCTCACAGAGCACTGTTCAATCCATCATCCGAAAATGGAAAGAGAATGGCACAACCGCAAACCTACCAAGACATGGCCGTCCACCTAAACTGACAGGCCGGGCAAGGAGAGCATTAATCAGAAAAGCAGCCAAGAGGCCCATGGTAACTCTGCAGGAGCTGCAGAGGTCCACAGCTCAGATGGGAGAACTTGTAGCTGTGTACTCCTCAAGTCTGGCCTTTATGGAAGACTGGAAAATCATGACCGGAAGTGACTCTGCATGGCTCTGGCCGCAGCTTCACTTCTGGGATCAGTACCACTGCGCTCCATCCTGGAGCCCATCTAGCAATGGTATAAAAACCAGTATTGACCGATGACAGAGATATCCAACTAAAATACAAAACGCCCAAACAAAGGGAAACATTGCACAATTATAACAAACAAATGCAGATGAAAAAGAGTGGAGGGACATGGACCCGACATGACAAAATACCGCCGCAAAGAAAACAATACTGCACAACCGCTATTTATACTCCAAAAACACTAATCATAAAAGAAGAAATAAAAAATAAAAAAAAGACCAACACAAAGTAGTACATAATTGTGAAGTGGAAGGAAAATGATAAATGGTTTTCAAAATGTTTTACAAATAAATACTGTATCTGAAAAGTGTGGTGTGCATTTGTATTCAGACCCCTTTACTCTGATACCCCTAACTAAAATCTAGTGGAAGCATTTGCCTTCAGAAATCATCTAATTAGTAAACAGAGTCCACCTGTGTGTAATTTAATCTCAGTATAAATACAACTGTTCTGTAAAGCCCTCAGAGGTTTGTTAGAGAACATTAGTAAACAAACAGCATCATAAAGGCCAAGGAACACACCAGAATGGTCATGGATAAAGTTGTGGAGGAGTTTAAAGCAGGGTTAGGTTATAAAAAATATCCCAAGGTTTGAACATCTCATGGAGCACTGTTCAATCCAACATCTGAAAATGGATAGAGTATGACACAACTGCAAACCTACCAAGACATGGCCGTCCACCTAAACTGACAGGCAGGGCAAGGTGAGCATTAATCAGAGAAGCAGCCAAGGGGGCCATGGTGACTCTGGAGAAGCTGAAGAGATCCACAGCTCAGGTGGGAGAATCTGTCCACAGGACAACTATTAGTCATGCACTCCACAAATCTGGCCTTTATGAAAGAGTGGCAAGAAGAAAGCCATTGTTGAAAGAAAGCCATAAGAAGTCCAGTTTGCAGTTTGCGAGAAGCCATGTGGGGGACACAGCAAACATGTGGAAGAAGGTGCTCTGGTCAGCTGAGACAAAAATGGGCTTTTTGGCCTAAAAGCAAAACGCTACGTGTGATGGAAAACTAACACTGCACATCACCCTGAACACACCATCCCCACAATGAAGCATGGTGGTGGCAGCATCGTGTTGTGGGGATGCTTTTCTTCAGCAGGGACAGGGAAACTGGTTGGAGTTGCTGGGAAGATGGATGGAGCTAAATACAGGGCAATCTTAGAAGAAAACCTGTTAAGAGTCTGCAAAAGACTTGAGACTGGGGCAAAGGTTCACCTTCCAGCAGGACGACGACCCTAAACATATATCCAGAGCTACAATGGAATGGTTTAGATCAAAGCATATTTATGTGGTTAGAATGGCCCAGTCAAAGTCCAGACCTAAATCCAACTGAGAATCTGTGGCAAGACTTGAAAACTGCTGTTCACAGACGCTCTCCATCCAATCTGGCAGAGCTTGCGCTATTTTGCAAAGAAGAACAGGCAAAAATGTCCCTCTCTAGATGTACAAAGCTGGTAGAGACATCCCCAAACAGACTTGCACCTGGAATTGCAGCAAAAGGTGGTCCTACAAAGTATTGACTCAGGGGAGCTGAATACAAATGCACACCACATCTTTCACATATTTCAGATACTTCAAAATTATGTGCCACTTTGTGTTGGTCCATCACATAAAATCTCAGTAAAATACAATTACAGTTTTGGTTGTAACATGACAAAATGTGGAAAATTTTAAGGGGGGTGAATACTTTTTCAAGGCACTGTATACACTAGTTGAATGTCAAATGAACATTCTTAGGAAAATTTGTTCAAAAATGCTTAGTATATTTGATTGTCTTTTGAAAGTAGTTCATGATTTCATTTACTTTTAACATTCAATTCTGGAATGAATGGACTTTACAGAACGAACATTCGAGAAAAAATTCCCTTCCTGCTCCTTTGAATTTTTTCTTTACTGTGGCCTGAAAGAAATATTCCAAAAACCTGCAATGCTGGCTTTCAGGAACCACCCAACCTCAGACAGAAACTAATCAGCAGGACACTTTGTTTTTATTATGAAGTCACAAATAAAGGAACCAAGCCTTGCAACAAAAACATTGCAAACTGTGTAGCCAAATGAAACCATTAAAAAGTGCCACACACACAAAAGGGACCTTCAGTATGTCAGGATCATATAACTGCATCTCCAGTAATGTTGTTTATCTCATCCAATGCAAAAAATATAGCCAAGTATCTTATGTTGGTGGAACAGGACAAAAATTACAAGCATGAACGTATTGACACAATTATAACATTAACACCGCGGTCACACTGAATGCGAATTAGAATGTGATTTGCGTGCCATGTGACTTGCCCATCGTATGACAAGTCGCATCCTATTGTCTGCAATTAGAGCGGTCATATAGGTAGGGTTCTGACTTGGTCAGAGCCGCACCGATTTCTTTTTTTATTATTTTTTAATTGCCGGCAATTCTGTGGTACTGGTACATGCACTACTTTGGTGTGATTTGCATAGATATCTGTGTCAGATGTGTCAGATGTCTTGCAAATCGCACCTGAAATCGGCATGTCACCCGACTTTCAAATCATGCGACTTCACTGTAAGTCGAACGATTTCAAAATCAGGTTTGATGTGACCGGGGTGTAAAGAGCATAAGGAAGACAATTTCTGCACACCTGTGGGACATCATTTCTCACAAGCAGACCACACTATGAGAGACCTTAATGTTTTGATGCTTAAATCGAACTTTCAGGGCTTGTTCACACTTGACTTCTTCCCAAATGCCTCTATAGCGTTTGACAGGCATTAGGAGGTTGGGGAGCATTTTTAATGCTCCCCAAACGCCCTATACGCGTTTTTGAGGCGTTTGATAGGTGTTTGACAAGCGTTAAAACTGCACCACAAATGCCTATAATGAAGTTAACCACTTGCCGCCCAGCCACTGTACATATGCGGCGGC
This sequence comes from Staurois parvus, assembly GCF_062004578.1. Lineage (NCBI taxonomy): Eukaryota > Metazoa > Chordata > Amphibia > Anura > Ranidae > Staurois > Staurois parvus. The sequence continues at coordinate 1,715,371 of NW_028318261.1, read as the reverse complement.
AGGGCGGCACTCACAGGCAAAACCACGTTTTAAAACGTGTGTTTTGTAAACAAATAGGGGGCGCGTGCGGGGCACGCCGCCGCCCTATCTGTCCCGCCGATCACCGCCGCAGATGTGAGTCGCCGGGTCACAGCCGCTCCTTAGCGGCTGTTTCCCGCCGATCGGCGGCAAACAGTGACAGACAGCACAGCTGCAGTAGCTGTGCTGTCTGTCACTTCCCTGTCAGCTCGAGGATGAGCTGATCGAGAAAGAACAGTTTCTCTCTCTCGATCAGCCTTGTCCCGTCCAGTACACACCCCCGCCCCCTAGTAAAATACTCCCCTCACTCCTATAACACTTCCCTGCAAAATAAAGTTAACCCCTTCCTCCCCATTGCCATTAGTACAGTGTCAGTGTTTTTTTTTTTTTTGCACTGATCACTGTATTAGTGTTTTTGGGGATGTCAGTGACCCCAAGTCAGTACCCCCCAATGTCAGAATGTCCGCCGCTGTCCCGCCATAAGTCACTGGTCGCTGCCATAAGTCCCTGATCGTCGCCATAATTCGCTGATTGCCGCCATTATTAGTATAAAAAAAAAACTAAAAATCCCAGTATCTTTCCCGCCATTTGTAAACGCTATAACTTTCACATAAACCAATTAATTTTCATGTATTGGGGGTTTTTTTTTAGCAAAGACATGTCGCAGAATGCATTTTGGCAGAAATTTATGACTAAATTAGATTTTTGCATTTTTTTTTACTAGACATGTTTTATAGCAAAAAGTCCAAAATATTTTTTGTTTTTCCTCAAAATTGTCAGCCTTTTTTTTATAGCGCAAAAAATTAAATACCGCACAGGCGATCAAATACCACCAAAAGAAAGTTCAATTTGTGGGGAAAGAAAGGATGTAAATTTCATTTATGTACCGTATTGCATGACCGCGCAATTGTCCGTTAAACTAGCGCAGCGCTGTATAGCAGAAAAATGGCGTAAATTGCAGTATTTATACCATAGTTTGTAGACGCTATAACTGTCACACAAAGCAATCAATATACACTTATTGGAATTTTTTTTACCAAAAACATGGAGCAGAATACATTTTGGCCTAAATTTATAACTAACTTTGGGTTTACTATATATTTTTTATAGCTGAAAGTAAAAAATATTGTTTTTCTTTAAAATTTTTGGCCTTTTTTTGTTTATAGCGTGAAAAATAAAAAGCGCACAGGTGATCAAATTACACCGAAAGAAAGCTCTATTTGTGTGAAAAAAAGGACGTAAATTTCGTTTGACCACGCATGACCACGCAATTTTCAGTTGAATTAGTGCAGCGCTGAGTAGCAAAAAGAGGCCTGGTCATTAAGGGGGGTAAATCCTCTGGAGCTCAAGTGGTTAATGGTATTAACGCCCCGCAAACACCTCGCAAACGCCTGCCAGGAGTTTGAGGAGCATCATCATAGACTTGAATGGGAGGCGTTGAAAGGCTTCAACTCCTCCTGGCTCAACATGAGGTGTCAATTTTGACAAGACGCAAGGCTAACGCTAAAGTGTGAACAGCACTGTGTGCTGCCATGTGTATAATTTTCATAGACGTTTGAGGATTGTTAAAAACGCCCCCCAAACGTCTGCAAAATTCCTGCTGACAAAGCAAGTGTAAACTGAGCCTAATAATACTCAGGAGAAGAAAACTTTTGAACTACCTATTTAGACAGGGTGGATCCATCAGTGTGATCCACCTGTTCAGCGGGGGATCTCTCCACTGATCATGCTGAGCAGGCAGATGGCAGGTCTCTGTTCGCTCTGCTACTGCAGAGTGGACACAGACACTGCCCTCTGATTTCAATTGGACAGTCGGATGGAAACGGACCACCTAACTGTTTCCACCTGATTTTCATCCAATCCACTGGAAGGATGGGGAACTGATCCCCATCCATCTGTTTTTGGCGTACAGGATCAGATCGGATACCGGTGTGAGTCAGTGGACTATTGTCTGCTGACACCCGCTGGTCCATAGAAGTCTATGGATGGACCTATCGGATCCGACTGAAGAACGGACAGGGAAAGGGACCTAAGAATAATTCTATTTGACACAACTGATAATGGACCACATGGACCTTCGTTTCCTAAATCACTATTCAACATTTTTATGTGATATTATTTTTTCTCAGAGATTGTCTTATGAACAGACTGCTAAAACTTTGTGTATTAATGGGCCTTGAAGAAGGGTGAATAATAAGGGATCCTCCTGCGCTCATGGGAATAATTGACAAAATACAGCTGCTGTCACTTAGCTGATACCAATAAGTGCAAAATAAAATTAAAAATTAGTGAAGCGCTTGTATCACATGAATACAATCATGTATCTCCATATAGTGTAATTATAAATCAAAGTGACCACTATATATAATAAATGTGTGTTGACTCCCTCTAGTGAAAAGAAAAAATAGTGTCAACCAAAATAGCTAAATAACACACATTAGGAAACTAAATATATAGTGCATAAATCAAATATAATGAACAGAATATATATATACGTGAAAACAGAATATTGGCCACATACAATGGTGTCTAAATTATACATAAATGATATATGCCATAGGTGAACAAGACAATATCAAAGGTGAAAAAAATATTCCATGCATGTGACTGTGCTTTAAGCTGGAACACACACGTGATCTCCACTTCTAAGTGCAAGTACTCTCCTTCAAATGGCAGCAATGCCTGCTCACCTCCCTTCCTCGACCCACACAGGGCCTCAAAGCAGTTACCACCTCAGTGGTGTATTCCTCTGGCAGACTCCTTATTCCTCCTCCTCTCTTATGCAACTCATAAAAAGACAAGAAAGCCTTCCATAGTGTAGTAAATTTAATAGGCAAAGTTAAAAATTACAAAGTTTTCCACTCACATGCTCCTTTCCATAAAAAAGCGTTTTTCCCAGCCTGTGGGTAGATATGCATGCACCTGGGGGAATCCAATATGGCCACTGTGTCCGGACATACGTCACCAGGAAGTAGACAAACCGACGCGTAGCGTCACGTGCGTCGTGACTTCATCAGGGTTTTGATGAAACCCTGATGAAGTCACGACGCACGTGACGCTACGCGTCGGTTTGTCTACTTCCTGGTGACGTATGTCCGGACACAGTGGCCATATTGGATTCCCCCAGGTGCATGCATATCTACCCACAGGCTGGGAAAAACGCTTTTTTATGGAAAGGAGCATGTGAGTGGAAAACTTTGTAATTTTTAACTTTGCCTATTAAATTTACTACACTATGGAAGGCTTTCTTGTCTTTTTATGAGTTGCATAAGAGAGGAGGAGGAATAAGGAGTCTGCCAGAGGAATACACCACTGAGGTGGTAACTGCTTTGAGGCCCTGTGTGGGTCGAGGAAGGGAGGTGAGCAGGCATTGCTGCCATTTGAAGGAGAGTACTTGCACTTAGAAGTGGAGATCACGTGTGTGTTCCAGCTTAAAGCACAGTCACATGCATGGAATATTTTTTTCACCTTTGATATTGTCTTGTTCACCTATGGCATATATCATTTATGTATAATTTAGACACCATTGTATGTGGCCAATATTCTGTTTTCACGTATATATATATTCTGTTCATTATATTTGATTTATGCACTATATATTTAGTTTCCTAATGTGTGTTATTTAGCTATTTTGGTTGACACTATTTTTTCTTTTCACTAGAGGGAGTCAACACACATTTATTATATATAGTGGTCACTTTGATTTATAATTACACTATATGGAGATACATGATTGTATTCATGTGATACAAGTTTTTCTTGAAGAAGGGTGCACACCCCAAACACTTGCCTTGAAAATTTGGATATTAGTGCAAATAAAAAAATCACAGACACTATTCAGTTGTTTCTGTCACTGTGGTTGTTGCTTTGGCCCTACTAATGAGTGGGGAAAAAAAGAACATTCTTACAGCATTCTTAGGCTAAGTTCACACTAGGTTTGTTAGCAGGCGTTAGGCTACGTTCACACTGTCATTTCTAACTCCTGCCAAACACTCCTATAGCATTTGCCAAGCGTTAGGCATTTGGGAAGCGTTTTTAATGCTCCCCAAATACCCTATGCACATTTTTTAGGCATTTGATAGGTGCTTGCAAAGCGTTAAAACCGCACCTCAAACGCCTATAATGAAGTTTAGTGGTATTAACGCCCTGCAAACGCCTGTCAGGCATTTGAGGAGCATCACCATAGACTTGAATGGGAGGCTTCAACTCCTCCTGACTCAACATGAGGCGTCAGTTTTGCCATGACGCAACGCTAACACTGTGTGAACAGCACTGTGTGCTGCCATGTGCAGAATTTTAATAGGCATTTGAGAAGCATTAAAAACACTTCCCAAACGCCTGTCTGATGCCTGCTGACAAAGCTAGTGTGAACGTAGCCTTAGACAGGTGTTTAGGAAAGCGTTTTTAACGCTCCTCAAGCGCTTATGAAAATTGTACACATGGCAGCACACAGTGCTGTTCACACTGAAGCGTTAGGGTCGTGGCAAAATTGACGCCTCGTGTACAGTCAGGAGGAGTTGAAGCCTCCGATTCAAGTCTATGGTGATGCTCCTCAAACATCTGGCAGGCGTTTGCGGAGCGTTAATACCATTAAACTTCATTATAGGCATTTGTGGTGAGGTTTTAATGCTTGGAAAATGTCTCAAAAACGCACATAGGGTGTTTGGGGAGTGTTAAAAATGCTTCCCAAAAGCCTGTCTAATGCCTGTCAAACGCTATAGGGGCGTTTGGCAAGAGTTAGAAATTAGTCAAGTGTGAACTAGCCCTTACAATGAAAAATGTCGAACAAAATTCCACTAGTGTATACCCAGCTTCAGAGGGCCTTACGGCCTGGGCTGCAGAACCTACGACTCAAGCAACAGCCTGCAGGCAAGTACTTGCAAGAGACTTGCTCAGAATCTTTGTTAAAGCAGGATCCAATCCACTAAATTCACGAAAAGCTCACCAACGATTGGCCAACTGATACAGAGATGGACCTGCATGTCAAATAAAGGCATACCAAGTAGGCCTGAGCTAAGCGATGGTATGTGTTTGTGTAATGATCTCTCCGTGGCTTCTTGTGCTGATTTACTGAGTAATATGTAACTGTTTTATGGCCATTTCCATCTCAGATTATTCTTCACAGGTCAAAGGTCATTCTGCACCTGACCGAATTACTATGCATAGTATGCTTTGTAGAAACTTGATTTGCCTGTTTTCTATGTCTGTTCACCAGTTAGGGTTCATGTACACCTACTGCATTTACGTGGGTTTAGCCACGTTTATGCACGTTTGCATTTAGAAGCATTTTTAGAAGATAACCTCAGGAGACCCTCCCAAATGCCCAGAATGCACTGAAAAATAGTAAATTCACTAAAAAGGCTACTAAAATACTGCAGGAGTTATTTTATCAAGTCATGCGGTATTTTAGTAGTGAAAAGCATGCATCATGTTTCAGCTGTCCCCACTGACAGCTGAATGTAAAAGACAGAATTGCTGGCAATTAAAAAAAAAAAAAAAAAACGGTGTGGGGTCCCCCCCTCCATCCTTTAGCAAGGGGGGCCCCAGATCATGGTCCCCCCCATGTGGACCAGCCAAAAAATGTGTCTAAATGCAAACGCGCATAAACGTGGTTAACCACATTTACAAGCGTTTGAAACGCTGGTAAAATCTACTCCTTATCACGATTTTATTGCGTTCAAGAAAACGACTGTAAACGACTATGTGTACATGGACACAAAGGAAAACATTGGGAGAGTTCAGGGGCTGCTGAAAAAAAACGCTCAACAGCTTCTGAACGTCAGTTTAGTACATGAGTCCTAAGGTATGTGCTGTCTATACTGTAGAGATACACTTGTCACAGAACATCTACTGGGCATTCTCCTGATTTATTAATCAGCGTTCTGTTTCACCACAAGGGCAGAGTTCGTCCTCATGCACACAACGTTTTTACAGCTGCTGTTTGACCCCCCAGCATGTTATCCTATGTGTCCATGCACACACAGACTGTAATCAACGTTTTGTGGCTGGGACGTTTATTGACTGGAAAAAAACCAGGACTAGTGCGTTTTTAGAGTTTTTTAGCTGTAAAAATGCTCTAATGCTGAAAAATGTGGTACAACGCTGCAAACCGGCATTTTTGGACTTTTTTTGACCCAAAAAAAATATGGGGGGTAAAAAACCGCAAACGCTGAAAAATGCAGGAAAACGCCACTAAATGCGGCAAAACGCCATTAAACGCTAATGCAAAAACGCTGAAAAAAGCTTAAAATCTCACGTTTATAATGTGACTTTACACAGCTAACGTTACCAGCGTTATCAAAACGCCCCGTGTGCATGAGGACTAAGCCGTGCATCTATATCTACCTTTCCTCTGCAGCAAGATCCAAATGCGATTAACAGGCGGTGAGATGATGTGATGTCTCCTCACCTCCTGTTTTAACCCCATTTTTGCTGCATTGCATGTAGTTACGACATGTTTGCGGTGTTTCCCCATTTGCCTGAATGTGCCATGTTAGGTGGGCTTACCATCATTACATGTTGGGTAGATTTTGCCAAGGGTACAAAACAAAGCATCACAACCTCGCCATGTAAACACCCCCATCCACTGCCTACTGCAGCTTAAGGGGGCAGTTGGGGGCTGCAAAAACGCAGCTCAACCACGCATTTTTATGCTCCCCAAATGCACGTCTAAAGGAGGCCTAGTATATGTGGTTTTGTCTGAATTCCACAATACCAACAAACATGCAAGCCTGCTCAGGCTCCTCTATGAATGACTACATCTGTTTTAGCTGAAGTAATTTTAGACAAGAATATCATCTCACCCTATTGTAAATATTGACGTGCGTGAGAGTTAGTGAACCTCCATCTCTTACTATCCCACAGGAAGGAAACAAGTCAATACAGGTAGTGTGCGGCCCAGGCCTGCTCACATGATGGGGGTGTACATAAACCCTCTGTGGCCTCTTCAATATTTTGCTTTAATCTTTTCATAGCTTTCTTAAATATATGGCTCTTTCTAAATGTATTGTAATCCTCATGAAAGTGCCATTTATCACCTTTTCTCTGGAACTTTGATATTTAGCAAAGAAAACACTTAAAGTGGCCCTGTCAGCACTGAGCCATCAAGGTTTTCAACTCAAAATGTTTTTACTAACAAAGGTGTCCGTTTATGAAAGAGAGAAAAGCCGTAGTCCTGATGATCACAGCTGATCTTTCCAATGTGCCAGTTCATGAAGCTGAGGTGAGGAGCCGAGAACATTTTCATCACTTCTCATTCCAGGACACACCCTTCTGTCATTCACTTTTACAGATATGGCCAGTTTATGAAGGTGAAATCTGAAGATCTCCCTGGCCATCTCTTTAACCTCCTTGGCTGTATGATTATTTCCAATTTTTTGTGCTGAAAGCAGTACCATTTTTTTGCATGGAAATATGTAGTTTTTTATTGTAGGCTGTAATTTTTAGGAATAACTCACTGAAATCTGTATGAACAAGAGTCTAGTAAACATTCCGGATATGATAACACTTGAAACACGAAATCATAAAATTATAATTTAATAAATAATCATAAAAAATAATAATATAATAATAATAAATTTAATTCAATAATATTCAAACCAAAAACACTGAAATTTGAAATACAGAGGCAAATTCGCACATCGCTGAGCAAAGTCGCAAAATCGTTTTCAGTGTCTGATGACGATTTTCCCCACGAATCATTATCACTCAATTCTGCAAGTGGTTCTGATTTACTATCGCTGTTCTCTAGCTGTCTAAAACCGCTTTTGACATAAAGTGATGCTTTTTGGACGCCATGGACTTTTCTAAGTTTCAAGGCAGAAAGAACATTCAAAATGCAGGCAGGGCACAGGACAAAGCAGTAGGAAAAAATATATGTGAAATGCATTGAAACAGCAATGTTTTACTATATAATAATCATTTTTAAAAAAAATGACATTTTTAAAAAATTTCAAATTTGCCGCCGGTTCCGGCGCCCGTACGTCCCGACGTCACAGGGACCGGAACACGGAAGCCGGATGCCGGCATCGGCCGGAGGAGATGGCTGGGGACGCTGCAGGGGACACATTGTGGGAGCGAAGGACAAGGTAAGTGCTGCAGGGACTCCCTGAGCAACGCCGCATGGTAAGTCCGAGTGTAGCTCGGGGTTACTGCTCTTGGTACTGAAATTTTACCCTGAGCTACACTCGGGAATACCACTAGGGAGGTTAAGCACTTCCAGTCCAGACACTTTCACCCCCTTCCTGTCCAGGCCAATTTTCAGCTTTCAGTGCTATCACACTTTGAATGACAATTGCGCGGTCATGCGACACTGTACCCATATGAATTTTTTAGCATTTGTTTGAGACAGATAAAGCTTTATTTTGGTGGTATTTATTCACCACTGGGATTTTTATTTTTTTGCTATGTAAACGAAAAAGTCCAAAAATTTTGAAAAAATGTGTTTCTTATAAAATTCTGCTTGAGGTGATTGTAGCCGTATTAGTGCACTTGCGACAGAAAAGTATCACGGACAGTACTGAATTATAAAATTCTGCAAATAAATAATATTTCATCATAAATCTTGGCCAAAATGTATTCCTTTATCTTTTTAGTAAAAAAAAAATAACCCAAATTAGTTTATAACCAAAAATTTTAATTTTTAAACATTTTTTTACATTTTTTAAAAAAAAATGTATTTTATTATATATGTTATTTTTTTTTACATACTGTCACCCTAGCAGGACAGTGTCACCATGGTGACATTGTACTACTTGTGGGGGTGATGAAGATTTTTTTTTTTTACACTGATTGCTTTTACAGCCATAAAGGCTGTAAAAGCAATCATTTCTCCTTCTCTCTGGCTGCATTCTTGCAGCCATTGAGAACTACTGTGTGAGCTGTGATTGGTCACAGCTTGTCACATGGTACAAGGATGTTGTGAATAGCGTTGTACCATGTGACCGCTATGATCACTCACAGATTTGACACGTAGTAAGCAATGATGTCAGAAGTGACATCTTGCGTACTACTCTGCATGTAATCAGTGATTGGCCAATCAGTGATCACATGATCAGGACCTCACACAGAGGTCCCGTCCGACAATCGGTGTTCCACTGTGTCCGGAGGACACAGCGGGCACCGGATCACAGTACTGTGTGCTCCCAGGGAGCGCACACAAGCAGGGTGCAGGGAGGCCGTTTATAAACGGCCACCCGACCCTGCACTGGCACCATCTGGCCGTTTATATAAATGGGCCGGACGGGAGGTGGTTAAAATACCTCCTTCCCAGATTCTCCAGCCCAGAGCTGGAGAATCTTGGTGAGACGTTGCTGTGATGTGAGGAGAAGAAGGCTTCTTTCTTCCTAATATCAGCACCAGCGGGGTTAAACATTGATATAAATTATAACTATCCATGTATATATGTATATTTGTGTTTTATATATAGTGTGCAGTATATATATATATATACAGTATAGTTATAGAATATTGTCGTTTAGAATGCATTCACATCTGAGCAATGCAGAATTGTTGGCAGAGTTGCACAATTCTTGCTGTAATTCCAAATTGTGCTAAAATTGTGTTAAAAGGCACAGTGCACTTTTGGGTGCCATTCATTGTTAATGGCACCCCAAATGCTGTTAGCAGACATTCATTTTTGCCGCATATTTTGTCATTTGACAAATATGCTATCAACGCACCAAAATGCTTCTTGAAAAAACACACAACATGACCTCCATCGCCTCCTCTATTAATTCGCTGTCATCCTGGCGGCAGCGGACAGAGTGCGATCACCAGGGGTCACGCAGCCTCTTCTTGCTACCGAAGGAGGGGAACTGAGTGGCTCCGACCCCTCTCTGGAGCATCACGGTCTCACGGCCTACTGTGGCCTGGTGCGGCCTCAGTCTTTCCTACCGCTGGAGCCGCCTGTGGCACCGCCACTCCGCCCCCAAACCCTGCCTAGCGTTCTGACAGTCGGGGGAGGTTCTCGTGGGCCTGGTACCCCAGTTGACCTCCGGGGGCCGCAGCCGGCTGGGGCCTACTCATACAAAGCCCAGGTGCTCCAACTAGGGTGATACAGCCCCCACGAGGTCCAGGGTCTACTTCAGGCTGCGGCCACCAGAGCCCATTATATCTGAAATATACCTGGGGGGTGAGAGTCTGGGTGACCCACAACCCCCCCTATAGGGCTCTGGCACTGAGGCCTGGGTGGTGACGGCACTTGCATCCCTTCTGGCTTTGCGGCAGAGGCAGCTTCTCTTCTGGGGCCCATAACTGAGCTGACTAGGCCTTCAACTCTTATAAGGATATCAATTATAATGTGGTCTACATCTACCTCTCCCCTCATCATTGTGATAACTTCTTCTACAATATAAATATCATGTCGGGGCATATGTGCTGTCCTGCGGAGATCATTACTATGTAAAAGGAGCCTCGTCTCTGCATCGGGCTGCTCTGGTCCCCTGGGGCTATTCTTTCCCTTGGCAATATATTTTTCACCTGATCACCCCTAGGAGACTTTTTTGCGTGCCGTCCGCCAGGAAAAAAAGTAAGGGAATTGCTCAGAAATCCCCTACAACATAATTTTTGTATGAAGGCGCGGGAAACTTGCAGCATGTCCCAAGATAATACTGACCGAGCATCCCCATCCCCCCTCACACAGGATACCGCAGCGCATCCATCTACACAGGACAGTGAGTATGCACAGCAGCTTACAAAGGGGGACTTGGAATCCTGTTTAGAGACTATGTACACCAAACTGATCACTAAATTCCAGTCGGAGCTTCATAAAAGTACAAATGTCCTTTCTCAGGAAATAGCTGCGCTGGGTTCTAGAACAGATTGCTTAGAAACAAAACATGACGAGCTCAGATTGGCCTATGGTGAGCTCTCCAGAGATCATGACCATCTACAAACAGCCTTTACACAGCTGCAGGTTGAGGATCTTGATAATCATAATTGTAGGAACAATCTGCGTGTTCGGGGTACCCCGGAGATGGCGACAGATCTTTCACAGGCTACAATGAGATTGTTGAAATCCCTCCTTCTGGACCGTGATACTAGATCCTTTGCGTGCGATTGGATACATTGAGCTCTGCGTCCAAAGCCTCCTAATGATAAATTACCTCGTGGCATTATTCTGTGTATGAAAGGTTTCCTGATTAAAGAAGATATACTCAGAGCTGCTCGCAACACCCCTGTGATCTCCTTTGAAGGCTCAACTCTGCAAATTTTTCCAGATGTCTCTCCGGTCACATTGGAGAGACGTTGAAAGATGCGGGAAATCACATCTGCTCTTTTCTCGGCCCGAATTCATAATAAATGGGGTCTTCTCTTTAAGCTGATAGTTCCACACAATGGCAGCACATATACAGCTACAACTCTTCTGAAGGGGCGAGGAATCCTGGCAAAGTTGGGTCTGGCGGACGCTCCCTCACCTCAACGCCCACCTTCTACGCCTCGTGTATCCCCTATCTGGAACACTCCATCTCCACAACGGGAAAGAAGGAGAGTCAAACAAGAGCCGGGATGAAAGGATTTTACTCTTGATTATTATTCACTATTTTTATAAGATGTTGGGACATGATGATGATTCATCATATTTATATATGTCTGTTAATTTTGTCTAATCCCTTAGCTATTAGGACGTGCAAAAATTTTGAAATGACCCTTGGACCCTTAAGTCACAGCCCGCATGCTGATCCTATGGGACTCCTAGATGCGTGACCCCACCCTGTTGCTGAGCATGGTCAGAGATGTCACTGTCCAGATGAGGAGTGGCTCTGCACTCCATGTTTTTTTACAGCAACGGGGTTTGGGCCTTGTTGGCCCTTTAATGTTTTGTTTTTCTGTCTTTTCAGGTGAGGCAACTAGCCTACCTGATCCATTGTCTGTTATGATTTCTTTAGCTATAGGGGCTTTTAGAACCCTACTTCTACTATTTTATGTTTCTGGTTTTTTTTATAATTTTGATACATGACGGTAGTCAAATACAACTTTGTGGATCTCCTTGCCACAAATTTGTGGCTGGGCTACTCCATAAAATGATGCTGACCGACTTTACCTTACAAGTTGCAGATCCAAGTGCTCCACAGATAAGACCAACTTTTTCTGTTACAGCTCAGATAGATACCATAATGTTGCCTGATGCTATTTTTTTTATGCTTAGCAATGGTAATTCATTGTATATCACATAATGTCCAGGGTTTCAATTATCCAAATAAGCACAAAACTGCCTTCCTTCCATATAGACACCTATGGGCGAAGATTATTCTATTACAAGAAACCCCTTTTGCAGCAGCCAACCATCCCACATTTTTTCACAGATCCTATAAACAAGGGTTTTACACTTTACATTCTACTAAAAGCAGAGGTGCAGCGATTTTTCTCCACAACTTGTTTCCTTTTGATGTTCAACATGTTTATCGTGACCTGGAGAGAAGATTTATCATTATTAAAGGCATCCTTTAATAATAGCCAATGTTTATGCACCAAATTCAGCTCAAGCATCCTTTTTTTCACATTTGTTTAATGTGCTTGATAAGTTCCTGTCCCCCAATCTATTGGTAGGAGGTGACTTCAACTTGGTAGCTAACCCCCTCCTAGACAGAAGTTCGTCCTCACTCTCCACCCCAGTCTTTCCAAAATCCCTCACCAAAAAATTAGAAACATTTCAGCTGGAAGACTCCTGGAGAGCACACAATGTGGGAGCAAGGGGCTAATTATTTTAAGCCCACCCACATGACTCTTATGCTAGGCTGGACTATTGCTCCCCAATTTAGCTGGCCAACTCCAAGAAGGCAGACATACATTTGTGTCCTTGGTCAGATCATAATATTGTGGCACCGTCTATCACCTTCATAGTTCTAGCACCTACTCCCTACTCTTGGAGGTTGAATGACTATGCTTACAGATGTTAACTCCCATCAAGATGTAGCTACTTCCATCCGAGAATACTTTCAATTGAACACAACTCCTAATGCTTCCCCAGCTACTTTATGGGTGGCTCACAAGGCGGTTCTGCGAGGACACCTTATCTCTATGGTGTCAACTAGGAATAGGAAGCATTGGAAACAAATTCAGAAACTTACTAGGGAATTGGAAACACATTATAGAACTCACGTAGGTAATCCCTCTTTCCTGAATAGAACAATGGTATCGCAAAAGCACTTAGAATTGATACCTTACTATCCCAGAAAACTGAAAAGGCTTTGAGCTGGTCTAAAGCTACATTTTTTTTACATAGCAACTCAGCATCAACTATGTTCACACAGAAACTTAATCATTCTGTATGTCAGTCAAGGCTGTCTGTTTTCACACTTACTATTTGCGCTAGTTTTGGAACCCTTGGCATATGCTTTAAGAACACACCCAGATATTTCAGGATACCTGCTTCTGGTCTTCCAATTTAAATTATGTATGTATGCAGATGATGTTATGCTCTTCCTTCCTGAACCTAATTTATGCACATTATTGAATGATTTTGCATCCATATCGGGTCTTACTGTAAATTTTACTAAATCAGTTGTCATGCCTATTAATGTCACTGAATCCCTGAGTGCATCCCTCCGTACCTCTTTCCCATTTTGCTGGGTCACAGACTGGATCTCATACCTGGGTATCTACCTTATACCTAGATATTCAGGAATATTTGCAGCTAATTACCCACCATGTATGTCAAGCCTTTCTACTTTGTTAAAGATCTGGCATGGATATCCTCATTTTTGGGCAGAGTCACGGCGGTGAAAATGAATGTTTTGCCGAAATTACTTTATTCCGAGCACTCCCAATCTCGGTCTCGAAAACATTGTTTTCAACGGATGATTAACAATTTTATTTGGCATAATAAACGTCCTCATTTTACTTCATCTGTCCTTTATCAGTCGCAACGGACGAGTGGCCTCGGACTCCCCAATTTTTGGCTATATTACCTGTCGGCCTGCTTTACACAACCATTGCAATTGGCGATTATTAACTCCCAGATCCTTTGGGTCAGATTTGAATTTCAATCTATACGCCAGTTCTATCTACCGGGTCTATTATGGACAAAACTCACCCCTCGCTCGTTGTTGACCCATAATTCAGTTGTTGCCCACGCACTGATACTTTGGTCCCACTATAAACTTAAATAAAATCTTGTCTCCCGTTTCACCGGGTTCATAATTTTTTGGTGACCCGAATTTTGTTGCGGGATGTTCGTCTCCACAGGCATTGGTGGTTCGATCGATCCCTTATCAGATTATCTGACTTTCAAAGAGGTGGGTCTTATATCACTTTTGAGACGTTATGAACACTTTTTGATATCCCACTTCGCAAATACTATCGTTATCGGCAAACAAGACATTTTTTCCACTCACATTTTGGTTTGATACCTTCGTCCCCCGATTACGCTTTCGAACGTATAAACCGTGACTCTCCTAGGGGTAGGGGTCTTATCACAGATTTGTACAGCCTTTTTTTGCAACTATTTTTCCCTCACCCACTTTATATAGACAGAAATGGGAAGCTTATAGTGGTGTCACCATCTCTGTAGAGGACTGGGAGTCCATGGTGGATAACATACTCTAGATCTCTTTCTGTCTGTGAGACGGCCCCTAAAGTATTATACCCCCTCTAGACTACATATCATGTTCCCAGAGACATCCTACCTTTGCTTCCAGGGTTGTGGCCTAACTGGCACCCTTGTACATACATTTTGGGCCTGTCCAGGCCTTTCATTGATATGGCGTAAGATCTTTGCAGTGACCTCTGCTGTGGCTGATGCCCCAGTGCATTTGTCTATGCAGACTTGCCTACTGGGAGCCCATATCCTGGGAATACGGACTGAGGCTTTGAGGCTGATTCACACCATCTGTATCTCAGCCCTATGAGCCATTGCCCTTCATTGGAAATTGCCTACGTTACCATTGTCCTCAATTTTACATAGTCGATGTGGTGATGCTCATGGAACGTATTCACTTTACATTACTGGATAGGATGCACTTATTTGACAAAAAATGGGATGTTTGGAAAACTTACAGACATTTACTGTCTGACCAATGATTATTCATGCTTTAATTGATGGTGTCTTTCTGTTGGTGGCTTTATTGCTCTGCCTACCTTGCTCATGTACTTAACTTTTATGTTCTACATAACTGTACCTTATTGGAATGAATATTACAGATGTGCCTTTCTTTCTGTTGTATATTATACCTTATGCTGTTAAGCTGTTTTTTCAGCCTACTTCTTAATAAATAAAAATGTTTGTAAACAAGAAAAAACACACAACACTCCATGCCCAAAAAAGGTCCAGTTTGGCTTTTTTGGGCCTTTTTAATGCACATTTTGATGCAGTTTTGAACAAAATTTTCCTGTTTTTTTCAACACAATTTAAAAAAAAAATTGTTGACATTTTTATGTGCATTTTGGTGCTTTTTAAACATTTGGCTCATTTTATTACCTGTGTTTTTCTGTGTGTTCTGGAAACGCATGCAAATAGCATGTCATGTTTGCAGTGCCATTATTTGTTAATGGCACCCAAAAGTAACTAGCAGATGTGCAGTTTGTCAAAATATGCATAACAACTAAATCAAAATGTACTTTAAAAAAGTGCCATAATACGTGCTAAGAAAAGTGCCAAAATGTGAATTACAAACCACACCAAAATGCATGTTAAAATAATCTGTGCCAAAATGTACTTTAAAACACCTAAATGTGTGTTTAGACAAGCGACAAAATGCATGTTAAAAAAAATCCACGCCTAAATGCGTGTTAAAAAAATATAGCATGTTAAAGATGCACGTAAATACCGTATTTTCCGGTGTATAAGACGACTTTTTACCCCTTGAAAATCTTCTCAAAAGTCGGGGGTCGTCTTATACGCCGGTATATGGCATACTGACACTTTTTAGGGGGGCGGCGCAGTGCCGCCGCCGCCCCCCCCCTTCCAATGGAAGGGACACTAAGTACAGGGGTGGGCAGTGGCTGCTGTTTCTTACCTGGCTCCGGTCCCACGACGAACCGGTCCAGGAAGCACGGCTGCTCCTTCAGTTCGGCCACTGGATGTTCACGTGGTTGCTCGGCTCCGCCTCCTCACCGGTGACTGGCCGCCAGAACTGTAGCTCAGGAAAGGCACACAGGCGGCCAATCACCGACGAGAGGGCGGAGCCAAACGGCCCCGCAGAAATCGAGTGAAGGAGCGGCTGGTAAGTGTGCCATGTAGAGGTGCTGCTGCAACCACATATGCTGGCTGCAGCAGCACCATACTAGAACAGAGGTCAGCAAGTGTAATTGGTGTCAGTGGGAGGAATAGTGCCCCATCATTGGTGTCACTGATACCAACGATGGGGCATTATTCCTCCCACTGACACCAACGATGGGGTACTATTCCTCCCCCCCACTGACACCAACGATGGGGCACTATTCCTCCCCCCCACTGACACCAATGATGGGGCACTATTCCACCCTCCACTGACACCAATGATGGGACACTATTCCTCCCACTGACACCAATGTTGGGACACTATTCCTCCCACTGACACCAATGATGGGGCGCTATTCCTCCCACTGACACCAATGATGGGGCACTATTCCCCCCACTGATACTAATGATGAGGCACTATTCCTCCCACTGACACCAATGATGGGGCACTATTCCCCCCACTGACACCAACGATGGGTCACTATTCCTGCCACTGATACCAATGATGGGGCACAATTCCTCTCACTGACACCAATAATGGGGTGCTGTTCCTCCCACTGACACCAATGATGGGGCACGATTCGTCGCTCTGACACCAATGATGGGGCACTATTCCTCCCACTAATACCAATGATGGGGCACTATTCCTCCCACTGACACTAATGATGGGGCACTATTCATCCCACTAATACCAATGATGGGGCACTATTCCTCCCCCCCACTGACACCAATGATGGGGCACTATTCCACCCCCCACTGACACCAATGATGGGGCACTATTCCAGCCCCCACTGACACCAATGATGGGGCACTATTCCTCCCACTGACACCAATGTTGGGACACTATTCCTCCCACTGACACCAATGACAGGGCACTATTCCCCCCACTGATACTAATGATGGGGCACTATTCCTCCCACTGACACCAATGATGGGGCACGATTCCTCCCACTTACACCAATGATGGGGCACTATTCCTGCCACTGATACCAATGATGGGGCACGATTCCTCTCACTGACACCAATGATGGGGTGCTATTCCTCCCACTGACACCAATCATGGGGCACGATTCGTCGCTCTGACACCAATGATGAGGCATTATTCCTTCCACCAATACCAATGATGTGGCACTATTCCTCCCACTGACACCAATGATGAGGCACTATTCCTCCCACTAATTCCAATGATGGGACACTATCCCTCCCACTGACACCAATGATGGGGCACTATTCCTCCCACTGACACCAATGATGGGGCACTATTCCTCCCACTGATACCAATGATGGGGCACTATTCCTCCCACTGGTGTGCATTGCTAGAGGGGTAGTCTTATACGGCGAGTATAGCACAAACACTACATTTTAGCAGGAAAATATGGGATTTTAGCAGCGGAAAATACGGTAATGCTAAAATGCGCAGCAAAAAGGAGCCAAAATACACATGTAAAAAATGTGCCAAAATGTGCGTTAAAAAGTACCAGTGGTCAGTGCTTATCATATTCATGTAATTGCATGGTCTTTTTAAGGGCTTGTTCACACTTGACTTCTTCCCAAATGCCCCTATAGCATTTGACAGGCATTAGATGATTAGGGATGTTTAGGGAGTGCTTTTAACGCTCCCCAAGCGCCCTATGCGCGGTTCTGAGGCATTTCATAGGCTTTTTCCAATCGCGTTTTAAAACCGCACCACAAACTCCTATAATGAAGTTAATAGTATTAACGCCCCGCAAATGCTCCGTAAATGCCTGCCAGGCATTGGAGGACCATAACTATAGACTTGAATGGGAGGTGTTGAAAGGCTTCAACTCCTCCTGACTTGACATGACATGAGGCGTCAATTTTGCACCGATGCTAACGCTTCCCTGTGAACAGCACTGTGTGCTGCCATGTGTATAATTTTCATAGGCGTTTGAGGAGAGTTAAAAACGCCTGCAAAACGCTTGCTTACATAGCTAGTGTGAACTGAGCCTAAGGCTGGCCATACATTATACAATTTTCTTGAGATTTTTGCTTTAGATTTACCAAAAACCATGTAATAGGAGGTCAAACCTAAACAACGCTTTCAATTTTATCCAATTAGGTAGGCCCTTGCTTTACACAGTTTAAGGTAAATCTAAGAAAATTGGGCAGAAATTGGACAGAAAATTGTATAGTGTATGGCCAGTCTATAATCACATAATTATCTCAGGAGATCACATGCAGTCCTCCCCCTTCTACACAGATCTCAGCTGTTCTCAGAGGAAAAACTCCTCTCTTCTCCTTCTGAGTACAAAGGTTCTCCGCTTCATAAACAGGGGGACAGATGGAGAAGATTTTTCCCTGAGAACTGCAGAGAACTGAAATGAGATAAATTATCTCTGCTTAATAAACATACACCTAAATCAACTCCAATCAATTTCTCATTGTGTCTTCTCTGTTCCTTCACAGGTAAATGCTGCTGCTTTTGAATATCCATGTTAACCATCTCCATGCTGTGTATGAATGTAAAAAATGGCATTTTGCTAACCATTGCAACATGGTAAATGCTCTCAAAGAGCTTTGTAACTTGTATAAAATATTTTGGACATAGATTCATCTCCTGTTGCCTTTTGTGGTCAAAGAAACAATTATCTTTTATGACTTTGGCCTTTGCCTATGGCTGGTCCGGTTTTGACAATTTCCCCTTTCATTCAAATGTCTCTCGTCAGTTCCTAATTGATGATATGATAAATACTTCTCTGTCCCATCTCCCTATAAATTTAAACAAGCCTAATGAGAAAACTGCATTCAGTCACCACTTTTTGCACAATTATCAACCAGTTTAACACAGCAATTCAATTAAGAAGAAAGAAGTTACATGGGATACCTATGCTCCACTTAAAGCGGAGCTCTGCCCAAAAGGGGAAGATCCGCTTTAAGGCTTCGTCTTCCCCCATAAGACTGCTGGATCATTCACAATGCACAGTGGGCTCCCGGTTGTGAAGGCGCAAG
This sequence comes from Staurois parvus, assembly GCF_062004578.1. Taxonomy (NCBI): domain Eukaryota; kingdom Metazoa; phylum Chordata; class Amphibia; order Anura; family Ranidae; genus Staurois; species Staurois parvus. Next base: position 1,696,224 of record NW_028318261.1, on the reverse strand, counting down.
CCCAGCCCACACTTAAGATGCCGGCGCTGGGGACAGAGGACAGCTGGTAAACCCGACTGTTGTAAGCACACCGCTGGACCCTGGGACAGGTGAGTGGCTGTTTTTTAAATGTCAGAAGCTACAGGGTTTTTTTTCACCGGAGACTAGAGCCCCACTTTAAAGCAGACTGCAAGCAAATCAAAATTTTGTGCAGCATTTCTTACTTTTTTAAGTCTGATTCCTACTCTCTCTACCCTATTATATTCTCACTCTACCCTTCTCATATTAGTATCCTCTTTCCTCAAATTCTCATTACTTTACCCTCCTCCTATCCACCCCACAGCTTTTATATCACCCTCACTCCTACCCTCTCCCTATTACGTCACTCATCACCTGAACCCACTTTCTGACCTAAACACCATGTCAGTAAGGCATGTGCATTCATATACATCCCACTCCTACCTTCACTCTTCTTCTTTTCCTAATTTCTGGGGATATCTTCCCTTATCCTGGCACTCTGCTATCTAATGATCACCCCCCACTTCTGGCACCCTCAATCCTCTGGCAATAACTGCAATCCAATCCCCCCTCCTTTCTAAAAACTAGCCACCCCTTCCACCTTCCCATGTGTCCTCTGGAATACCTGCTCTGTCAGTAACAAGCTCACTTTTGTCAATTACCTTTTTTATCTCCTATTTCTTTAACCTACTTGATGTTACTAAAGCTTCAAGAATCTGCCTCCACTTTTCCTGCTGCCCTCGCTCATGGTGGCCTCTACTGGACTCACTCACCCAGACCCAGTGGATGGAAAGGAGGTGGAGTTGGATTCCTTCTTTCCCCAATGAGCACCTTCCAAGGCCTTCCTACAACTTCATCTCAATCCCTCTCCTCATTTGAGACTCACTGTATTCATCTTCTCCAATTTCTCTGAGGATTGTTGTAACTTAGCAGCCTCCTGGATCACTGTCATGCTTTCTTGATTACTTTTCTGCCTGGCTACCCTACATTCTCTCCTTTAAAATACCCACTGCGATTCTTCCTGTCAATGTTAACCGCCCAGCTACACCTCAACTTCTAAACTTAACCTTTAATCTTTTAACATAGCACAATGAACACACACTTCCACTCACTATGATGGTAACACCTTGACCATGTATTCTTCATCTCTGTACTCCTTGCAACCTCTCCAACACCCCATTTCTTCTCTCTGATCACAACCTCAACAGTTTTGCAATGTCCCTGTCCTCAGCTGCCAATCCCATCAAGCAGCAAAAGATTACCTGCAGAAATGTTCCCACTTGTTCTGCTACTGACAACCTCTTTGGCAAATTATCAGCCTGGTCCTGCCCTTGCTACGCCTGTCTACTAAAACTTTTTATCATTTTCACTGGACATACTTGCTGCTCTAAATTCTGTCCACAGAAACTGCCCTACTAAACATCACTTCTGTCTACAGAAACTGCCCTACTATAAATCACTAACGATTTGCTAACTGCTAAAACCACTATGGCATATTCTTACTACTAGACCTCTTTGTGGCCCTTTATACTGTTGACCACCTGCTCCTTCTCAATAAACTCCACTCCCTTGGCCTCCAAGATTCTGCTTTCCTGGTTCTCCTTCTATCTGTCAAAGCACTCTTTCAGTGTTGCCTAAACCTCTGTCTTCTCCTCTCCACTTCCTCTTTCTGCAGGGGTACTCTGTTCTTGCACCCTTTTCTCTATATACATCTCCTCTCTTGGTCATGTGATAATGTCCCATGGATTCCAATTCCACCTCTACGCTGATGATACCCAAATCTCTCTCTCTACTCCTCACCTCACTCCTTCAGTCTCCTCTCGCATTACCAGCTTAATAACTGACATATCAACACGAATATCACATCACTTCTTCAAACTAAATCTCTCTAAAACTGAGCTCTTCTCTTCAAGGAAGCCTACCACCCCTTTAACTAACACTAACTTTTACCTCTTCAATCAGCTCATATCCCACAGTTATAACCTTTTGTGCCACTTGCTCCAACCTATTCAATTGGAAGCTCCTATAAGCAGGGCCCTCCTAACCCTCCTATTTTATTGTATTGTAACTGTACTGTCTTCCATTAGATTGTAAAGCTCTGTGCAAACTAATGGTGCTCTATTAATTCTGTATAATAATAATAACTACGCACACAATCAGGCCCTAACCGTTACAACCTTGTCAAACTGATGACACCAGCAATCTCAAGAGACATAGCCATTCTCTTCAGCAACTGTGATGTTAAACCAAAACCCTGCAAGACTTCACCCTATACAAATCTGCCTTTCTAAAATACAATTTTTGGCTCCATGCTGCCAAATTAACCAATTTTGTCACCCTCATTAACACCCTCTCATCCAGACCTGGTCAGCTCGTCTCTACCTTTATCATCGTACTCTGTCCTCCACCACCTCCACTTACTCACTAATCACAAAATGATTGTTAATCATTTTAAAACCAATGCTGATGCAATCTGTGCAATTTCTACCTTGTACAGAAATAAATCTTCCACACTTAACATACCCTCCTGTCTAAAACCACATTCAATACTTTCCCCTCGGACCCCAATAATACAGAAGAAGTTACCTCTTCTCCAACATCCACCTAATCACCTGTTCCCTGGTCTCTGTTCCATTGCAACTCACCCTCTTACTCTCTCACTCACATCTTAAATCTCTGCCCCTCCCCTCCCCCCTTCCCTCTAAAATATGCAGTTCATTCTCATAACACTGTTCAACACAATTTTTGTCACAGACCTGCTCTGACCTGTTCCATATGTCATTTTTCTCTTGTTTACAAATATGGTATTAGAATTTTTCTATCACCCATACTTCCAGGGTTATGCTCTAGTAAAGTTTGTACGTTACTGTAAATTAGCCATTACAGTTTTGTTTGGGTAGAACAGAGATTTATTACAAACAATTCCATTCTTGTATGTTGTCAGCCACACGCAAAAATGCTGAGTCATATATTTATAATTACCTGGCCCCTTGCTCTAATGGTCTGGCTGATACAAGCACAAATGCTGAGTCATGTATTTCTGTGTGAGTGGGAGAGTAGAGACAGGAGAAATCATTACATCCGGAAACAGTGGCCAAAAAGAACATCACTAGTCCCAGGACAGAAAAATGTTGCACATGACCCACTTGTGGAGCCGAAAAAAGTACCTCCACTCCAAATAAAGTTGGGTCTTATAAAGAACTTTGTAAAAGCGATGGATAGAAGTGGACTTGGATTTGCATATCTAAGAAAGACATTTTGGTGAAGCGAAGATCAAAGAAGGGATCTTTGTAGGACCTGACATTAGGAAACTGATGAAAGATGAAAGCTTTGATGGTCAGTTGAATAAAAATGAAAGAGCTGCATGGGAGTCCTTTAAGACTGTTTTCCGAGACTTCTTGGGATATAACAAGTCAGACAACTGCGCAGAATTAGTGGATACTCTACTGAAATCTTACCAGAGACTGGGATGTAACACGTCTTTGAAAATGCACTCCTTGGATTCACACCTGGATTTTTTCCCCTGCAAATCTAGGAGCAGTCAGCGATGAACATGGGGAACGGTTTCATTAGGATATTTCAGTAATGGAAAATAGGTACCAGGGCAAGTGTAGCTCCAGTATGCTTGCAGACTATTGTTGGACCCTTAAGAGGGATGTTCCTGAGGCACAACACAGCAGAAAATCATATACAAATACCTTTAGAAGACTACGTTACAATATACACCTATATATGCATATTGTAAATACAAGCAACATAGTGTAAATTTCAGCTGGATGTCACTCCGAAATGTTACATGATGGAGAATTTCTAGACAGATATCTGAGTTTGCAACCAAAAACAGAACTAGAATAACCCCTGTTCATTTCTGTGACAGAAATTTTTTTTTTTATTTTGTTTACCAGTGTATAATTAACCACTTGCCCTCCTGAAGATTTACCCCCCTTCCTGACCAGGCCTTTTTGCTGTTCGGCGCTGCACTATTTCAACTGATAATTGCGCGGTCATGCAATGCTGTACCCAAACAAAATTTACATCCTTTTTTCACACAAATAGAGCTTCCTTTCAGTGGTATTTAATCACCTGTGCGCTTTTTATTTTTTGTGCTATAAACAAAAAAAGACTGAAAAGTTTGAAAAAACTGTATTTTCTACTTTCGGCTATAATATATATATAGTAAACTCAAAGTTAGTCATAAACTTAAGCCAGCCTGCTACATGTTTTTTGTAAAACAAATCCCAATAAGTGTATATTGATTGCTTTGTGTGAAAGTTATAGCGTCTACAAACTATGGTATAGATACTGCAATTTATGACATTTTCTGCTATACAGTGCTGCACTATGACAACTGCGCAGTCATGAAATTTATGTCCATTTTTTCACACAAATAGAGCTTTCTTTTGGTGGTATTTGATCACCTGTGCGCTTTTTATTTTGTGAGCTATAAATAAAAAAAGACCAAAAATTTTGAAAGAAAAACAATATTTTTTATTTTTGTCTATCAAAAATATATAGTAAACTCAAAGTTAGTCATAAATTTAGGCCAAAATGTATTCTGCTACATGTTTTTGGTAAAACAAAATCCCAATAAGTGTATATTGATTGCTTTGTGTGAAAGTTATAGCGTCTACAAACTATGGTATAGATAATGGAATTTATGCCATTTTTTGCTATACAGCGCTGCACTAGTTTAACTGACAATTGCGCGGTCATGCAAAGCTGTACCCAAACAAAATTTAAGTCCCTTCTTTCACACAAATAGAGCTTTCTTTTGGTGGTATTTTATCACGTGTGTTTTTTATTTCTTGCGCTATAAACAAAAAAAAAACCCAAAATTTTGAAAGAAAACCTTTATTTTCTCATTTCTGTCATAAAAAATATCCAAAAAAACAAAAATGTTGTCATAAATTTAGGCCAAAATGTATTCTGCTACATATTTTTGGTAAAAAATCCCAATAAGTGTATATTGATTGCTTTGTGTGAAAGTTATAGCGTCTACAAACTATGGTATAGACAATTTGAAATTTACACAGCTTTTACTTTCTGACTGCCCATCACATTTCTTGAGGTGCTAAAAAACCAGGATAGTACAAACACCCCCAAATGACCTCTTTTCAGAAAGTAGACACCCTAAGCTATCTGCTGAGAGGCATATTGAGTCCATGGAAGATTATTTTTTTGGAAAATGACAAAAACTGTTTTTTGGGGGGTTTTTTACACAACGTTGTCATTTGAATTATTTATTTCTCGCACAAACCATGGGTATATGTGGAATTACACCCCAAAATACAATCTGCTACTTCTACCGAGTATGGGGATACCACACATGTGAGACTTTTTGGGAGTCTAGCCACATACAGGAGCCTGAAATCCAATGATCAATATGAAAGCCTGAAGGTGCGTAACTTCCTCATTTCACTTCCTTTGGAGGACCTGAAATGCCAGGATAGCACCTAACCCCCCAAATGACCCCTTTTTGGAAAGTAGACACCCCAAGGAGTTTAAAAAGAAGCATGGCGAGTATTTTACAGATCTCATTTTTTCTCACAAGGTTTTCAAATATAAAAAAAGAAAAAATATGGTTTTGTTTTCTTACTTCGTTTTCCAAAAACTTGTGGCAACAAACGAGATCTGCAAAATACTCACAATGCAAATTCCTTGGGGTGTCTACTTTCCGAAAAGGGGTCATTTGGGGGGGGTTTGGTGCTATCCTGGCATTTCAGGGCCTCCAAAACCGTGATAGATAGTCAGGAAGTGTAATGAGAAAATAAAGCCCTTTAAAAGCCTGAAGGTGCTTATTGGATTTTGGGTTCCTTTACTTGGCTAGACTGCCAAAATGTCTCTCACATGTTGTACGACCATACTCGGGAGAAGTAGCAGAATGTATTTTGGTTTGTCATTTTCCAAAAACTTGTGGTAAAAAATAAATTCTTCTATTGACTCAACATGCCTCTCAGCAATAAGTTTGGGGTGTCTACTTTCCAAAAAGGGGTCATTTTGGGGGGTGGGGACGTTTTATGCCCAGCATTAGAAGTTTATGCCACACATCATTCACTCTTCTAACCACCTGAAGACCAAGCCTTTTCTGACACTTTTTGTTCACATGAAAAAAATCTGTATTTTTGCTAGGAAATAATTTGAACCCCCAAACAATAAATACTTTTTTAAAGCAGACACCCTAGTGAATAAAATGGTGGGTGCTGCAATTTGTTATGTCACATAGTACCTGCGCAGCCATTTTTCAAACGCAATTTTTATACTTTTTTACTTTTAATGCACAAAAACCTCATATGGAAAAAGGATGACGCCAAGGATGACGCCAAGTCCCAAACTATCTTGCCATTGCTCCCCATGTAGTCTGGGCATCCGGGGGGCTCCACATGACCATCTTTTCCCTCGTAAATCTTTATGTATAGCCTGTTGCCCTCTCACAGGTCTTATACATCTTGACCCCATATCTGGCGTGCTTGCTGGGGAGAAATTGTTTGAATGCAAGGCGGCCAGAAAAATTAATGAGGGACTCATCAATGCAGATGTTTTGCTGGGGAGTATACACATCTGCATATTTTTGGTTAAAGTGATTTACGACGGGCCAAATTTTGTGGAGCCAGTCAAATTCATGGTCACCCCGAGAACGACTGAGTGTGCTGACGTTGAAGTACATAAAACGCAATATCTCTTATCTATGCCTGGCCATGGCAGCAGGGAACATGGGCATATGATGAATCGGGTCTGTGGACCAATACAACCGCAATTACATTTTTTTAGTAATGCCCATGTTGAGGGTTAGGTCCACAAAATGTTTAAATTTGCAAACCGTAATGGGTTTCCATACGAATGGTCTGGCAAGGTTTAAATTTGGGTTGGCGGCGATAAATTGTCATTCATATAAATTGCTTTGATCCACAATCAATGCATACAGATCATCTGTGAAAAACAGCTCCAAAAAATCAAGGGGAGTAGTTAAATTTGCTGTTTCCACCTGAATTCTGGGTTGGGCAGTGAATAGGGGAAGTACGGGTGCTGCAGAATTTGTGGGCTGCCAATCAGGATTTGCAAGCACATCTGGAAGGATACTAGGGACTCTACGGGCCTGTGTGCAAATTCTTGGTGGGTTGTGGGAAACTACTTGTGCTCGCCACCGCACCAGCTTGTACTACACTTATGGGACTCGCCACATCACCAAGTGATACTGCAGTGCTGGTATGTATAAGAACAGGATGTACTAGGCCGCTTGTGCTCGCCAGTTCACCAAAAGGTAGCGCAGCACTAGTACTGGCTCTCTGCTGCATATGAGAGTCATCATGTGTTTGTACCACCTCAGCAACCTGGAAATGGGGTCGGGTATGCCTGATCTTAGCAGGGACCTCTTCTCCGTCGTCTGAGCTAACTGTCAGGGTGCTGCTGCTGTCTACAGGTTCGTATTCTGAGCCTGATTCTGTCAGTGAGTCTTCCCCTTTGCTCTCACCTGACATGCTCAGAATCCTGTAGGCCTCTTCACTAGTGTACCTTTGGTTGGATATTTTGGCCACTACATTTATAGGTACCTAGTGCGACTCACGGGAAAAAGAGCACCTGGCTGTCAGAGACTGCTTGAACAGCTACATAAAATTTACTGACAAGTGCTAACAGAGATCAGGCCTGATTCTGTGAACACTGCGGTTTTGTGTGTAATGTATCAAGCGACAGTTATCTACTGACACTGCACTTGTTGGGGGAGAAGGGGGGGACGTAGGGGCTAAACACAGGTGCTGGCAGGTGTCGGGGCTGATCTCGCTAACGCTGCATTTTTGGGGACGCTATACTAATGTGAACACTTGTATAGCGCAGATCTGATCAAAGATATTGATCTGTTCAGACACTATACTAGCAATGGAGGTTTAGTGTGTAAGTGAGCATGTTCCTGGCAATCAAGGGGTTAAATGTGATTACTGGTGTACTAGTGGTCAATCTAATGCTATCTGGGAGGGGTGCTGACGCTAATGCTATCAGAAGTCGCCAGCGACACTAATACAGTGCTCAGTAAAAAGTCTGTACACTGTAAATATTGACACTGGTGACAGGGCAATGAAGGGGTTAACTGGGGGGGTTGATCAATGGGTTAAATGTGACCTAGGTGTGTTCTAACTGTAAAGTGTGGTGCTTTGTACTCACTTTTACTGTGTCTTCTTCTCTCTCTGGGACAGAATGTGCCCAGGCACAGAAGGTTAGCATCATATCCTGTCTTGTGTAACTGTCAACACAGGACAGGATAGGACAGGTACCGATCATCCAACTTCAGTCCGACATCACTGGCCAAAGTCGAATGATTGATCCCTCGGGGATTGAATCGTGACACTCGCGGGTCAGCGGGGGCGCGCGCGCGCCCCCCTCCCCCCGGCACGTGAAAAGCGCAGGAGCGTGAATCACATATATATACACGTGATTTTGCACAGCAGTGCCGCCCCTGCCGCAATAAAAGTATTCTGGCTGGTTGGCAAACGGTTAAGCAGTGTGCAGGAGCTGACGGGAGAGAACTGTTTTGTTTACAATCAGTTCTTTCCCTTTTGTAGTGAATTGTATTATAACTGCACTGTCTCCCTTTATATTTTAAAGCTGATTGCAAACTGTTGATGCTATATAAATCCTGTATAATAATAATAATACTACTGTAATGTGGAAAATGTACTGACTGAACACATTTTGACAACCTGAAATTTTTCAGAACACCTGTTAGAAACTAAAACAATCTATATTCAAATGATGTAACTGTCAACAATAGGCACAATAAGTAAACTGCCTTACTTTACAGTTAATCCAAAATTTAACTTAAAAAAAAAATCATTGTACTTTTTACAGTGCTGTACTGTGAATCCAGGGTAATGTGGGTTGGCAGCCCTGGGGGGACTGATACTGACCAATAATTAAGCCCTTTCTGTCCCTTTAACTGCTTCCCTGACGCCCTATAGCAGAAATACTGCTGCAGGGTGACAGGGCTGCACAAAATCACGTGTATATATATGATTTGCATGTAGGGGGCGTGTGCACCGTCCTGCCCACGCCACCCTGCCCGCACCACCCTGCCCGTGCCGCCATTAGCAGCTACAGATGTCGATCAACGGGTCCCAGCTAGAGATTCCTCGCCGGCACCTGGCGATTGCCGAGTAACACTGACAAGGGAGAGACCTGCGTGTAAACAGCACAGGTCTCTTTCCTGCCAGCAGTAACATGCTGCTGTGTATTTCTCTCCACAGTAAAACACACAGCACAATATGTTAAACAGCACACAGTTAACCCTTTGAGTGCCCCAGATGTTAACCCCTTCCTGCCCAGTGTCATTAGTACAGTGTCAGAGCTTTTTTTTACCACTGATCACTGTATTAGTTGGCTTTTTGGCTTAAATCTATGAGGAAAGATGATTTTTAAAATATTTTTACTGGACATGTTTTATAGCAAAAAGTAAAAAATATTGTTTTGTTTTTTTCAAAATTGCTGTATTTATTTTTAGCGCAAAAAATAAAAACCGCAGAGGTGATCAAATACCACCGAACAAAAGCTCTATTTGTGGGGAAAAAAGGACATATATTTCATTTATGTATAGCGTTGCATGACCGCGCAGTTGTCAGTTAAAGTAACAAAGTGCCGTACTGCAAAAATGACCTGGTCAGGAAGAGAGGTAAATCCTCTGGAGGGTAAGTGGCTAATAAGGTCTGTATGCCAGGAAAGGGGGGCCAGGAAGGATTGGTGATCATGTAACCATTCTGATTGGCTGTCACATCTGTCGTATGATCAGAAGCCGATCCTGCTGGCCAGCGATCGTTAATGGGGACTGATAGCTATTTTTGACAGCTCAGTCTCTGTACTGGGAGGGTGCAGTGAGTGTCCTCTCAGCATAGAAACATTGGCCACCCAGTAACGCATATATACGCAGCAACCACTAGCCCTCCTGAATATTTACCCCCTTTCTTGACCAGGCCATTTTTTGGGTGCAATGCTGCACCCAAATTAAATATACGTCCTTTTCCCACGAATAGTGATTTCTGTTGATAGTATTTGATCGCCTGTGCATTTTTAATGTTTTGCTCTATAAAAAAAAAGGCCCGACAATTTTTAAAAAAATTTTTTGAAAAAGCCCCAATATTTTTGACTTTTTGCTATTAAACATGTCAAGTAAAAAAATTTAAGAATCAAATTTCGTCATAAATTTAGGCCACAAAAGGAATTCTGCTACATGTCTTTGCTGAAAAAAAATCACAATACGTGTAAATTAATTGGTTTACGTGAAAAGTAGAGCGTTTACAAATGGCGGAATATACAGGTATACTGGGATTTTTTTATTTTTTTTTACTTTTACTAGTAATGATAGCAATCAGCGACTTATAGCGGGACTGCAGTGGACATTATGACACTGGGGGGAACTGACTTGGTGTCACTGACATCCCCAGTGACACCAATACAGTGATCAGTGCTAATAAAAAGCACTGGCACTGTATTAATGGCACTGGGCAGGAAGGGGTTAACATCTGGGGCGATCAAAGGGTTAACTGCGTGCTGTGTGTTTTTTCTATGGGGCTGTGTGTTTGTGCCTCACTGTAAGCACACCTATGCACATCCATGCAAAGCAGTGTGCAGCAGCTGACAGGGGAGAGAACTGTTTTGTTTACAATCAGTTCTGGTCCCCCCTAGAAAGAAGGTATTGCAGCAATTTTGTTTTATACCGTGAGCTCAATCTCATTTTAATTCATTCAATAAAACTGGAGTTCGAAAGGCCAAAAATGAGGGATGAGAAAGGAATTAGCAAGAAAAAAAAGAGAGAGAGAAAAATAAAACAGAAAGCAAGCAAAAACTGAAAGCACACATTGTGGCAGAATGCCATGTGAACCCTGCATGAAACAATGGACTGTGACAGTTCAAATAGAGCAATCCAAAAGTGACAATTTAGAAGCAAAAGCCACAAAGGGCTACACAGAATCTGTTTAGGAAGCAATGTATAGAACACTGATGTAGCTGTGTCCTATGTATGCAAAACATCCCAAAGCCATTTTATTAGTTACTAACAAAGCCACATTCTCGGACAATGTTCCTCGAAAGCCCTCAGGCTGCTGCTCTCGGTTTATCTGTCACTCTGTCTGACCCCACAGCCCAAACAGCCTCCCTCCAGCATCAACTCTTATATTGGCCATACACTAGTAGGATTAGTTAGAAAATTTTGTTCTATGAGTGTTTGTTCAATCATTATTGATGTAAATTCAACAGCCATTTACATCTGTAGTGATGAGAAAATTCTAAGGATAGAAATATTTTCTCAAATGAACATATTTCTAACAGTGTATTTGGGTTTTGTTCGGGAAATTACATTGATTCCAAAACTGAACCTTAAGGCTACATTCACACTAGCGTTGTGTCATGGAAATTTTGTATTATTGGTCGAACTTTAAATGTGTCATATATTCGTGTTATTCATATGTCTCTCGTGTGGCTTAATTAAAGCTCTGAAGGCTGCAATTGGGCCATGCGCATGTACAATGTATGTATTACAGTACTCAGCTTGGTAATGGATGAGATGGCAGATCTGCGCTTATAGACCGGCGTGTATACCACCACGGCATTCCATGCGAATGCTGCTGTCAGTAGACCGTGGGCCTGTATCCACATATCAGCAGCATGGTACCACGTGGGCTTCATAACGCAATGCGCAAGCGGTGTGAACTCCACGTGTAGGCTTATGCATATCTTACAACCCATTGCTAATCTGAACTGTATCTCGGATGGATGTGTTTTAATAAAGATCGTATCGGGCCCATCCAGGTACAGACTGATATTTTTAGGGAGTGCTTGTGCAGAGAATTTTGCATACCAATAGAAGCTAGTAGGACAGGAAATATGACCTCAGATGGCTCATAGGGGGGAAGGGGAGGAAGTCTGCTGACCTCAGAAGACTCATGGGGGAGGACCAGTGATAGATAATAGCAAAGGCTATGCTCCAATTGGAATGTACATCCTCTGTATAGGCAATCCCCATTGCATTGTTCGGTGGGAGGGATTGACTTTATTCATGTGGGGGGCATGTGTGTATTTTTAAAAAAACAGAGAGCTGGGTCTAAAATCAGCCCTTATGCGGATTGCAACCAGCCTTAGAGTGTCGTGTGATCATTCTAGGGTAACGGAGCTCCAATCACCCACAAATTCAACAGAACCAAAGTATTTGGATGGGCAGGAATCGTGTAGTTTAGCTGCAGTCGTGGTAAGCGAGATTCGCACAGCTTTATGGGGGATTTCTGCGCATCCAACTGCGAGTACTCACGGTAAGGAGAAATTCGTTAAAGCGAATTTCCAAGACAGTTTGGCGAGCCTGGTGGATACTAACGCGTATTATTGCATAGCTAACAAAGAACGGGGGGGAAATGAACTATCATGAACTAGCAAAAAGTATGCCGGCACATTTCAGGTCTCTCTGCCATTAAGAGGATCGCTTTTTGCGTGTTCGTGTGGCTGATTTCGCTCTCTGTTAGCTAACAAGAAATACCGCTTAACAAGGACCTCATTTTTTGTCCTAAACTCTTGATTTGTGGGTGAAAGACGAGGGTTTGTCTCTGCGGAGAGCAGCAGAGGGGTGGGTTTGGTTGGCTGGATTTGGTCAAGTTTAAAAATCTTCCAACCAAAAATTAAACGGGTATATGTTTTAGTGGGTAAAAGTTGTTGCATAGTGTTAGGTAAGTATTTGTGGGTTGTAGGTACTGTGGTGATTGCTTTACCCTCTCCACGTGAGGTAATTATTACAGTGCTGAAAGGCTTAGGTTAATTGTTAACTGTTGTAAGATCTGTGTTATGTGGTCTGTACAATGTTTTGTGGTACTACTGCTCCCAGCAAGCATGCAGCAGGGGGACCTTTCTGTTACATGTGCATGTTAGTGTGATATGTTGGTGTTTTATGTCCGTTCTGTGATTGTGCCCAAATTGTGTTGTATGTGTACTTCATATTGTTGTGTAATTGTCCAGTGTATGTTCTGTCTAAAAGTCTGTTTTATGTAAGAGGCAATTTTGAGGCTAGAGTCTGCCGTGTGTTTCCCTGTGGGGGGTCATTCTAGTGTTACCATGTGCTTCCCTGTGGGGGGTCATTCTAGTGTTACCATGTGCTTCCCTGTGGGGGGTCATTTTCTTGACTAAACCACATGGACTCCTTTTGTTTGGTGGCCATTTTGTTGGCTACCAAATGTGCAGTAATCTCTATGCAATGTGCATGAAGTTTCCTATATGCATTTGACCCATATTGTGTTTTTAATCCAAATTTTTTACAGTTTCATTTGTTTGCTTTTAGCTTTAAATTTGCGTATTGCCAGCCAATTTAAAGTGTATTAAGCGAGTTTTCCCTTCACGTGTTCCACATTTAATGAGCGCGGTGTAGTCTGGGTTTTTGCACATAGATTTCTTGTATAGTGATTATGTTTTTCTTGTGTTTTTCCTGTTAAAAGTAGTTCCTTATTGTAAAGCGGGTTTGTTTTAAGCTGCTGTGTCGCGTGTTTCACGTCCAGCAGACTTTTTGTGTAAACGGTTCTAGGTGGTTGCAGTAAAGATTGCGTGTATAACGTGGATCATTTAGCGGTGCTGATAGGAGTGATTTTTGCGTCAGCAACAAGGTTACTTTTGGCGCAGTTTTTCGGTTTACCTCTGTGTAATTGTTTTACTGTGAAACGTCCCGTGTTTTTCATAAGGATCCACTTTGTCCTTTTTAACAGTTTTTCAGGTTGAAAAAGGGTTTTTCTGTGTGTATTAGGAAAGTTTTTTTTCTTTACACAAATTTCCTAAAGGTCAGTTAGCAGGTTTCTGCCCAACCAGTGACCCCTAAGTAACATCCAAGAACCCCTCTTTTTGTTTTGACTTGTGTTAGCTACTGTGTGCAGGGAGAGAAAAGCCACTTTCATCATTGTGCGGTGTGGCCTGCCAAACACAGTGGGTGATGAGAACCACATAAATTACGCTGTGCGAGTGGGCGGTCCAGGGAAGTAACACTTAGCCTGGTTACCACAAACACTTCGGGTGGTCAGGATCACACAAATTGCGCTGTGGGAGTGGGAGGTGTGCTCTCAGTCTGACCGCCACTTGATGCGCTTCGGGTGATCGATAAGTATCACATAAATTACGCTGTGCTGGGAAAGTGGTGGAATCAGGCCTCTCGGTAGGATCCCACCGAGTGCTCCAGGGGGTAAACAGGTACCCGGACGCGGGATATATACCAGTGACTAGTCACGATGGGCAGTAGTCAGTCCATGAAGAGAGAGGGGGAACCAGCCCTCTTCAGGGTAAGGACAGCTGCACAACTGATGAAGGTGAGTTTGGGGGGGAAGTCTACAGAACCCCTCAAAAGGTGGAATAAATGGTCGAAGGGTACCAGATGGGAAATTCCCCGGGAAGGTACATTTGACGCATGGAGGTGGGAAAAATTCATCTCTGAATTTGAACCACGGATGCAGGCGTCAGAACTAGAGATCGCACAGCTATGGCTTCACAGGTCAATCCGATTAGGGAAGCAGGGCATACATAAACTGGTGTCTGTCCGGAAGAACCAGGTGATGTATACCTGGCCTCCAGAGGGAATAAAACAGGAGGATCCAGTGTCAGAGGTGGAAGAAGCTCTTTCAGGGCTGACTCTACTAAGGCAGGCAGGATCAGGGTCTGCTGGGGTTCCCCAACAACCAACAGTGGCTGAGATAAGTATAACTGCACCTGTCTCTTCTGCTAGTGACGTCACTCTTGATGTACCTTCTGTGTCTTCTGTCTCTATGCCTCAGCCTCTACCTCTACCTCTCCTTTCTTCCTGCTTCACCCCAGCTCCTCCTGTTTCCAACTATGAAGCCTTCTCAACAACCGATTTGCAGACTATCTGTGAATCAAGGGGAATAGACACCCGGTTAAAAAACAGGGCGGATTGCATCAAAGCACTACGAACCACTGATCAGACCCCTGCCCCCCAGCTATACCCTGATCTGAGGGACCTCAAACCTGAAGGTGCAGTAAGCGAGGTGGTTAATCTAAGCCCACCGATGAAGCTGGGTCAGCCCTTGCACTCTTCCCGGACCGAGGCCTATCCAGTCAGGGTGCAGCAATTTGAAGGTCCTCCCAATGCACGGGGGGAACGGACTTTAGGGGAACGGGTAGTTTGGCATGTCCCCTTCACCCCGGCAGAGATCCGCACTATTCTGGCTGAGCTCCCGGACTATCGAGTCAATCCGAGAGGATTTGCTCGAATGTTTGGACAAAACCAGTTCAGCTATGGTATGAGCGGGTCAGATTGTGCACAGATCCTACGGGCAAAGGTGGGCATGGAAGTGGCCAGTACAGTGATTGCAGGGTGCTCTATAACCACGCATGAGGAGATGACTTCAGGGGGCAAAGAGTTCTGTACACAGCTAAAGGCAAAGCTTCCAGAAATGTATGGTGCTACCTCTACTACGGACATGATGAAGCTCACCCAGGGTCCTAATGAGGAAAGCGCCTGCTTCTGGCGCCGTCTCAAGCAGACGGCACTGGATGCGGATCTGGAAGTTGGACCTGATGCTCCAACTGAAGGGGTAAAGGTGACCGCGACGCACATTCTGTTGCGGGCCAAATTTTTGGAAGGCATCGATACTAAAATTCGGGAAAGGCTGGTTCTGGCCCGACCCGAATATAATGAGATGTCTATCCCTGCTATCCTTTCCACTCTTGTGGCAATAGAGAGGGAAATGGATAGAAGAAAACAAGACAAGGCCAAAGTTCTTATGTCCCAGACCCCACACGAAAAACCAAGGGATCTGGGTCACAGGAAGGATAGGCCCCCACCCAGGTGCTTCCAGTGCCACCAAACGGGGCACATGAGGAGGAGCTGTCCCCAATTACCTAAAGGTCGGTGGCAGTTCATTCCTGATGAGTCCTCCGCCCCTATGACCACCATGGTAAGTAACTCCTATGAATTCTCATAGGAAGTTGACAAATCGGTGTCGGCCCAGATCCATCTTTTTCTAGAGGAATTAAAATATCCCCTCCCTTGCCTCACTGACACCGGTGCAGCAAGAACGGTCCTGCGAAAACAGGACATCCAAGGCAAGGTACCCCTCTCAGGGGAAAGCCCTCCTAACCCCTACTAACCTCACTATCAAACGATGCACTATTCTTAACCCAGCTTCTCTTCTTCCTGTGTCGGAAGATGAGAAGGGGGGGGGAGGACAGCAATGACAGTGCTGAATTTTGCAACACGACTAACAATACTAACACCTCTTCTGCTAACATGTCTTCTTTGTCCACTACTAATCTCTCTTCCAAAGGACACGACTGCATTTCTTTGGTGGAACTGGAGTCAGCGGCGACACACCCCATATCACCCCGAGAGTAGCGGTGATTGGGTCGTCCTAAAGAAACATCAAAGAACCGGACTCGAGCCACGGTTCACCGGACCATACCAAGTCCAGCTGACGACACCTACCTCACTCAAACTCGAGGGACGAGACAACTGGGTGCACGCAAGCCACTACAAGAAGCTTTTCAGCTACACCAGAGAATGAGGGGTGTCATTTTCCTTTTTCTTTTTGTTTGTATGTCATACATGTGTGTGAACGGAGGAAAAGACGGCAGATACCCCAACCTTTTATTTAAAATGCACCTGCGTTTAGCCAGAACCGCCAACAAAACCAACTGTTGGGTATGCTCTAAGCCCCCACCCAGTCATCACATGTCCGCAATGGCCGCTGTTCATGCCCTATATGACATCCGCGTCGGCATGAAAAAGCAAGGGACCCCTGGTCAGCCCCCACGTAGACATTTGTCGGTAGAACTTAATGACACATTTTTAGCAGGTAACATCAGTTTCAGCACCAATATTAGCTCTAGCTCCTGTAGGGCCCTCACCAGTCCATTATGGGTAACTGGGCAGCTAGGCAGCCCTCAGGTGTGCTTTAACATCAGCTTTGGCACAGGTAACAAGTTTGTTGGGACTACCACCTGTGAGGGAGGTATAACTGTCAATCTGACTAACCAGACTTCCCTTCTGAGTAACCACACTGACCGACCAGACCACGTGTGTTGGAAGGACGGATGTGATGTGCAGACTGAGGGAGCAATCCCCCAGTCTGTGCAACTGTTGCTCAGTGCCAGAGGCCGAACGAGGAACTCCTCCTGTTCTGCTCTGACAGGTCCATACTATTTTCTGTGTGGTTCGGCAGCCTATAGAACATTCCCCCAGAACGCGAAAGGTTCGTGTGCCCTCATAAAGCTAGTCCCCGCATCCTATGTAGTGATGGACCATGAAGAGTTGATGGTCCACAAGAAGGTAAGGATGGCAGGGAGAGTTCGCAGGGAACTGTTCTCTGAGGGCGACCAGGCATGGGCTTGGTTCCCCTCATGGACAGGATGGGGAATAGAACTTATGAAGCGCCTGAACAATTTTTCTGTCATCGTGGATAGTATGTTTAACGAGACCGTAGAGGCTGTCAGAGAAATTGCCCAAGAACAACGGCAGATGGGAATTTTAGTGCTTCAGGAGAAGATGGCCCTTGATTATCTTTTAGCCGCCAAAGGGGGGTTCTGTGAGTTCATCGGAGAGGATTGTTGTACTTGGATAGAAGACACCGATGACAAGGTCCAGGCCCATATGGACAAAGTTAGTGAACTACAGGGAAAAGCTAGAGCTATAACTAGTGAGGGTTGGAATCCGTTCAAGGGTTTGGGAGGATTGGGAGATTTCCTGTTCTCCATCGGATCTTGGTTGAAGGAAGTGGGAGTGTATGTCCTGATGCTTCTCTTTTTCATCTGCCTTTTATATGCCGCGGTGAGATGTTCCTGTTGCCTCATCGACCGTGTAAGCCAAGCTCGGGCAGACGACCACATCTCCATGCCCGCTCTGGGGATCCCACTCCAACCACTGATCGGGGGAAGACCTCACCAACCAACCACCTTCTCTACAGATTACGTCCTGGCTTCCCTCTAATTTATCTCTCTGAAGACCACATTCTCCAAGACCTTCAAGCAAGCTTCAAGCCTCATCATTGTTTGTGTCTGCGATTTGGAAAACTGTCTGGGTCAAGACCAGCCTTGTGTGGCCCCGTCTGCAGGGGCAATTTGAGAATCTGTTGCTGGATCTCCCCAGACCACCGTGGGATCACAAGCTTTATTCATACCACAAGTCTGTTTGTGGTTTTTGCAAGAGCCTTCCTGTAGTGAAGGTTCCAACGCTCTTGAGGATCATCGCTTCAATCAAGCCTGTTTGCGTCGAGTCTGCGTCGGGTCTTGTTGTTTCAGGTACCCCGTGGAGCTTTATTCTCAGGGACAACTACAGGAACTCTTTGAAGTTTGAGACTACACCCATCAAGCTGAAGAAGATCAAGAAGGGACACGAGGAGAATATGATAAAACAGGAGGGAATGTCATGGAAATTTTGTATTATTGGTCGAACTTTAAATGTGTCATATATTCGTGTTATTCATATGTCTCTCGTGTGGCTTAATTAAAGCTCTGAAGGCTGCAATTGGGCCATGCGCATGTACAATGTATGTATTACAGTACTCAGCTTGGTAATGGATGAGATGGCAGATCTGCGCTTATAGACCGGCGTGTATACCACCACGGCATTCCATGCGAATGCTGCTGTCAGTAGACCGTGGGCCTGTATCCACATATCAGCAGCATGGTACCACGTGGGCTTCATAACGCAATGCGCAAGCGGTGTGAACTCCACGTGTAGGCTTATGCATATCTTACAACCCATTGCTAATCTGAACTGTATCTCGGATGGATGTGTTTTAATAAAGATCGTATCGGGCCCATCCAGGTACAGACTGATATTTTTAGGGAGTGCTTGTGCAGAGAATTTTGCATACCAATAGAAGCTAGTAGGACAGGAAATATGACCTCAGATGGCTCATAGGGGGGAAGGGGAGGAAGTCTGCTGACCTCAGAAGACTCATGGGGGAGGACCAGTGATAGATAATAGCAAAGGCTATGCTCCAATTGGAATGTACATCCTCTGTATAGGCAATCCCCATTGCATTGTTCGGTGGGAGGGATTGACTTTATTCATGTGGGGGGCATGTGTGTATTTTTAAAAAAACAGAGAGCTGGGTCTAAAATCAGCCCTTATGCGGATTGCAACCAGCCTTAAAGTGTCGTGTGATCATTCTAGGGTAACGGAGCTCCAATCACCCACAAATTCAACAGAACCAAAGTATTTGGATGGGCAGGAATCGTGTAGTTTAGCTGCAGTCGTGGTAAGCGAGATTCGCACAGCTTTATGGGGGATTTCTGCGCATCCAACTGCGAGTACTCACGGTAAGGAGAAATTCGTTAAAGCGAATTTCCAAGACAGTTGTGTGCAGGCGACAGAGAGGCGTTTGGGAAGCGTTTTTACCGCTTCCCAAACGCCTCGGACAATTCTGCACATTGCAGCACATGGTGCTGTTCTAACGGGAGCGTTAGCGTCGCGGCAAAACGGACGCCTCTGGTCGAGTCAGGAGGCGTTGAAGCCTCCTATTCTAGTCTATGGTGCAGCTCCGCAAACGCCTGGCCGGTGTTTGCGGAGCGTGTGCGGAGCAGTAACCATTTAAACTTCATTATAGGCATTTGTGAGGCGTTTTTAATGCTCGGCCAACGCCTAGCAACCACCGCTAAACCGCGCATTTGCGGAGTGTTTGTGGAGCGTTAAAAAACGCTCCGCAAACGCCGGACCAACGCTTGCCAAACGCTATAGGGGCGTTTGGCAAGCATTGGTAAAACAGTCAAGTGTGAACGAGCCCTAAAGGTTCTTTTTTTTATAACAAACATGTCATACTTACCTACTCTGTGTAATAGTTTTGCACTGCGCTCCTCCCCCCATACCGAGTGCCCCCATAGCAAGCTGTCTGCTCCATAAGACTTACAGAGTGTGTCTCGTCCCAACCCCCCCCCCCCTCCCCTCCGCTCCCTCCTCTTTGGCTCTGATTGACAGCAGTGGAAGCCAATGGCTCTCACTGCTATCTCTGAGCCAAAGAGATATGAGAGAGCAGAGAGGGCCTCAGATCTTGTGCACATTGCTGGATCGAGATTGGGCTCAGGTATAATGGGGGGGGGGGGGTTTGGGGGCTGCTGCACTTCTATGCAACCATAGAATGCATGAAGGTAAAAACACCATCTTCCTTTACAACCACTTTAAAAGCAAATGTGATAATGAAATACCCTCAAACAAATTCATCAAATGTACTGAAAATTTTCATATAAATATTTGAATGAAAGTTTGTTCGAAAATCTATTAGTGTATGGCATTGTACTGCAGAGGTGTTCATTTAGGATCACATTTAGATGGCTTGACAGTTCGGTTGAGAGCACAAGCAACTGTGACAGTAATCATTCACTGCATATCTGGAATGTGACTGTTTTGAGGAGCAATTAAATTGGTGGGTTTTGCTTGTTCTGGTTTAGAACCGCACATGCGCAGTGTGCACTAACCCACAACTGATGGTGATTTTTACTGGGGTTGCTCCCTTCTATGGACATTCACATTGTTTACACTGTGAGTAGAAATGTGCCTGTGTTCATGACCCCTAACAGTACAAAGTATGATAAAGTTATTTACAAATCAAACCAGTATTAAAACAAAAATAAAAAACATAATATATTGCAGCTCACCAATCATTAGATGTGGTGGCTGCATTAGGTTTCTTTTTTAGTTTTTTTTCCCTCTGTTTTCACTAAGTGATCTGACCAGTAACAGACCCCCTACATTGGAAATAAAGGGAAAAAAAGCCTAAAAAAGAAAAGTAAAAACACAATAAGTAATTTTAAATATCAGCAAAAACAACTTGTTATCCAAAAACGTAGTTATACCTAGTTAACCACTTGACCTCCTTTAGGTTTTACCCCCTTCATGACTAGGACATTTCAGCACTGTGCTACTTTTACTGGAAATTGCTTGGTCTCTCAACACTGTGCCCAATTGAAATTTATGTAATGTTTTTCACACAAACAGAGCTTTCTTTTGGTGGTATTTGATCACCACTGGGTTTTTTATTTTTTATTATATAAATGAAAAAAAAGGGTGAACATTTTGAAAAAAAACCCTTATTTTCTACTCTGTTTTAAAACATATCCAAAATTCTACTTCTTTATAAACTTAGGCAAAAATGTATTCTGCTACATGTTTTTGGAAGAAAAAATCCCAATAATTGTATATTAATTGGTTTGTCTGAAAGTTATAGAGTCTACAAACTATGGTGTATATATACTGCAATTTACTTTCTGACTGCCTATAGCATTTCTCGAGGGGCTAAAATGCGAGTACAGTACAAATACCTCCCAAATGATCCCTTTTTGGAAAGTAGACACACAAACATGTTTGCTGAGATGCATGTTGAGCCCATGAAAGATTTTATTTTTTGTCACAAGTTTTTGGAAAATGACAAAAAAAAAAGGTTTTTCTTTTATACACAAAGTTGCCACTTTACTGAGATATTTCTCACACATGCAATGGGTATATGTGGAATTACACCCCAAAACACATACTTTTACTTCTCCGGAGCATGGGGATACATTTTATCTACACACAGGAGCCCAAAATCCAATAGCCACCTTCAGTCTTTCAAGGGGCATTAATTATGCAATGGATTTCCTGACTACCTTTCACATTTTCAAAGGCCCTAACATGCCAGGACAGTATAAACACCCTGCAAATTACCCCTTTTTGGAAAGTAGACACCCCAAGGTATTTGCTGAGAGACATATTGAGTCTTTGGAAATCTTATGTTTTACCACAAGTTTTTGAAAATTGGATTTTTTTTTTTTTTTACACACAGTTGTCACTTTACTGAGATATTTCTACAGTTTGTGACCTTAGAAACACATTCAGCTCTTGTATCAATCAAACTAGTGAGTTGGTAAGAAGCAGCTTCTTTGAAAGTTTATTCTACTTTTTCTTTTTCAATCTGTTTATTGATTTTCATAATTAAATACAAATATACATTTTGGACATTAACCACTTGCCCTCTGGAAGATTTACTACCCTTCATGACCAAGCCATTTTTTGCTATATGGTACGGCGCTACTTTAACTGACAACTGCACGGTCGTGCAACATTGTACATAAATGAAATTTATAAAATTTTTCACACAAATAGAGCTTTCTTTTGGTGGTATTTGATCACCACTGGGTTTGAATTTTTTTGGGCTAATAACAAAAAAGACGATAATTTAAAAAAATATATATTTTTTACATTTGCTATAAAACTTATACCATAAACAACTAAAATAAATGTATTCTGCTACATGTCTTCAGTAAAAAAACATCCCAATACCTGTATATTAATTGGTTTGCATGAAAATATAACGCCTACAAATCACAGTATATATACTGGAATATTTTTTTATACTAGAATTGACGGGCATTCTGAAACTGGCTAACTGACACTGGCATGACCAGTGACACTAATACAGTGATCAGTGCTAATAACTAATGACTAATGACACTGGGCAGGAAGGGGTTAACATATGGGGCAATCAAAGGCTTAACTGCGTGCCTAACTATATGTAATGTGTTGACTGCTGTTTTACCAAGGGATGTGACAGTTTTTGCCTTCCTGCTTTGCAGGGAGACAAAAACCGGCACATCCCTGCTGACAGTTGTGCAGAAAACCATCATTGACACCCTCCATAAGGAGGGAAAGCCTCAAAAGGTAATTGCAAAAGAAGTTGGATGTTCCCAAAGTGCTGTATCAAAGCACATTAACAGAAAGTTATGTGGAAGGGAAAAGTATGGAAGAAAAAGGTACACAAGCAGCAGGGATGACCGCAGCCTGGAGAGGATTGTCAAGAAAAGGCCATTCAAAAGTGTTGGGGACTTTCACAAGGAGTGGACTGAGGCTGGAGTCAGTGCATCAAGAGCCACCACACACAGACGGATCCTGGACATGGGCTTCAAATGTCGTATTCCTCTTGTCAAGCCACTCCTGAACAACAAAGAACGTCAGAAGCATATTACCTGGGCTAAAGAAAAACAGACCTGGTCTGTTGTTTAGTAGTCCAAAGTCCTCTTTTCTGATGAGAGCAACTTTAGCATCTTATTTGGAAACCAAGGACCCAGAGTATGGAGGAAGAATGAAGAGGCACACACTGCAAGATGCTTGAAGTCCAGTGTGAAGTTTCCACAGTCTGTGTTGGTTGATTTGGGGAGTCATGTCATCTGCTGGTGTTGGTCCACTTCATTAAATCCAGGGTCAACGCAGCCGTCTACCAGGAGATTTTGGAGCACTTCATGCTTCCTTCCGCAGATGAGCTTTATGGGGATGCTGACTTCATTTTCCAGCAGGACTTGGCACCTGCCCACACTGCCAAAAGCACCAAAACCTGGTTCAATGACCGTAGGATTACTGTGCTTGATTGGCCAGCAAACTCGCCTGACCTGAACCCCATAGAAAATCTATGGAGCATTGCCAAGAGAAAGATGAGAGACATGAGACCGAACAATGCAGAAGAGCTGAAGGCCGCTATTGAAGCATCCTGGTTTTCCATAACACCTCAGCAGTGCCACAGGCTGATAGCTTCCATGCCACGCCGCATTGAGGCAGTAATTGCTGCAAGAGGGGCCCAAACCAAGTACTGAGTACATATGCATGCTTATACTTTTCAGAGGTCCGATATTGTTCTATGTACAATCCTTGTTGTATTGATTGCATGTAATATTCTAATTTTCTGAGATTGTGGATTTGGGGTTTTCATGAGCTGTAAGCCATAATCATCACAATTATGACAAATCACGGCTTGAACTATCTTGCTTTGTATGTAATGAGCCTATCTCAAATATTAGTTTCAGCTTTTAAGTTCCATTACTGAAATAAATGAACTTTTGCACGATATTCTAATTTTCCGAGTTTCACCTGTATGCATTAATGTGCATGGGCTAAAGTAAAGCTAAACAATTTCCTTATTCTCCAACAATACTCCCTATGCATCCACTACTTAACGGTCCTGTAATCTCTTTTTCATTAAATTGTTTCTTACTGTGTTTTTCTGCCTCCTTCTAATGTCCTCTGTGGGCTGCTGAACCTCTCATTTTCCTGCTCACTTCTGTTTGGAACAAGCAGTGCACATTAGTTGTGATCATGTGCACTGCTCTATGCATACTACATGTCCTAAATTCTATAGTCCATAGTCCATCTCACAAGCAAACAAGAGAGGGTGGCTACATTCCTACCAACAGTGGGACCATGGAGAGTGAGCATAGCCACCTTCTAACAGGACATTTTCTTGGTTTTTCTTGTTCTGTAAAAAATATTAAAATGATTTATTATGTCTTAGAGTTACTTATTATGCCCTTGCTAATTGGGGATTAGAGGTTACCACTTCTTCCTCTGTATTTTGCCACTTATAAACTTGATTTTATTAAAATCCATCAAATGTCTTTGAAATGGTTTTTTTTTGTGTGTCCAATTTCTTCATCAAGTTTACTTAATCATATTTATGTTTGGCAGATAATTCACTATATCCTTCCACCTCCTTAACCACCTCCCGTCCGGCCGTTGTAAATAAACGGCCGGTCGGTGGCAGTGCAGGGTCGGGTGGCTGTTTATAAACGGCCTCCCCGCACCCTGCTTGTGCGCGCTCCTCCGGACACAGTGGAACACCGATCGTTGGACAGGACCTCTGTACGAGGTCCCGATCACATGATCACTGATTGGCCAATCAGTGATCACATACAGAGTAGTAAGCAAGATGTCACTTGTGACATCATTGCTTACTACGTGTAAAATCTCTGAATGATCACAGAGGTCACATGGTACAAGGCTATTCACAACAGCCTTGTACCATGTGACAAGCGGTGACCAATCACAGCTCACTCAGTAGTTCTCAATGGCTGCAAGAATGCAGCTAGAGAGGAGAAATGATTGCTTTTACATCCTTTATGGGTGTAAAAGCAATCAGTGTAAAAAAAAAAAAAATCTTCATCACCCCCCACAAGTAGTACAGTGTCACCATGGTGACACTGTACTGCTAGGGTGACAGTATGTAAAAAAAAAAAAATAATAAATAGAAAATAATATTAAAAACAAAAATGTAAAAAAAAAAGTTTAAAAATTATAATTTTTGGTTATAAACTAATTTGGGTTATTTTTTTTATAAAAATGTAACGGAATAAATTTTGGCCAAGATTTATGATGAAATACTATTTATTTGCAAAATTTTATAAGAAAAACACTTTTTTTCAAAATTTTTGGACATTTTAATTTACATAGCACAAAAAATAAAAATCCCAGTGGTGAATAAATACCACCAAAATAAAGCTTTATCTGTCTCAAAAAAATGCTAAAAAAATCATATGGGTACAGTGTTGCATGACCACGCAATTGTCATTCAAAGTGTGATAGCACTGAAAGCTGAAAATTGGCCTGGACAGGAAGGGGGTAAAAGTGTCCACACCGGAAGTGGTTAAAAGGTTCAGTTTATATTCTATAGTGGCATTTAGCTTTTCAGATTTCCTCTTTTTCCTTTTTAATTACACACTCTGTGGTTTTCTCCCACAAAACTTAAACATTTCAAACTATGCAAGTCTGCATAGTTCAGACTATCATTTGGGCTGACATCACAATTTAAACATCTCAACACCATACCTTCCATTAAATATTTATCTAAACTGGGAAGGTCCCACCATAATTTTAACAGTTTTTCCATATTATGGTGTAAATGTTTAAAAATCCATCTAAATCTTCCCCTTTAACCTCAGGCCCCTTTCATGCGATGGGTCCAATCAGGTCTGTCTATCCGTTTTTCTGGCAGACCTAATCAGACCCTCCATTCACCCCTATGAACTGGCAGGTGCAAATGGACTTGTGTCCATTTACACCTGCCTAGCGCCAATCCGCTATAAAAAAGTAGTAGCTAAAAAAAAAACGGAAAGGGATCCATCGCCTCCATCTCGGTGGATCGGAGGATAACTGGGTGTGAAGGAACAGGCTCTCTCTGTGTCTGCTCTGCATAAACTGAGCGGACACGAATGGCTCATCTGCCCGCTCTGCCCTGATTAGCAGAGGATCAGAGGACAGATTTTCTGCTGATCAAATCAGAGTCCTCACTCTTTGTGAAAGAAAATACCTCATTCAAATCCACCAGTCTATTTTCAACAAAATGAAAAAATATCCATTATATTTAAGGTGACAGCTGCAGAAAAATATATACAGTAAATAATAATTTCCTTAGACTGGCTTCTGATGGGCAGTGTGCTGTACAAAAAACCCGAATGTCGGCTGGCTTCTGTTGAACCAGCCAATATTCAGCCCAAGTGTACGTCAAAAGGCTGGGTATTGATGGATTGAAGTTCAGATGGTTCAGCAGGGATCGGCCACATTTTGATCTGTGTGTGGACTTACAGAGGTTGATCGTTAGACTGATTTTTGTTGAACGATCATGCTGGAAAACTTTCTTCAATCAGCCGCTGATCAGTGTATTCTGACATGGGAGAATCCCACTAAAATTGTATTTTATATTCTCATTTTTATTTTTTCAACTACATATTAAAAAATTTTATTTACATTTTAATATTTAATGGTATGTATGTAGGTGTGTATATACTGTATATACCATATATATATATATACTGCTCAAAAAAATGAAAGGAACACTTTGAAAACGCATCAGATCTCAATCGGGAAAAATATCATGCTGGATATCTATACTAATATGGACTGGGTAATGTGTTAGGAACGTAAGGATGCCCCATCATTGGATGAAAATGATCAACCTACAGAGGACTAAATTCAAAGACACCCCGAAAATCAAAGTGAAAAAATGATGCAGCAGGCTAGTCCATTTTGCTGAAATTTCATTGCAGCAACTCATTATGTTACTCAGTAGTGTGTATGGTCCCCACTTGCTTGTATGCATGCCTGACAACCTTGTCGTATGTGCCTAATGAGACAACGAATGGTGTCCTGGTGTATTTCCTCCCAGATCTGGACCAGGGCATCACTGAGCTCCTGGACAGTCTTAGGTGCACCCTGGTGGCGTCGGATAGACCGAAACATGATATCCCAGATGTGTTCTATTGAATTTAGGTCAGGCCAGCGTGGGGGCCATTCAATGTTATCAATTCCTTCATCCTCCAGGAACTGCCTGCATACTCTCAACACATGAGGCTAGGCATTTTCGTGCACCAGGAGGAACCCAGGACCCACTGCACCAGTGTAGAGTCTGACAATGGGTCCAAGGGTTTCATCATGATACCTAATGGCAGTCAGGGTGCCATTATATAGCCTGTAGAGGTCTGTGCATCCCTCCATGGATATACCTCCTCAGACCATAACTAACCCACCACAGAAACTGTCATGCTGAATGATGTTACAGGCAGCATAACATTCTCCAAGGCTTCTCCAGACCCTTTCATGTCAGTCACATGTGCTCAGGGTGAACCTGCTCTCATCTGTGAAAAGCACAGGGCGCCAGTGGCGGACCTGCCAATTCTGGTGTTCAATGGCAAATGCCAATCGAGCTCTGTGGTGCCGGGCAGTGAGCTCAGGGCCCACTAAAGGACCTCGGGCCTCAGGCCACCCTCATAAAGTCTGTTTCTGATTGTTTGGTCAGAGACATTCACACCAGTGGCCTGTTTGGAGGTCATTTTGTAGGGCTCTGGTGGTGCTCATCCTGTTCCTCCTTGCACAAAGGAGCAGATAATGGTCCTGCTGATGGGTTAAGGACCATCTACATCCCTGTCCAGCTCTCCTAGAGTAACTACCTGTCTCCTGGAATCTCCTCCATGCTCTTGAGACTGTGCTGGGAGACACAGCAAACCTTCTGGCAATGGCACATATTGATGTGCCATCCTAAAGGAGTTGGACTGCCTGTGCAACCACTGTAGATTCCAAGTAACGCCTAATGCTACTAGTAGTGACACTGACCCTAGCCAAATGCAAACCTACTGAAAATCAGTCAAATAAGATAAGTAGAAACAAATGAGGGAAACAAATGTCAGTGGCCTCCACCTGTAAAACCATTCCTGTTTTGGGGGTCGTCTCATTGTTGCCCATCTCATGCACCTGTTAATTTAATTAACACCAAAGCAGCTGAAACTGATTAACAACCTCCTCTGCTACTTAACTGACCAGATCAATATCCCAGGAGTTTAATTGACTTGATGCTATACTCTGATTAAAAAGTGTTCCTTTAGTTTTTTTGATCAGTGTATATACAAAGCTGCATGCACAGGAAGCAATGACCGTCAGAAGTCAGTGTGCCAGAAGACATCGTCCTGTGTGCCTTGCAAGCTGTGCAACTGGTGCTATTCTGACCACATGTGTTACCGCATCTATTTCATCATGGACAGCAAGTTAGAACAAAGAGCAAACATGAAATTCTGTGTGAAACTGGGCAAATCACTGGATCTACACAATGTTATCAAAACAGCGACCTTTGAGCTGGATCTTCATCTTCGGAAAGACGGAATTTTCGGGGGTTGAGCTCATTGAAGTTCTTCCTGATTGCTTGTTGTCTTCCAGTGATTTTCTTCCACTCTTGAAGAATGCGTGTCACTCAAAACACCTTAAACAACTCATTGCAGCATCGCTGTTAACTTGAGAAATCACGCCAAATGTCTCTGTGGCAGATTTGTCCAGTTTCACATGGAATTTCACTTTTGCTCTTTGTTTTAAATTGCTGTCCATGATGAAATAGCAGATGTGGTAACTCGCATGATCACAGTAGCACCAGCTGCACAGCTCCCGATGTACACAGGACAGCGTCTTTTGCCACACTGACATATGAAGGTTGGTGCTCCTTGTGACTGTGCGTGCAGCATATATATATATATATATATATATATATATATATATATATATATATATACAGTCAGGTCCATAAATATTGGGACATTGACACAATTCTAACATTTTTGGCTCTATACACCACCACAATGGATTTGAAATGAAACAAAGGTGAACGGTGTAGGAATTACAACAGTTTGCATATGTGCCTCCCACTTGTTAAGGGACCAAAAGTAATGGGACAATTGGCTTCGCAACTGTTCCATGGCCAGGTGTGTGTTATTCCCTCATTGTCCTAATTACAATGAGCAGATAAAAGGTCCAGAGTTCATTTCAAGTGTGCTATTTGGAATCTGTTGCTGTCAACTCTCAAGATGAGATCCAAAGAGCTGTCACTATCAGTGAAGCAAGCCATCATTAGGCTGAAAAAACAAACCCATCAGAGAGATAGCAAAAACATTAGGCATGGCCAAAACAACTGTTTGGAACATTCTTAAAAAGAAGGAACGCACCGGTGAGCTCAGCAACACCAAAAGACCCGGAAGACCACGGAAAACAACTGTGGTGGATGACTGAAGAATTCTTTCCCTGGTGAAGAAAACACCCTTCACAACAGTTGGCCAGATCAAGAACACTCTCCAGGAGGTAGGTGCATGTGTGTCAAAGTCAACAATCAAGAGAAGACTTCACCAGAGTGAATACAGAGGGTTCACCACAAGATGTAAACCATTGGTGAGCCTCAAAAACAGGAAGGCCAGATTAGAGTTTGCCAACCGACATCTAAAAAAGCCTTCACAGTTCTGGAACAACATCCTATGGACAGATGAGACCAAGATCAACCTGTACCAGAGTGATGGGAAGAGAAGAGTATGGAGAAGGAAAGGAACTGCTCATGATCCTAAGCATACCACCTCATCAGTGAAGCATGGTGGTGGTAGTGTCATGGGGTGGGCATGTATGGCTGCCAATGGAACTGGTTCTCTTGTATTTATTGATGATGTCACTGCTGACAAAAGCAGCAGGATGAATTCTGAAGTGTTTCGGGCAATATTATCTGCTCAAATTCAGCCAAATGCTTCAGAACTCATTGGACGCCGCTTCACAGTGCAGATGGACAATGACCCAAAGCATACTGCAAAAGCAACCAAAGAGTTTTTTAAGGGAAAGAAGTGGAATGTTATGCAATGGCTAAGTCAATCACCTGACCTGAATCCGATTGAGCATGCATTTCACTTGCTGAAGACAAAACTGAAGGGAAAATGCCCCAAGAACAAGCAGGAACTGAAGACAGTTGCAGTAGAGGCCTGGCAGAGTGTCACCAGCGATGAAACCCAGCATCTGGTGATGTCTATGCATTCCAGACTTCAGGCTGTAATTGACTGCAAAGGATTTGCAACCAAGTATTAAAAAGTGAAAGTTTGATTTATGATTATTATTCTGTCCCATTACTTTTGGTCCCTTAACAAGTGGGAAGCACATATGAAAACTGTTGTAATTCCTACACCATTCACCTGATTTGGATGTAAATACCCTCAAATTAAAGCTGACAGTCTGCAGTTAAAGCACATCTTGTTTGTTTCATTTCAAATCCATTGTGGTGGTGTATAGAGTCAAAAATGTTAGATTTGTGTTGATGTCCCAATATTTATGGAACTGACTGTATATACAGTATATATATATATATATATATATATATATATATATATACACACACACACATACAGTATATGTACTGTATATATACACAGTATGTGTGTATGTGTGTGTTTTATATACATAATTGTTTGTTATACATTGATGTTTCAGTGGTACTGAAAGTGAGTAGGATTCTGTTAGTATACTTTCAGGCAATGTTAGAAAGGGTTAACATGTTAGAATCTCTGTAGATAAGATATATAAGTGGGAGCTTTGTGTCTTTTAGTCCTATCCCTTGGCAAACTCCTATGGGCAAAAGTCACAGCGGGTGAGAGATGCTGCAGCAGCGAATGGAGTTCTGTGTCTCCCACTGGCAATGCTACCATAGGAATGGATCTGCCAGATGGGAGGTCACATTCAGAGGTATTAGTACAGATCACGAATTTGGCACTTTCTAACGTGAGTAGATTTAATACATAATTTGAATAAATGGTTTTTAAACGGTAATACACAATTGCAAGTTCTTGCTTTGCCAGAATTTCAGAGTATGGAGAATGGTGATATAAGATTTATGAAAATGTTTGCCAGGGGTTTGACATTGTTATTGATATCAGCGTTCTTAAACCTTGTCAAGTGCTTAAGGCAGACATCAGTGAAGAAATTATGGAGTGTTTCCCAGTGTATTCAAAGAGGTGGTTATTTTACTGGTAAAGAGGACAAAAGAAATCAGAAATCAAGAACTAAAGGCATTGTGTTTTTTAGAGTTATTAAAGAGATTGGTTTTCGGGAACATCTAATGTATTATTGCATTGTGCTTATGTTTACACAGTTTTTCCATAGCTTTAGGGCTCATGTACACTGCAGCTGATAAATTCACGTTTAGGAGCTGTTCAGCGTTTTTTTTTCAGCAGCCCCTGAACTCAACCTAATGTTTTCCTATGTGTCCATGTACACTGTGTCGTTTAGTTGTTTACAGGCAGTTGAGTTCACAGTCATTTTTTTGAACAAAGAAAACTTGCGTTCATCAGTAGATTTTATCAGCGTTTCAAAAGCAAAACGCTTGTAAATACATGTAAACGAGGCTAAATGCGGCTATCCGTGTTTATCAGCGTTTCAAAAGCAAAACGCTTGTAAATACATGTAAACGAGGCTAAACGCGGCTATCCGTGTTTATAGGCATTTGCGTTTTTTTTGTAACTCTTCCATTTCCAGATGATGTCTAGAGCCTTTTTTCATCATGAAAAATGCAGGCAAAGCATTTTCCTGGTACTCAAATGGACCTGGCACACCATACTTGGAGGTTTTGCATGAAAAAAATATGTTAGACACTGCTGCAATAATTTCTGCACAGAAATGAGCTGGAACACATCCCCAAAAAAAAAAGACAGCTAATCTCAACAAATACTGCTCTATCTGCTTCTGCTCTATTTCTCTCAAAATGTCTGAAATAGTTCATTTTCTTTCTTGGCATTTTGGAAGGTCTCCTGAGGTTATTTTAAAACTAACGCTTCTAAATGCAAACGCTCATAAACGGGCATAAACGCGGCATGCAAAAGCGGCAAAAACAGACGTTTTTTAATCTACGTTTTCCAACAGTCAGTTTCCATCGTTCAGAAGTGTCCCGTGTACATGGAGCCTTAAAAGGGAATGCGTTGCTATTTTTTCCGCACAAATCTAATGTAAATGTTTTCAGTGTTTTGTGATCACACTCTTTTTGCTTTTTTCGAATTATTATATACAGAGTTACATGGATAAAATGTTGAAAAAAGACACAGGCCCATCCAGTTCAACCTATGTTTGTGTGTATGAGTTTTCTTCTCTAACAATTCCCATAGCCCTGTATATTCTGTTTCCTGAGGAAAGCATCTAATAGTTTTTTGTTGTTGACACTCTCAGTCAGTACAACTTCGTGAGGGGTAAGTTCTACATTTTAACTGCTCTAACAGTAAAGAATCCTGTCCACAATCTAAGGTTAAACCCCCTTTCTTCTAACCTCAAAACATGGCTGTATGTCCTCTTCAGGGACCTTAGAGTAAGCAGCTTGTTGCAGTTAACTAAGTCACCCATGATATATTTGTACATTGTAATCATATCCTAATTGAGGTTGTCCATCCCCCTTTTTTTTGTTGCCTTTCGCTGAACTCTTTCAAAATCAATGTCTTTCTTGAGGATTAGAAACAAAGAGGGGGATGGTGCTGCGCTACCACACCTGGAGGGTTCTAAACTAAAAATAATGGAGAGGGTAAGAACCCACAGAGACCATAACGCATGTATAAAGCTACATCAACAACATAAATGTCACTTGGTGTATCAACAAATGTGAACTAAACACAATAATGCATGTAATTGGCTATAAACATATGCCAAGAAACTAGCGGGGAGAAAAACAGGTGATATATGAGTAAATAAATGAATAGATACACTGGTGTAACAAAGAAAACCTAAAGTGGTATATATCAGTGCAAAATGAAAAGTGAATGACAAAAATGTCAAAGAAAACTAATAAGTGAACATAGACACAAAAAGTGGTATATATCAATGCAAAATGAAAAGTGAATGACAAAAATGTCAAAGAAAACTAACAAGTGAACATAGATACAAAAAGATAAATCAACATATATGGAATGAATAATGGCATAAAATGGTGCCATAAATGCACTGCCATATGTGAAACAAAACGGTCCTCAATTCTACAGGTGCACTATATAAGTGTAACAAGTAAAAAATAGTGAAATATATAATAAAGAAAAGGTGTACCAATAATGAACAAATGATAAACGCAGGGTGAACAAATCCCAGTGTGGGACTACATGTGAATACCACAAATCACACAATAGTGGAAGAAAAAAATGAATACAGAAACCACATATTATAATGGCATATAAAACACCACAAATAGTGAATAAATCCAAGCGATGGTGTAATAGTCCATAGAGTATTAATATACGTAAAATCCAAAAATTAAGACTCCGCAGCAGACTTGATCAGTGATCCGTATGGTAAACAATCCGTCATTGGCTAAATTGCCTCCTCACCTCCATGTTGCAACCCCTAGGGGCCAAAGCAGTTTCAGGGCGCTCAACGCCAAACAGATCAACATAGGGGCCTTATGCACTAATCCTGGAGCATTAACTGCCAGCAACAGTGGTGGTATCCCCCTCACGGAAAAAGTGCACCGCACAGCCAACTCAAAGGATCCCAGAAGAAGACAGAAGAAACACTTCCATAGTATAGTATTTTTAAAATTTATTCAGCAGCATATTGCCAAATGCGCACTTACATCAAATACAATGCATATCAAGCTCAGAACAGCATATAGTGATTTGGGTGTACTTGCATGGGTGCAGCAAGATGGCGACTGCCGTCCACGCCGGAGCTGATGTCACACTTCCGTCCTGCGCGTTGCGTCATGGATTCCTCAGGGTAGCAGCGGTGGTAACACAGGACTCTATTTAAAGGGAGTCAATCAATCAACATAGGGGCGGACCCCAGGCAGCTATGATACTGAAGACCAGAGCAGTAAACCATCACTGCGGCGCGGGACAATACGAAACCCTAATAAAAACTAAAACTTTAATGGAAAACTTCTAAAATGCTAACTGGGTGCCAATACACTGGAAAGGGGGCAACATCTAGTCGGGGACAAAGTGCAACAACATCTAAAAAGCCCAGACCGGATAAAAAGTAAATAAATAAACAAAAATAAATATATATGAAAGGGACAGAACTAGGAAATATGTATAAACCGCCCCCCAACCCTGGCAACCATAAAAGGGGGATCTCAAACCTACCACCATTATGGGAGAGTGTGTCATATACCAAAATAAACCCACATCGGGGTATAAAAAGAGGACAAATGGACCTAAAGAAAACTAATATAAAAATCCACCAGGAATAAAAACCATAATAACAAAAATAGCGTATATACTGTAAATATACACTGACAGCTGGGCCAAAGCGACACCCATATAATTACGTACACAAACGAACAATAAAATAAACCAGAAATACAATACACCGATAATAAAAAGCACTAATGGCCAGTTAATTAATTTTCTGGATCTGGAGATTTAACTAAGGGAAGGAAAGATTGTCACAAAAACTTTTTATAAGACAGTAGATAGGAATGGGTACATTCCAATTGATAGTTGTCACTATCCCCCAAGGTTGTTTAACATCCCAAAGGGACAGCTCATACGTCTGAGGAGTAATCGTACCCATAAAGAAGATTTTATAGACCAGGCAAAATCCATAGGAGAGTGCTTTACTAGTAAAGGCTATACATAGAATTTGACTGAAGAAGTTATACAGGAAGTAGGCAATATGGACCGTATAGTGCTCACTGAAGACAAGATAAAAGATGATGGATTGTGGGATCAACTTCCAATTATTTTAGATTTTAATACACATCACCGGAAGATTGAAAAAATCTTTAGAAAGCATTGGCCATTACTTAGCACTGATAGGTCTTTACTGGGGCTGTTACCGGTTACCCCTGAATTTGTCTATAGGCGTGCTCCCACGCTTAGGGTGAAATTGGCAAAAAACGTCCTGGATCTTCCTATGGTTAAGAAACAGATCACCTTCTTGGACAGTAAAGGTTTTTTTCCCTGTAAAAGATGCTATGCCTGTGTGGCCACTAGAGGTCATAACTCCAAACAGAGTTGCTTTGTGTCTCATACGAAAGGTTCAGAGTTTCAGATCAAAAATTGTATTACTTGCAGGTCAGAAGGAGTGATGTATGCCCTCCAATGTCCATGCGGGTTACAGTACATACAGAGGACAAAAAGGCCTCTGTGGAAGAGGTTAAGAGAACACGTTCAGAACATCAAAAAAGGCTACTCTAAACAGTGTCTCTAGACATTTTTCTACACACCATGATAAGGATCCCTCATCATTGCTCTTTTGGGGGATTGAGAAATACCAACTCCACTGGAGAGGGAGCAATAAGATTTGCTCCCTCAGTCAGTCTGAAACGAGGTGGATTTTTATTATGCAGACCCAGGCCCCTAGATGACTCAATATTAAGTTTGATATTAATTGCTTTATCAATGATTTCTGACCCTTCATTTGTAGAGAGGGACCCTCATCTGAGGAGTGATACAGCTCTTGGATTGTTTTAGGAATCTCCCCCTTGTTTTTCTTCTCCTTTTTTGGGCATCTATTTACCCCATAGAGAAGTGAGGTATGTCTTATCCAGTGCCAGGGGGGTTGCTAGGTTTCTTCTATGTGTATATTTCTTTTATATCTTTTGTTTATTTTGCTATTGGTCTCTCCAGTCTTTTTTGTGAGTCTTTCTTCCTCTGATGATATTTTTATACATATATATATATATATAATTATTATTATACAGTATTTATATAGCGCCAACAGTTCACACAGCGCTGTACATTACAGTGGGAGACAATACATGAGACAGTACAATAACAGTACAATGCGATACACGAGGGGTTCGAGGGCCCTGCTCCTTGGAGCTTACAATCCAGGTGATATATATATATATATATATATATATATTAAATGGTCGTCACACCCATGTCATGTATATTTATTTTATTTGCTGGCAGTTAGTGCTTTTTATTATTGGTGTATTGTATTTCTCGTTTATTTTATTATTTTATTGTTCGTTTGTGTATGTATTTATATGGGTGTCGCTTTCGCCCAGCTGTCAGTGTATATTTATATACACTATTTTTGTTATTATGGTTTTTATCCCTGGTGGATTTTTATATTAGTTTTCTTTAGGTCCATTTGTCCTCTTTTTATACCCCATGTGGGCTTATTTTATTATATGACACACTCTCCCATAATGGTAGTAGGTTTGAGATCCCCCTTTTATGACTGCCAGGGTAGGGGGGTTTTATACATATTTTCTAGTCCTGTCCCTTTCATTTATATTTATTTTTGTTTATTTTTTATCCGGTCTGGGCTTTTTAGATGTTGTTGCACTTTGTCCCTCACTAGAAGGTGCCCCCTTTTTAGTGTATTGGCACCCGGTTAGCATTTTAGAAGTTTTCCATTAAAGTTTTTTAGTTTTTATTAGGGTATCGTCTTGTCCCACGCCGCAGTGATGGTTTACTGCTCTGATCTTCAGTATCATGGCTGCCGGGGGTCCGCCCCTATGTCGATTGATTGATTCCCTTTAAATGGAGTCCTGTGTCACCACCGCCATTACCCTGAGGAAGTCACGTGATCCATGACGCAACGCGTAGGGCGGAAGTGTGGTGACGTCAGTTCCGGCGTGGATGGCAGCCGCCTTCTTGCTACACCCATGCAAGTACACCCAAACTGCTATATGCTGTTCTGAGCTTGATATGCATTGTATTTGATGTAAATGGGCATTTGGCAATATGCTACTCAATAAATTTTAAAAATACTACACTATGGAAGTGTTTCTTCTCTCTTCTTCTGGGATCCTTTGAGTTGGCTGCACGGTGCACTTTTTCCATGAGAGGGATACCACCACTGTTGCTGACGGTCGATGCTCCAGGATTAGTGCATAAGGCCCCTATGCTGATCTGTTTGGCGTTGAGCGCCCTGAAACTGCGTTGACCCCTAGGGATCGAAACGTGGAGGTGAGGAGGCAATTTAGCCAATGACGAATTGTTTGCCATATGGATCACTCTCACTATCACTGATCAAGTCTGCTGGGGAGTCTTAATTTTTGGACTTTACACATATTAATACTCTATGGACTATTACACCATTGTTTGGATTTATTCACTATTTGTGGCGTTTTATATTCCATTATAATATGCGGTTTCTGTGTTCAATTATACTCATTTTTTTCTCCCACTATTGTGTTATTCGTGGTATTCACATGTAGTCCTACACTGGGATTTGTTCACCCTGCGTTTATCATATATTCATTATTGGTACACCTTTTCTTTATTATATATTTCACTATTTTTTACTTGTTACACTTATATAGTGCACCTGTAGAATCGTGGACCGTTTCGTTTCACATATGGCAGTGCACTTGTGATACCCACGGTATTCATTATTTGTGCCACCATTTTATGCCAATATTCATTCCATATATGTTTATTTATCTCTTTGTGTCTATGTTCATTCATTAATTTTCTTTGACATTTTTGTCATTCACTTTCTATTTTGCACTGATATATACCTTTTTTGGTTTTCTTTGTTACACCAGTGTATCTATTCATTTATTTACTCATATATCACCTGTTTTTCTCCCTGCTAGTTTCTTGCCATATGTTTATAGCCAATTACGTGCATTATTGTGTTTAGTTCACATTTGTTGATACATCAAGTGGCATTTATGTTGTTGATGTAGCTTTATACATGCGTTATTGTCTCTGTGGATTCTTACCCTCCCCATTATTTTTAGTTTAGAACCCTCCAGGTGTGGTAGCGCAGCACCATCCTACTCTTTTTTCTGTTTATCTCTATATGGTTATATAGCTAACTGCTTGCTACTTCCCTAGATTTTATTAACAGTGTTTAGTGGCAGCGCGGGAGGTTTTTTCCTATTATTTTCTTGAGGATTGGTGAACAAAACTGAACTGCATATTCAAGATGAGCTCAATCCAGTGTTTTGTAAAGGGATAGAATTATTGATATATTTCTTGAATGTATGTCCTTTTAAATGCATTAAATTATTATTCTAGCTTTATTGGCTGCGGCTTGGCATTGCATGCTATTGCTAAGTTTGTGATCTACAATCATCCCATCATTCTTTTCCATTATCGATTCACCTAGGGGATCCCTGCTATTGTGCAATTTGTATGTGTATTTTTGGCACCCAAGTGCATAACTTTACATTTCTCAGTACTGAACCCCATCTGCTATGTAGCTGCCCAACCCCTTATTTTATTAAAGTCTTCCTGTAATACTGCTACTTCCTGTATAGAATGTATTTCCCTGCATATTTTGGTTTCATCGGCAAACACTGAAATTGAGTTCTTGATTCCAACCTCTATGTTATTATTAAACAAACTGAACAGCACTGGCACCAAGGCAGAACCTTGGGGCACACCACACACAGCTATAGACCATTCAGAGAAGTCATTTATTACTATTTTCAGGACCAGTTCATGTAAACAGATTCCTATCCATGTATATACAATTTCATCATCTCCAACAGATTTTATAAAATGCAATTGTACAGTATAAAATGCCTTAGCAAAATCTACATAAACTATATCCACTTGACTTCCACCATCCAAGCTCTCACTTACATCCTCAGTACGATAATTGGTTGATCTGACAAGAATGGCCTTTCATAGATCCATGCTGCTTGCCACCCGACAAGGAAGAAAAGTATATTTGAAATATATTTTACAAACATTCTTTCTAAATATATTGACATATATTTGACATACTACAATTTTGGCCATATTCAATATATTTCAATAAATATATATATATATACTGCATGTTGAAATGCATTTTTTATATATTACAAAATATATGACAAATATTTTAAAAACATATATTTTTGAAATATATTCTTAAAATTTATTTTAACATATAAAAAAGTCATTTTAACATATTTTTACATATGTTTTTAAATGTATCCAAAAAATGCAGATTTGTATTCTTAAAGACATACAGTATACTTGAAATGTATTTTTAAAAATATTTTTCATATATTTGTTAATAAAAACGCATTTCAACATACAGTATACTGTATATATATATATATATATTTCTTTTAATTGTAATATATTTTGAAATATATTGAATATGGACAAAATTGTAGTATTTCAAATATATATATATCAATATATTTGGGAAGAATATTTTTAAAATATATTTCAAATATATTTTTCTTCCATATGATACCTTTATAGAGGACACATTTCTGTATAGAGTCCTTTACCACTCCCTCAAATAGTTACATACTATTGATGTTAAGATTATAGAAATAAAATACCCAACACAGGGTGTGTCACAAGTTAGCGGGCAGTTTCTTGTTTGTGTTCTTACCTCCTTGCTGCAGTCCTCTTCCTATCCTTTCTCATGTGTTTGTGCTCATCTATGGGCATCGTCTGCTGTACTCTGGGTTTTATTTCCTTCCCTTCCATCACTTCCTGTCCCGCCTCCTTGTTTGCCTGTCTATATAAGACGTGCTTAGACTAGGCCACTTTGCCTGAGCAACTTCCTAGATGTCGGAGCTCCCGTGTGTTACGACTGTCTGAATCCTACATTGACTACTTGTGTACCGACCCCGGCTTCGTTCTCTGACCTTGCTTGTTTTCTGCCTGTCCTGACCTCAGCTAGCCTATCGGATTCCGTTTGTCTCCTCCCATTATGTTCTGCTCAACCTCAGCTGGGTGTACCTGGGGGCCGCGGCCTGGTCCCAGCTTGCTGCAAGTCCATCCCCACCATCAGGGGCACTGGCAAAGAAGCAGGCTGGGGCTTAGTCTCCGCACCCTGGGAGCTCACTACCACAGGTGCTGACAGGGTGGTTGCTCTGGGGATTTATGTAACACTCCCAAGTGCCACGTCCTATTCAAACTGTTTGGAGAAAAGAAAGGACTTTTGGTGGACTTTATAGGCACTACAACAGTGGTAAATGAAAGTATTGCTTTATTGAACATACATAGACGTACAACAATACATATCATTGATAAAATCTGCTGCAGAGGATATACTCCTGCAGCATATGGAAATGTATATTCAGTACAGATACATGTAGTATTAGTATATTCCACAATGAAAATGTACCGTATCCGATCATTCAGTAATAGCATGCGTGGAAAAATGGGAAAGGGATCTGAATAGATCCTTTACCCAAGAGGAATGGCAAGCAGCTTGGTGTTGTAATACAGGTCTTTCGAAGTGTACTAATCACTGGGATAGTTCTCTAAAATTTTTATACCGCAGTTATATTACCCCATATAAACTTTCTAAAATATACTCTGATGCATCGCCTTTATGCTGGAGAGACTGCGGTGGTGTAGGAAACTTACTACATGTTCTATGGGACTGTGGGTGTATAAGGAACGTCTGGAGAGAGGTTTTTGCTTTGATTTCTCGGGTGTCAGGAGTAAACATGAACCCAAATCCTCACTTGGCGTTGTTAAACCTTACATTGAGTTTATTTCCTGTCCTATTCCGAACAGTTATTGCTCACATTTTAATTGCTGCCCCATTAACTGTTATTAAAGCGTGGAAATCCACTACATCTCTTTCCATTTCGGAAGTTATTAATAGAGTACACTCTTGTCATGTTTCACATGACTGTCATATGCCTTTAAGTGTTCTTTGTATGTTGTCTCTCCTCCTCCCCTTCCTTTGGTTTAGTTCATGCTGTATAGATAGCCCCACCCCTTTGTTCATGTTCCCAGTAATGCACCTCAGCTTCAAGCCTCATGTCTTATGGAGTAGATCACATTATGATCTTTTGACCTATCTGATGTTCATTGTTGTAAGATTCCCTCAGTTTATGGAATAAACTTCACAAGATCTACAAGGTGTTATCTGGATCGAGTCACTGCCTGTCTTATTCAAATAAGATTGGAGTTATCACTATCTCATCACAACTGTAAGTTACAGAGATCACACTTTCAATGCTTAGATTGGAGAGACAGAACAACTCTCTGTTTGAGAGGTCCTA
Organism: Staurois parvus; assembly: GCF_062004578.1. NCBI lineage: Eukaryota > Metazoa > Chordata > Amphibia > Anura > Ranidae > Staurois > Staurois parvus. The sequence goes on along the minus strand of NW_028318261.1, from coordinate 1,655,287 downwards.
TGCAATCTCTAATCATACTACAAAAGGTATTTGATGCCAGATGGCTATGCTGGAATATTACATTCAGGCTCTCTGACCTATGACAGTAATGTATATTATAATATGGATACTGAAATATGGCGTATTCTGTTAGATCTTTTTCTTTCTTTTTGTGGAGGTGTAGCTCTGTTACTAATCCATCCTTTTTCTTTTCTTTCCAAGTTTCTTTTGAATTGTTTTCTTACTGTATAAAATTATTTTCTTTTCTGTATACTGTGTGTCAATTTGGGAAGCGTAATGTGCATTGTCCTGTTTCGAGTGTTATATCTGCATAACGCTTTCTCACTGTTTTATTTCTGGATATGTTATTGATACAATCTCAGATGGATATATATATATATATATATATATATATATATATATATATATATGTGTTGATTGCTGAATCCAGTTTGCACAATTATGACAAACGTGATGGTATTTCCGCTTATGTCACAGTCATTTTCTGTCTTGTCATTGTCTTGAAAAAATGTTAACAAAAATGAATTGAAAGAAAATGTACCGTATACCGGTAAGGGTTTGAAAACAAATACTCTGGTACTAATAGTTGTAGTAACTCGACATGTTTCACAAAAATATTGCTTCTTCAGACTTTGTGAAAGGATTTCTACATAAAAAACATAGGATTTGTGAGTCAGTGAGGGGATCCCAACAAAACAAGGGGGCAAATGGCACACTCCTCAAGGCTTCCTGATGTATAAAAATATATATGCAACTGTTACGAGACATGATGGGGGCCTCCTGGGTGGTGAATGAAAATGTATAGTTGTAGGTGTTGGACTAATCTCCCCACTGATAGGGATGCAATAACGTCACCAATTCTGGTCCAAATGGAGCACATGTGAAAAGAAACTAGCAGTAGACTAGTATGGTGTGGGGATGCAATTACGCCACCAATTCTTGTCCAAATAAAGCACATGCGAGAGAGACTAGCGATAGGTTAGTATGATATATGAAAGGGTCCCTGAAAAAGGACACAAAAAAAGGGGAGAATACTTAAATGTTATTCAATCTATAAGAGGAATTTACCCCATCCATCCTTTACTACTAGAATATTGCAAACCAACAATTAGTCAAAATCCAATATAGAGGGAGGAGAAAGATATGTATCCAATCCTACCTACGTATAATAAAGCCAAACCACAGGAGAAGTTCCCAGATGTGGTGGCACAGTATTTTCCATTAAGATAATCAAGTGGGGTCAGTCATAAATCCATCTGTAAGAAAACAGATAGCTAAGTATCATCCCATAGATACAGCCCAACGAAGGGCATAGAATTCCCATATGTATCACAACCATTAAACACTTCACTATACCTGTCCATATAGACAAGGCACACCGACCACGGAGGACCCAAAAGCCACCAGCTATCAAAACCACCAACACCACGTCACCCAACAGGTCCTATCCGGAAGGAACCCGCGTAGCCAACCATCACAGCCTTGTGGACCGCCACACACTGTCCCAATTTGAAGGATCTTGGCGCAGGACGCCAGTGCTGCCGCATGATGTTTAGTTGAAAAAAAAAACAGGAAGTCCCAGCTGCCTTCCTTCCCTCTCACCTCAATTGAGTCTTTTGAAGTGGCATTCCCCACAGTTATTTGTCACTTTATTATAGCAGTTCTCAAAATGTCTAATTCCTGGAATTTCTTTAGAACTGCAACTTAGACACCTATCAAATGTTCACAATAATGTTCATGAAGGTGAAAATTATTCTAGGCCCAAAATAGCCATTACACTTGTCACCCAGCAGGGAAGAGATTCTAGTAGTAAGGGATTGATGGGGTAAATTCCTCTTATAGATTGAATAACATTTAAGTATTCTCTTTTTTGTGTCCTTTTTCAGGGACCCTTTCATATATCATACTAGCCTATTGCTAGTCTCTCTGGCATGTGCTTTATTTGGACCAGAATTGGTGACATAATTACGTCCCCACACCATACTAGTCTACTGCTAGTTTCTTTTCACATGTGGACCAGAATTGGAGATGTTATTGCATCCCTATCAATGGGGAGGTTAGTTCAACACCTACAACTATACATTTTCATTCACCACTCAGGAGGCCCCCATCATGTCTCGTAACAGTTGCATACAGTGCATCCAGAAAGTATTCACAACGCTTAACTTTTGCCACATTTTTCCTATGCAAGGCCAGTCAGTGAGGGGATCCGAACAATAAAAGGGGGCAAGCGGCACACTCCCTAAGGCTTCCTAAAGTATAAAAATATATACAGTGCATCCAGAAAGTATTCTCAGCGCTTAACTTCTGTCACATTTTATGTTACAGCCTTATTCCAAAATGGATTACATTCATTTTTTTCCTCAACATTCTACAAACAATGCCCATGATGAAAACATGACAGAAGTTGGTTTTGAAATCTTTGCAATTTATTAAAAATAAAAACAATTTAAAAAAACATATGTACATAAGTATTCACAGCCTTTGCCATGACACTCAAAATTGAGCTCTGGTGCATCCTGTTCCCACTGATCATCCTTGAGATGTTTCCACAACTTGATTGGAGTCCACCTGTGGGAAACTCAGTTGATTGGACATGATTAGGAAAGGCATAAATCTGTCTATATAAAGGTCCCACAGTTAACAGTGCATGTCAGAGCACAAACCAAGCCATGAAGTCCAAGGAATTGTCCGTAGACCTCTGAGACAGGACTGTATCAAGGTACAAATCTGGGGAAGGGTACAGAAAAATTTCTGCATCATTGAAGGTCCCAGTGAGCACAGTGTCCTCCATCATCCGTAAATGGAAGAAGTTTGGAACCACCAGGAAGATTCCAAAATGAGCGATTGAGGGAGAAGGGCCTTAGCAAGGGAGGTAACCAAGCACCTGATGGTCACTCTGAAAGAGCTCCAACGTTTCTCTGTGGAGAGAGGAGAACCTTCCAGAAGAACAACCATCTCTGCAGCACTCCACCAATCAGGCCTGTATAGTAGAGTGGCCAGACAGAAGCCACTCCTCAGTAAAAGGCAAATGGCAGCCTGCCGGGAGTTTGACAAAAGGCACCTGAGGGACTCTCAGACCATGACAAACAAAACTCTCTGGTCTGATCAAAGATTGAACTCTTTGGCCTGAATGCCAAGCGTCATGTCTGGATTTCTCCACCGCTCACCACCTGGCCAATACTATCCCTACAGTGAAGCATGGTGGTGACAGCATCATGCTGTTGTAATGCTTTTCAGTGGCATGAACTGGGAGACTAGTCAGGATCGAAGGAAAGATGAATGCAGCAATGTACAGAGACATCCTTGATGAAAACCTGTTGCAGAGCGCTCTGGAGCTTAGACTGGGACAACGACCCTAAGAACATAGCCCACATAACAAAGAAGTGGCTACAGGCCAACTCTGTGAATGTCCTGGAGTGTCCCAATCACAGCCCAGACTTGAACCCGATTGAACATCTCTGGAGAGATCTGAAAATGGCTGTGCACTGACGCTCCCCATCCAACCTGATGGAGCTCGAAAGGTACTGCAAAGAAGAATGGGAGAAATTGCCCAAAAATAGGTGTGCCAAGCTTGTAGCATCATACTCAAAACAACTTGAGGCTGTGAATACTTATGTACATGTGGGTTTTTTTGTTTTTTATTTTTAATAAATTGCAAAGATTTCAAAACAAATGTCTTTCACATTGTCATTATGGGGTATTGTTTGTAGACTGTTGAGGAAAAAAATTAATTTAATCCATTTTGGAATAAGGCTGTAACATAACAAAATGTGGCAGAAGTTAAGCACTATGAATACTTTCTGGATGCACTGTATATATTTTTATACGTCAGGAAGCCTTGGGGATTGTGCCGCTTGCTCCCTTGGTTTGTTGGGATCCCCTCACTGACTGGCCTAGCATGGGAAGACTGGAGGCCCTCTTTCACAGCCCTCGCACAGATGCCCGTAGATTAAGGTATGACATTCTATTCAACCGATCTTCATTATGGATATTGGTTAATACAGAATGTTGTTTACAAAACTATGTTTTTTTTATGTAGAAATCCTTTCACAACTCCTGAAGAAGTGATATTATCGTGAAATATGCTGAGTTACTACAACTATTAGTACCAGAGTATTTGTTTTCAAACCCTACGGTACATTTTCATTGTGGAATATGCTAATACTACATGTATCTGCACTGAATATACATTTCCATATGTTGCAGGAGTATATCCTCTGCAGCAGATTTTATTAATTATATGTATTGTTGTACATCTATGTATGTTCAATAAAGCAATGCTAGCGCTGAAAGCTGAAAATTGCCCTGGACAGGAAGGGGGTAAAAGTGTCCGGACAGGGAGTGGTTAATGACCAGGCCTCTTTTTGCTACTCGGCGCTACACTAATTTAACTGATTATTGCACTGTCATGCAGTGATGTACCCAAATGACATTTACGTCCTTTTTTTCACACAAATAGAGCTTTCTTTCAGTAGTATTTGATCATCTGTGCGCTTTTTATGTTTTCACACTATCAACAAAAGAAGACCGAAAATTTTGAAAAAAAAACTATATTTTTTACTTTAGGCTATAAAAATATATATAGTAAACTCAAAGTTAGGTATAAATTTAGGCCAAAATATTGAGAAAAAAAAATGATATTTTCTCATTTCTTCCAGAAAAAAATATATAAAAAAAAACTAAAATTTCATTATAAATTTAGGCCAAAATGTATTTTGCTACATGTTTTTGGTTAAAAAAAATCCCAATAAGTATATATTGATTGCTTTGTGTGAAAGTTATAGCGTCTGCAAACTATGGTATAGAAAATGGAATATACACAGCTTTTGCTTTCTGACTGCCCATCACATTTCTTGAGGTGCTAAAATACCAGGACAGTACAAATACCCCCAAATGACCCCTTTTCGGAAAGTAGACACCCTAAGTCATCTGCTGAGAGGCATATTGAGTTCATGGAAGATTTATTTTTTTTCCACAAGTTTCTGGAAAATGACAAAAACATTTTTTTTACACAAAGTTGTCATTTAAATGATATATTTCTCGCACAAGCCATGGGTATATGTGGAATTACACCCCAAAATACATTCTGCTACTTCTACCGAGTATGGGGATACCACATGTGAGAGACATTTTGGGAGCCTAGCCACATACAGGATCCTGAAATCCAATGACGACTTTGAAAGCCTGAAGGTGCGTAACTTCCTCATTTCACTTCCTCAATACCTATCACAGTTTCAAAGGCCCTGAAATGCCCTGAAATGCCAAGATAGCACCAAACCCCTTCAAATGAGCCCTTTTTGGAAAGTAGACACCTCAAGGAATTTAAAAAGAGGCATGTTGAGTATTTTGCAGATCTCATTTTTTCTCACAAGGTTTTGAAATATAAAAAAAGAAAAGAAAAGTGTTTTTGTTTTTCTCTTCATTTTCCAAAAACTTGTGGCAACAAACGAGATCTGCAAAATACTAACAATGCACATTCCTTGGGGTGTCTACTTTCCAAAAAGGGGTCATTTGGAGGGGTTTGGTGCTATCCTGGCATTTCAGGGCCTCCAAAACTGTGATAGGTAGTCAGAAAGTGTAATGAGGACGTAAAGCCTGTTAAAGGCCTGAAGGTGCTTATTGGATTTTGGGGTCCTGTACTTGGCTAGACTGCCAAAATGTCTCTCACATGTGGTACCCCCATACTCAGGAGAAGTAGCAGAATGTATTTTGGGGAGTAATTCTACATATACCCATGGCATGTGTGAGCAATAAATCATTTAAGTGACAATTTTGTGTAAAAAAAAAAATAATTTTTTTTTTGTCATTTTCCAAAGACTTTTGGTAAAAAAATAAATTCTTCTATTGATTCAACATGCTTCTCAGCAAATAGTTTGGGGTGTCTACTTTCCAAAAAGGGGTCATTTTGGGGGGTGGGCATTTTATGCCAGGCATTAGAAGTTTATGCCACACATCATTCACTCTTCTAACCACCTGAAGATGAAGCCTTTTCTGACACTTTTTGTTCACATGAAAAAAATCTGTATTTTTTGCAAGGAAGTTAATGTAAGTCCCCAAACATTATATCTTTTTTTAAAGCAAACACCCTGGTGAATAAAATGGTGGGTGCTGCAATTTTTTTATGTCACATAGTACTCACACAGCAATTTTTCAAACGCAATTTGTTTTTTAAAAATACACATTTTTTTACTTTTAATGCACAAAAACACAATATATTGGCCAATTATTTGGTAGAATATAAAAGATGATGGTATGCCGAGTAAATAGATACTAAACATGACACGCTTTGAAACTGCACATGCCCCGTGCAATGGCGACAAACTGCATCCTGGTATAACCATTCAAAGTCCAGTGATGTACCAGTACGTTGCTGGTCCTTGTTGGGTATATATGCTATGTTCTTTTTTTTTGTATGCAGCCTGTAGGCTGAATGAAAAAAAGAGAAGAAATCTCTGACAGAAAAAGTGTGTTCCCACCATTAGAATATACCACCCTGCATCCACCCACTTCTAATGGTGGGCACACATTAGGACGCACGGTGCCACATGCTCCAGTTCCAAGATTGTACAAGTGTCTAAATAGTGGCATGCTTGAATAAAAATTGTCCACGTATAAGTGGTACCCCATATGGAAAAAGGATGACACCAAGTCCCAAACTATCTTGCCACTGCTCCCCATGTAGTCTGAGCATCTGGGGGGCTCCATGTGACTTTCTCCTTGTAAATCCGAAACTTATAAGTATAGCCTGTTGCCCTCTCACAGGTCTTCTACATCTTGACCCCATATCTGGCACGCTTGCTGGGGAGAAATTGTTTGAATGCAAGGCGGCCAAAAGAATTAATGAGGGCCTCATCAACGCAGATATTTTGCTAGGGAGTATAGACATCTACAAATTTTTGGTTAGTGTGATTTATGAGGGGCTGAATTTTGTGGAGCCGGTCAAATTCTGGGTCACCTCGAGGACGACAGAGTGTATTGTCGCTGAAATGTATAAAACACATTATACTCTCATATCTATGCCTGGCCATGGCAGCAGAGAACACGGTATATGATGAATCGGGTCTGTGGACCAATACAACCGCAATTCATTTTTTTTAGTAATGCCCATGTTGAGGGTAAGGTCCAAAAAAAATTATTATGGGACTCGCCACATCACCAAGTAATACTGCATTGCTGGTATGTGAAAGACCAGGATGTACTAGGTCGCTGGTGCTTGCCAGTTCACCAAAAGGTAGCGTGGCACTAGTAATGGCACTCTGCTGCATATGAGAGTCATCAAAATTTACCGGCAAGTGCTAACAGAGATCAGGCCTGATTCTGCAAACACTGCAGTTTTGTGTGCAATGTATCAAGTGACAGTGACCTACTGACACTGCACTTGCTGGGGGAGAAGAAGGGGTAAGCGTAGGGGCTAAATGCAGGTGCCAGGGCTGATCCCGCTAACGCTGTGTTTTTGGGGACACTATACTAATACGAACGCTGGTATAGTGCTGATCTGATCAAAGATATTGATCTGTTCAGACACTATACTAGAAATGGAGGTTTATTGTGTATGAGCATGTTCCTGGCAATCAAGGGGTTAAAGGTGATTACTGGTGTACTGGCAGGCAATCTGACGCTATCTGGGAGGGGCGTGAAAACCATGGGAGAGCTTATCACGTATATATATGTGATTTTGAGCAACCATGCAGCCCTGTAACAGTATTTCTGCTATAGGGCGGTTAGAAGCAGTTACATAAGCGGTTTGTGTTATGGCGCTGCCTTATTTTAACTGAAAATTGCGCGATCATGCAATGCTACACTAAAATGAAATTTACGTCCTTTTTTCTCCACGAATTGAGCTTTCTTTCGGTGGTATTTGATCACCTGTGCGTTTTTTATTTTTTGCTCTATAAAAAAAAACACGACAATTTTGAGAAAAAAAACAATATTTTGGACTTTTTGCTATAAAAATGTCCAGTAAAAAAAATTAAAAATAAAATTTCGGCCAAAATGTATTCTGCAACATCTTTGCTAAAAATATTCCCAATAGGTTTAAATTAATTGGTTTACGTGAAAGTTATAGCGTTTACAAATGGTGGTATAGATACTGGATTTTTTTTTATACTAATAATAACGGCGATCAGTGACTTATGGCGGCAATCAGTGACTTATGGCGGTGATCAGTGACTTATAGCGGGACTGCGGGACTGCGGGACTGCGACGGACATTCTGACACTGGAGGGGAACTGACTTGGGGTCACTGACATCCCCAATGACATAAATACAGTGATCAGTGCAAAAAAAAGCACTGACACTGTACTAATGGCACTGGGGAGAAAGGGGTTAACATTAGAAGGCAATCAAAGGGTTAACTGTATGAGGGGGGTGTTTTACTAGGGGGCGGGGGGGGTGTGCTTCACTGTAAGCACACTGATCCAGAAGGCTGAGATCAGCAATCCGGATCAGTGTCCTCTAACTGACAGGGAGGAGAGCTCCATTGAAAACAATGCAGCCGTCCTCTCTGTCACTGTTTGCCGGCAATCGCCGTGCTCTGGCGAGTAATCACTGGCTGGGACCCGATGATTGACACCCACGGCCACGATCGATGGCGCGGATAGGGCGGTCGCGTGCCTCACATGCGCCCCCTACCCCGAATGCAGGATCCTGCGCACAGGGGCCGCCTTGCCGCAGTATATGTACTGTGGGAGGTCCCCTAGTGGTTAAAAATTAGAAATCGCTATGAAAAGGCTATAACTGCACTCCCTAAATTCTCTAAGGACTTGCAGTTGTAATCCATCTGGACCTGGTGATTTGTTTACATTAAGTTTTTCTAGTCTATATTGTACCTGGCTTTCTGACAACCACAGAGGTACTTTTGGTGAAACATCATTAATATTACCGTTAAGGCTGAGAAAAGAACACTATAAGAAAGACTTAAAAAAAGACAATAAACAACTCACAATGGTAGCAAAATACAATGCCTGTCATAAGCACATCCAGCAACAAATATCATGTGGAAGGATGACAGATTGCTCCATTCCAGGAAACAGCCTCACCACCACTGTCCAGGTGGGAGAAACCAGGATGCAGGCTCAGAACCAGGGACCAGGAAGCCAGAGATCTCGGTGGAGCACAGGGATGGACTGTAAGTGATGTCAGAGGTTGGATAATAGAACTCTTAGAGAATCATAATGACTCAGCACTATCACAGTTTACAATAGTGACAATAGTGATCTGTCAAACTCACTTTCAGATTTCTCTCACATACATACATACTCTACCTCTTCTGCCAATTCTCTCTGAAATAGATCATAATGATCATTATCGGGAACCACCTGGTAATTTTAGAAAGAACAATGGGAATAGAGGATACAACTCAGGTTATTACCCTAAGCTTTGTAAGCTTGTTTTTATCAATGGAAATGAGTGAGCAATTTGCTGGTTTATGACATTTAAAATAAACTTACAGTATTACACTATGGGAGGATTTCTTTTCTTCTTTCCAATATATATATGTGAGTTGGCTAATTTTATCATCCTGCCTGAAAGAAGTTTGGATATGAGGATTGGTCATACCTATTGTTCCATAAGGGGGATACCACCACTACTACTAAAAAGAATTTGTTTATGCTGATTGGCAGTATTTCTGCACCTTATAGTGTGGAGGCTTATTGGCCAGGTGACGGATCCCAATTTTTCTCACCTATATCACCTGTATCACCGTGGAATGTTTTTCACTTTGAAGAGTTCACACAGGGACATTTGTTGCTCATTATTATTATATTATTTAGTGGCACAATATTTGTGGCATTACGTGGCTAGTAGGGTTTTTTTTTATGTATTTTGTAGCACATTGTGATATATTGTTGTGACACTTTATGTATTTGTGTTCACATAAATAAGTCCCAATTAGGGATTTTGAGTCATATATTGGTTTTTTTGGTCACTTATCACATTTTGTAGCACATTTATGTGGAAGGACTTTGTGTGGTCCAAAAATTTTGTTTTGAGTCAGGTTTTTATCCTGACAGTCTCACTGTATATTATTCACGCCTGTTGTGAGTCTTCTGGTCACGGGACTGCTTTAGGCATATTTTATGCCATTTTCACTGCTGTGTTTATTTGTGATTTATGTCACTTTTTTCCCTGTTTAAGGGATGCATGTACATTGTCTCACCATTGTTTCTCCAGTGTGTGATGTATATTTCTTGTTTACACATTTATATATTTTTTTGTCATTGGAGAGCCCTTTGGATAGAACTGGTGCTGATAATTCTTCATCGGCTTCCCTCACTGGATCATGTGGTGTGATGGGTGTGGCTGGGTTCACTTGCCCTATCATCATTTGGGCCCGCAGCTTCACTGGAAAATTATTAACATTGAGAACACTGACAGGAACCTTTCCATGGGCTCTCCGTAAGGCCTTCATCGAAATGACTTCTGGAATCAGTTCCAAACCCATATCTGTTGTCTGTGGGTCTCCTTCAAGGACAACGTAAGGGCCAGGTTGGTCCCAATTCAATTTAACTGAAGCCTCCATACATGCTACTTCACCTGGTTGCAAAACATTTTCTGTCCTGTCCAACTTCCATAGTTTTCCCACTTATTCAGCTGGAGCCTTCTGTTCCTGAATCAACTTCTGGTACACCGAGAGCAATGCGGGATGTACACTTTCAGCTGCAGTCTCACTCTTTGAGACATGAGGAGTGAGTAACCATCAAACTAAGTCAGTGTTCGTCCCCACAATCATGGAACTCCAAGTTGCCCCTGGAGGGTGGGGACATACAATGGCCAATGTGACAGAAGTCACCGTCTGTCCTACGACAGATGGACCAAATTCAAGCTGGACTTGGAGATATCCGTCGTAGGGGAGCTTCTTAGTTCCTATGTCCCAGATCTCTAGACTTTCTCATTTCCACAAGGGCAGGTGTCTCAGGTGTTTATCATAGAAATTAAGTTAAAGTAAAGTCACTTGGGCACCAGAGTCTAAGAGAGCTTTTGTGTATATACCCTCTACCTGAATGGGCACTATGGGAGAAGGGCCCACCAGCTGCTCAGAGAGCCTGCCTGGCTGCTTTGGTGTGGTTTGCTTAGCTGTTTGGGCTTGAACCCCTCTTTTGTTTTGTGTGCATTTCTGTTGCTGTCTAGTCCGACGGTTTTGAGTTTGGTGTGCACTGATTCCCTTTGATTTGGGACCATCGGAGAATAGCTTGGGCAGCCTAAATAAGGCTTTAGATGAGACTTGATACAAAGATTTGGGCCCCACCTACCCTTCGTTTACAGTTTGGGAACTGGAGCAAACTGACTTAATTGAGCACCCGGTTGGCTCCCTCACCAGGGCCCTCTGGAGTTTCCCGCCGTCTTGTGATTTCCTTGTGGCTTGGGTGGGCTGGAACAATCATGCTGATAGTGACCAACGCCTCCACAATTATAACAGACCACTGAACGAGAGTGTTCCCTAGTAGGAACATTTTGTGTTCTCTCTGCCTGGGTGGGTTTCAATACCTTTTCACCTTCAGATGTGGCAATCCTGGCAGACAGTAATGTCATCAACTCCATCATGTGACATCTGAGTCTTCAAAAGGTCTATTTCTGAACTGTCATTGGACACGTTGACCGTTTGGACCTCTGTAGTCAGTGTAGATCCTGATCCTTTCTTTTTCTCCTCCAAGATGGCCTCTTCCTCCCATATCTTCTTGATAAGCTCAGGGTATCACAGTGAAGTACCTCATTGAAAAGTCTTCAACTGAATCCAGATAGGGTCTGAACTCTACATCTGTAGGCTCTATTCCTTTCTTCAGTACAATCTGCTACAGCATTTTATTTAGTCGTCGAATATACTCAGACAACTGTTCATCTTCCCGCAGAGCAGAACAATAACATACGTAAAGAGCTACATCCTGCTAACTTGTATTAGCCAAATAACGGAATGTCCAATGACATCAAGGAGGGACAGCAAAAAGCCAAACCAAATAGTAGCAGTAGCAATCCATCATATTACCAGAAAAAAAAACTGTTAGAAGGAAAAAGAAAATATAAAAACATAGAAAAACAAAGAAAGATTCAGAAAGAATGGAAGAAAAGAAGACTAGAAGAATCACAGATCCAGGGCTAGCATAGGCAACGACTATAAAAGGCCATAACTAGTAGGAGGCAGGGATGGCAGGGAATAACATATCCAAGGTTCTCAAACCTTAAGGAATCTCAGATGAGAATCTTGAACACTAGACATCTGTTCATTGATCAGCATAGCATTCATCCGGGTCTTCACTCCCTGGAAGACAAACAAAGGGGTTCTCCAAGCTTGAGCTATAGCACGTTTGGCCAAAATAAATAGGTAGGATGCCAATTTCTGCTGAAACCTAGACAGACCCAAAACTGGGCAATGCAGGAGGCCCGCCCTTGCATCCCTATGGACCGTAATATGAAATAACGTTTGCAGAAAACCAAAAACCCTAGACCAGAAGCCTATCAATCGTGGGCACAACCACTAAATGTGCAATATGTCGCCACGTAGACAATAGTTCTGTAAAGTCGGATTAAAGTGAGCAGTCTGAACCGGGACCCAGTACCAACACAGGAGAACTTTGTAGGCTGCCTCAAGAGTGACGTTATTGAAGGAACATTTCGCCACCATCCCCTAGGTCCTACGCCAATCCTCTGCCGCAATCGAGAAACCCAGATCTTGCTCCCATTGAGAAACATAAGACAGGGGTGGTGAGGAGGACCTACTGTTAAGAGAGGCATAAATTACAGAAATGAGATCAGGGGACCCTGGGGAATGTTGACAGACGATTTCAAAGGGCGTTTTGCTGTAAGGATATGTAGAGGTATGATGGAGGGACAGGACCCAGTGGCGCAATTGCAAATACCGATAATATTCCCGTGGCGGGAGCCCCCCCGTGATTCTCGAAGAGACTCCCATGATGGAAACGTACGAGCACTCAGAAAATCATGTACAATAAGAAAGCCATGGGAGGTCCACCAAGAGAAAGAAGGAGGATGTCCTAAGCCTGGTGGAAATAAAGGATTATGCGTAATCTGCAAAAGAGGTAGAAACGATGATATCAAATTACCCGAATATTTAACAGAATCCCAGGTTCGTAAACTGTGAAGCATGATAGGGCTCAAATCCAGAGGGCGCAACTTAGGCGGGAGCCAAAGCAATGTAGTTAAGGAAAGCGGAGCACAGTTGGGTAAATCCAAGAGTACCCATAACGGGATACCTGTCGTGGCATGAAGCATAGACAACTAGGAGATATGAGCTGCCAAATAGTATCTAGAAACATGCGGAACTCCCAAACCTCCCTGTATGCTATAAGTATACAGAGTGGCTCTAGGCACTCTGGGACGTTTATGAGCCCAAATAAAAACTGAGAATCTGGATTTGCAGTAGATGAAGAAAAAACGCAGGGACCTGAATAGGGAGAGTGTGAAAAAAGTACAGGATCTTCAGCAAGATAGTCATCTTGACAGCATGTATCCAGCCAATCCATGATAAAGAAGGAAACTGCCAAGAATGAAGCAGGGAAGTAATGGAGTGCAGTAAGGGGTAATAATTAGTCGAAAATAAGGCAGAGTAGGAGGTAGTAAGTGTAACGCCAAGATAAGCCAGGGAATGGGATGCCCAACAGTAGGGAAATTGTGTCTGCAACTGTTCAACCAGGTCGGCAGGGAGTGTAATATTCAATGCCGTGGTTTTAGACAAATTGATGCGAAGGCCAGATATAGTCGAAAAATGGTCCAATATGACCTGGAGACTGGGGAGAGTGATGAGAGGATTGGTTAAAACCAAAAGAGCATCAGCCGCATAGAAGTTGGCCTTGTATTGAGTGCCGCCATAGGGGACACCAGAAATATCCGGGCAATTTTGAATGGCTGCAGCTAGAGTTTCGAGAGCGAGAACAAAAAGAGCAGGTGATAGTGGGCATCCCTGTCTCATGCCCCTGAAAATAGGGAAAGATGAGGGTAAAAAACCTGCATATTTGACAGAGGCCAAGGGAGACGAATATAAAGCCGAGATCCAAGCCAGAAATGCGTCACCAAACCCCCATCTAGACAGCATATATGTCAAATACTCCCAAGAAAGCGAATTGAATGCTTTATAAATGTCCAGGCATAAAGGAAACCCCGGTATCCTGCAGCGATGTAAGATATGAATGAGATGGATGACATTTCATGTTATCAGCAGCTTGTCACCCCGGAACGAAGCCAACCTGATCTCGATGGATATGTGAGAGTAGATACTTATTAATTTGGGTGCCACATTTCGCAGCGAGATCGGTCTGAAAGCTTGCGGTTCAAAGGCATCTTCAGACTTCTTAGGGATCATAGTAATATGCACCTGAAGAGACTCCAAAGAAAGCCAGGAACCCTGTTTCAAAGAAATGAAAAAGGCCGCCAAGTGAGGAATCAGAACAGTGGCAATTTTTTTATAGCAGAGCCCAGAAAACAAACCTGGGCCTGGAGCCTTGGAGACCTTCAAAGATTTGATGGCTTTGTAGAGTTCAGATTTGGAGATATCCACATTCAGGGCATCCCAGGCTGCAACGGATAAGGAAGGTAAGCGCAGCTCAGCGAAAAAAACACAACAAAGGTGTTCGGTTTCTGGTAAAGGGAGGACAAAAAAATCCGCAAATCTATGTGTAATCTTCACAGGGTCCGAGGTAAGACCACCACCCCTCACTCAGAGTTGAACATGTTTATGCGAGCGACCTAGCGAATTAAGTTTCTTAGCCAACATTGGCCCCGGTTTATTGGCGCATGTATAAAACCTATGCCCAGCCCAACGCAAGGCCTTCTCAGCCCGTGTAGTGGAAAGAAGATCAAGTTCAGCAGCCACCACATCTCGAGTTTTCCTATTGGCCGTAGTCGAGCAGGCTTTCCAGGTAGCGTCTACCACGGTCAATCGCGAGGTCAATTCCAACATCCTCTTCTCTCTGGCCCATTTCCTGGACGAGGCAATCTGAATCAGGTGACCCCTAATGGTGGCTTTGTGAGCCTCCCACAGAGAGATGACCGAGCTTACAGAACCCACATTGTCCGTAAAATAGGATTGAATGTGCGAAAGAACCTGGGAGCAAGAAGCCTGAGTGGTGAGCAGGGATTCATTGAGTCTCCACAGGAAAGAGGGCCGAGCCATATCAGAAAGACACAGAGAAAAAACCAATGGGTCATGATCAGACCAGGGTGAGGTTGAGATGACAATCTTTTAAATTAAAGATAAATGTTGGAAGGAAATGAAGACGTGATCTATTCTACAAAAGATCAGGTGTGGAGCCGAATAAAAAGTGTATTCCCGCAAAGTAGGATTCATTTCCCGCCAGACATCTACAGTTGCAAGAAAAAGTATGTGAACCCCTTGGGATTACGTGGAAATTTGCATGATTTGGGCATAAAATGTGCTCTGAACGTCATCTAAGTCACAACAATAGAAGAACACAGTCTGCTGAACATAATACTACACAAACATTAGATGTTGCCATGGTTTAATTGCACATAACATGTAAATATTCACAGTGCAGGGAGGAAAAAGTATGTGAGGCCCTAGCTTAATGACTTCTCCCAGAGCTAATTGGAGCCAGGAGTGAGCCAACCTTGACTCCAATCAGTGTGATGATATTGGATGTGTCGTTGACAGCTGTCCTGCCCTTAAAAAACACACACCTGTTTTGGGTTTACTGGTTTCAAGATGCACTGTCTGATGTGAACCATGCCTCGCAGAAAAGAGCTCTCAGAAGACCTACGATCAAGAATTGTTGACTTGCATGAAGCTGGAAAGGGTTACAAAAGTATCTCCAAAAGCCTTGATGTTCATGTGTCCACGGTAAGACAGACTGTCTACAAATGGAGAAAGTTTAGCACTGTTGCTACTCTCCCTAGGTGAGGTCGTCCTGTAAAAATGACTGCAAGAGCACAGCGCAGAATGCTGCATGAGGTAAAGGAGAATCCCAGAGTGTCAGCTAAAGACCTACAGAAATCTCTGGCACATGCTAACATTTTTGTTGACACATCTACAATAAGGAAAACATTAAACAAGAATGGAGTACATGGGAGGACACCACGGAGGAAGCCATTGCTGTCCAAAAAGAATATTGCAGCACGTTTGAAGTTTGCAAAAGAGCACCTGGATGTTCCACAGCACTACTGGCAAAATATACTGTGGACAGATGAAACCAAGATTGAGTTGTTTGGGAAGAACACACAACACTATGTGTGGAGAAAAAAAGGCACAGCACACCAACATCAAAACCTCATCCCAACTGTAAAACATGGCGGAGGGAGCATCATGGTTTGGGGCTGCTTTGCTGCCTCAGGGCCTGGACGGATTGTTGTCAATGATGGGAAGATGAATTCCAGAGTTTATCAAGACATTTTGCAGGAAAACGTACGACCATCTGTCCACCAACTGAAGCTCCACAGAGGATGGGTGATGCAACAGGACAATGACCCAAAGCATACAAGTAATTCAACAAAACAATGGCTGCAACAGCACAGAATACGCCTTCTGGAGTGGCCCAGTCAGAGTCCTGACCTCAACCTGATTTAAATGCTGTGGCATGACCTTAAGAGAGCAATTCACACCAGACATCCCAAGAATATTGCTACACTGAAACAGTTTTGTGAAGAGGAGTGGTCCAAAATGACTCCAGATCGTTGTGCAGGTCTGATCTGCAACTACAGGAAACGTTTGGTTGAGGTTATTGCTGCCAAAGGAGGATCAACCAGTTATTAAGTCCAAAGGTTCACATACTTTTTCCTCCCTGCACTGTGAATGTTTACATGTTATGTGCAATTAAACCATGGCAACATCTAATGTTTGTGTAGTATTATGTTCAGCAGACTGTGTTCTTCTATTGTTGTGACTTAGATGACGTTCAGAGCACATTTTATGCCCAATTCATGCAAAACTCCACGTAATCCCAAGGGGTTCACATACTTTTTCTTGCAACTGTACCAAACCATAAGCTTGCAGCGTATCACGCAATTTAGATTCCTGAGAAAGGTCGAGGCTAGGGGTCCCTCCCGTCAGGTAACGGCGATCAACAGAGGAATTAAGAGCAACATTTGAATCGACCAGCAATAAGAGAATACCACGTTGATGGTGCAAAATCACCTTCAACAAGTGAGAAAAAAATTTGTGTTGAAATCTATTTGGCGCATATTTGGGTCACCTCCTGGTGCCAAAGGGTACCCCACATCACCGGACCGGCCATCCAGCGCTGGAAGCACGGGAGGCCACCGATTTCTTCCCCATAGGTGGCGGGGGGGTCAGCGGAGGATGAGGGCAAGGGTGGGGGACAGAACAGGCTCCCCAGGAGGCAGGGAATGAGCTGGTGTGCCCGGCGGTAGAGGAGTGTGGCTAACAAGCGGCCATCCTCGTGCGCTGCTCACGAGCACCCCCCTCTCTTCCATTCTAACAGAGCATAAGTTCTGGAGGCTGCCTGATCAACCTTAATTCCACTACAAATGTTTTCTGATCAGGTACTAAAGTTGACACTACTTTCTGGACTTGTTCTTCTGTCCAGGTGGCACCAGAGAGACACATAATTACACAGAGCCCCAGCCTGCCATTTTGCTTTTCACACCACTTGGCTGCAGTAGCAGAATCCATCATGGTGGCTTGGCCAGTAGAGGTGGTTATCATTCTGTGACAAGGACCAGAAGGTATGGCAGACGAGCCCCCATGTGTAGCTCTCACCCCCTAAGGAGGTCCTTACTTCAGTGATGAACCATATATATTGGATCAACAGCACACCAGTACACCTTGTGGGAAGTTTTATAACAGGTTTAATAAGAAAGGTAAAACTCTGCAAATAGACTGCAAATTACCTTGGAAAATAGCAGTTAAATGCACTAAATACACAAACCTTCTAGAATTGGCACAATAACATCAATAAACACAATATTCATGTATATAAGTATATACCAGTATAGCTATAGATCAGAATGAACCCCCTGCCACTATAGCAGTAATATGTCCCCAGCTAAACTGACATCTCTTAAGGCTCAGTCCCAAACTCACTTGTATACTGTAGGATTGTAACACTGTGCGAGTCTATGTGTTGCACAGGCCTGTGTTAGTGAATCGGTGGAGCGCTCTTAAGGACTGACATGTCACTGGTTAGCAGTTGCTCACCACATCCAAGAAGAACAGTCTCCAGGGGTTAACTCCTTGAAGGAATGATGAATGGGGCTCTGTCTCTCTGGTTAGTTTTTTTCTGTTGTCATTTGTCAGTGCTTTCACAGTCTCTGAGGTGCCTCACCTTGGATGGTCACACGCCTGCTCTGTGATTTCCAACACTCTGACCTCTCTCTGCTGTGGGAGATGTTGTTGCTGTCGGTAATTGCCATCGCTGGTGACTGGTACCAATGATCACAGTTGCTAATGACTTCAGCTGCTGTAGATAACCGTTGTCCTTAGCAACCTCTGCTGTTCTGGAAACAGTGTCAGTGTACTTCAAACAGCAGGGGCTGCAGACTATCTCCCACATGTCCTCTGAAAAGACACCCGTGGCTCCCCCACCCTCCTCCTTGCAAAGCATCCTGGTACTGTAGTCCTGTGCAGTATAAAGTTACATTGTCTGCCTCTGTAATGAAGCTATAACGTCCACAAACACTCCAGTACTGCTGAGAACTGAGCCAATCAAACCCTTTCTGACAAAATGCAGTCTTCAAAGGGAAACAGTTCTTTAAAAGGGAAACAGTAATAATTATTTTTGACAATCTGCCTGACTGCTGGCTATCTCTTTCTGCAACGTCTTGGATTCCCTACATGCTTTGCAGATTTCCCTCTGCTGTTTACTTTCAATTTCTAAGGACTACATATCCCAAGGTACTTTGCTGCCTGCAAGCAGTGATTCCATGCTGACTCTGCCTCTTCAAACTCCTTCTTTTAGCACATCTGGTTCAGAAGGCAGACAATCAATGGCACCTCAAGTGCAACTCATGTTTTTCTTGAGTGTTTCACACGTTCCCTGAACACACAGGTGTGAATGCAGTCTTAGTGACCAAAGAGGATCTTTTCAATTATTGTATTCTCTATAACGTAAACAAAACTTCACCCAAAAAGGAAAGGTCTGCTATTCATCCTCCTCCCTGCCAAATTTGTATTTTTTTTTTGGGGGGGATTGGGTACTTAACTTTGTCAGTTCTCCTCCCCCCCAAGTCACAGGTCCCAGAAGGCTGCAGGACCATTCACAAATCGCAGCACAGCTTGCAGATGTACAGCACGCAGCCAACTGTGAAGCTGCAAGCAGTCACAGTCAGATGCCCACAGTTAAGATGCTGGCGCCAGGAACCCGAAGACCGTTGAATAATTGGTCTGGGTGAGTATGGAGCTGGATCCCTTGACAGGTAACTATTTATTAAAAGTCAGGAGCTATGGTTTTTATAGCTGTTGACTTTTAATTTTGGCACATTTGACTGAAGCTTCTCTTTAAAATAAAATTGAAATCCAGGCAGATATAAAAGACAAAGATTAAATAGGAACTTCATGCTCAGGCCTCCATCTTAAGTCTCCATCCCAATGGACAACCCAGGAGGCAGCAGGGAAAACCTACATCATTCTCACTTAGGCAAGAAACCTTTCTATAAAAGACGGAAGTGTTTTCCAGTTATGAGATCGGGGGGGGGAGACACCAGGAGTAAAAAAATAATAATAGCTGACAGTCTGCTTGATTTAATGCAGCTCTGTAATCATTAAAGTGGTTGTAAAACCTTAAGGTTTCTATGCATTAAGGTAAAAAAAAAACAGCTCCCCTTGTACTTACCTGAACCCCGTCGTGATCCAGTGCTTTGCTGTGCATGAGAGCAGCAGCTCTTCCAAAACTGTCCCTTCTCACTGGGCAGATGATAGAAAGCCAAAGGCTCCTGCTGCTATCACTTAAACTCTGTGATGAGGGATCTGGGGGGTTGGGCCGTGCCCCGCTGTCTGTTTCCATGGACACAGGCACAGGGGCTCAGGAGTGAGCCAACACAAGTGCTCCCATAGGAAGTGGCTTCTTATGGGGGCACTGAATGAAGAGGAGGAGCCAGGAGCCCCGGCGGGGGGACCTGAGAAGAGGAGAATGGGGGCTGCTCTGTGCAAAACCATGGCACAGAGCAGGTAAGTATAACATGTTTGTTACTATAATTTTTAAAACAATTAAGCTTTACAACCACTTAAAGTGCTTATATTTACTGGCATTTAAAATGCTTATAAAAGAAGAAGCATTGCAAATATGTATTAAATCCCCCACAAAACCAAGTGCATGTAGCACTTGGTCCAAGTTTGTTAAGTAAATTGCTGATCAATGTGGTCGGACAGCTCAATCTCCCCCGTACACACCCACACACTGCTAGTAAGAAGTCACAAAGATGAATACTAATGAGGGCTGATTGAAAGGGTTTGTTTCTGTCAGAAGGCGCACACAAGAGATGAGCACCGCCATTCAGCACACAAAGAGTAGGGTCAACACAACACAAGCAAAAAAATACATCAGCACTCTGAAGCTGTGTGATAGATCTGAGCCTAATAGCAAACATACACTGTGCTAGAAAAAATATGACACAGCCCCGCAGCATTGTATGAAGGTCTAGCACTGCTGGGCTGTTTACAATAGAAATCTTAGAGAGGGGGTGGTGACTACAGTGCTATAGCTCCCCCATAGGAAGGCCCACAAATTGGGCTTCAGCCTTGGCTGGAGCTACGGCACAGCACAAACAGAAAAAATGTGCTTTTAATCCACCAGAGTGCTAAGAATCTGAAGGGGACCAATTACCACATGCACTCGGTGCCCTTGGGGATTTAATCAATATTTAAAAAATGAAAAGATACTTTTTATTTAAAGCTTGTCAGTGCCTTTATAGCTTTAAGAAGCATTTTTTGAGTATAGGTAATGGAAAATCATTTTCACTATTGGATAAAGTGGTGAGGGATTAAAACATCTGCATGAGACAAGGACACTCAGGAACAGTCCAAGCAAGTTTCTCCTAAACTGTGAATATAGAAACACTTCCGGAGCTGCCACTGTACCCCAACAAAAGTGCTAAACTAAACACCCCACAACCCAGGATAGCTGCTAGCACCCAACTATATAACCAAATAGTGAAGAACAGCAGGAAAAATGGTGCTGCGCTAATCTTATCTATAAAGAAAACAGTCTACATAACAATGATCAGCAAAGAAAAGTGAGAAAAGAATGTACCCACTGTGACGATCGCGGCGTCAGACCCCAGCCTTTCTCACCAAACTCGTGATCGAAGGACTAGCCAATCTAAAACCGCGCTGTCACATGCGTAACAATGCCACGCCCAGCTGCACCCTGCACAAAGATTTTCCAGCTAATGGACCACAACCTGTGTACCTGCAGTCTGAGAGCGATTTTTACTGGGTCAGGTTAATTACACAAGTAACCCTTCACACTGCCACCACCTCTTTTTGTACAGAGAAAGAGGAAACTCCGCAATATCAGCAAATGATGTTTGCATAAGCGTCGGTATACCACTGTCACCGCAGGCAGCGATATACCAAAGTTTAAAACTCACACACAGTTGCGCTCTTCAGAGGCAGGGGTGCTTAGTTTGCATTAAAGAGCTTTAGAAACAGTTCAACACTTTCAGAAGTAAGATTTATTACTAAAAGGTCAAAAGGGTGCAATAAAAATATTTACAGAAAAAGATGTAGCCAATATATATATATATATAAATATACAGAAACCAATAGCACAGCAAAGAAATAACAGAAAGAAGTTTAGAGGGATAAAGTACATGCCGTCAGCCTTGGGTTAAGCCAGTGGTTCTCAACCTGTGGGTCGCGACCCCTTTGGGGGTCGAACGACCTTTTCACAGGGGTTGCCAAAGACCATCGGAAAACACATATTTCCGATGTGTAAAGAGCAGCTAATGTGTAGAAAGCAGCTGCTGTGTTGAAAGCAGCTACTCTGTTAAAAGCAGCTACTATGTTGAAAGAAGCAGTATTGGAGATAAAAACGACACTTCATGAATTATAATTACTGGGTAAATAATTTTATGGTTGGGGGTCACCACAACATAAAGAACTGTGTTAAAGGGTCGCGGCATTAGGAAGGTTGAGAACCACTGGGTTAAGCAGATCAGGTTTCAGAGCCAAAAGGGTCTTATCTCCCAAAGTTAGTTCCGATATTAAAAAGGGAGATTCTTCAACTTTTCTTAACTCAGCTTAGCTTTACTTCAAGCACCACAGCCTTTATCTAGGAACTCAGCAGGGTGTCTCCCTGAAGCCGAGAACCGATCGCCTCATTTGGGGAGGGGGTTGTGTAGGCGGGGAGCTCAGGCTATGACCAAAGCCTTCACAAATTATACTATGGCCAATAACTTTTCCTAAGTACATATAACATTCTATCCATGAGTAGATTAATACCCAGAATCATCTGCTTAACGGTTAGATATGAAATATGAAGTACCTGCTTGAATGGTTAAGGAGATATAATTTTCTGCTTTCCTGTATATGCCAGCTAGGGGGTGTAATATACCAGATGACTTGTCTTAAAGTGAGCCATCCGAAAATGTGCTCCATGTTCGTGTAATTATTTCCTTTTTGGAGATATAAAATTATATGGAAAACTGGGTTTTAAAATGTAAGTCTGTTTTACGACTCCCTGGAAAGTCTTTTGAAGCTCAGTGAGGGCTCGGTTTATGGCCTTACGACCCCTTCTCCAGCAAGAGTCTCACAGACAGAGGGGCACCAGCTAGTTGTGGGATTTATAACCATGACGCCTTCCCAATGAGTTTGCTGCCTGTGATCTGCATCAAACAGACCAAATGTCACTCAACAGAGAGGGAGGGGGGATGAGGAAAGCTGATTTGGGAGTAGAAATGATACAAAATGGATGATTCTTAAGAAGATGGATGACTGCGTCCATCTCGGTGTGCATGATTGCTACACCCACAAATCCACAATAATAAATGGACTATCGTCACAAATACAAATACACACCCAACGAAAAATGGTGAACACACAAAAGAAAGTATGGTACTACTCCTGTTCAGAGAGTATAACACATGAGAAGAATGGATAAAACGTACAAGATATTAAACCATATGACTGTATAACAGTGCAACCATAACCAAATAAATTGTGATTAACATATATAGCCAACTGACAGCACATGAAACAACAAAAAAAAACAAATGTGATGAGTAATAGTGACTATATCAAGAAATGAATAGTATCAAATGCATGTGAAAAATATCAGATACAAACGCATGGACATACGTGACTAGAAGTGCCACAAAAAATGTGAACTAACACAACATGGTGTAAAGTCCCAAAAAACTTTGTGCAAAGTCCAATAATATATTTCTGTGTAAACTTGATTGGTGACAGTAAAAGTGATCAACTTGATAAGCATATCCACCACCGGCTAGAATGCCTAGAAAGAGCTCTGAAAAACATAATTATTGTTCTTTTTTCTCTCCTCTTTATTGGAATCGGTTGAGAGGCTGTCCGGTGCATTATCACTAGGAAGGGGGATACCACCACTGTTGCTGATGGTTCCTGGATTATTGCTTAAGGCCCTTAGGAGTTCTCCACCTTTGCTGCTGAGCGCCTTTGATGTGTGTTGGCCCCAGGGGTCGCAGCGTGGAGGTGAGCAAGCATTCTATCTGCTGATCCGAGGCACTTACTATATGCATGTCAGTTCCTGACTAACAGGAATATAATATAATATATAATAATATAATATTATTATATTTTCATTTTTTTTTTTTTTTCCAAAAAACAAAGTTTATTGAAAACAAGATACAAATTATCACACGAAAATGTACAGATGAAATGCACATAGGACAAACAGCAAAGCATAAATCATACAAAGGCAAATGAGGTCCAACGCAAGACCAAACAGTGTGGATGAACTAGGCCACGACAGGGTTGTGCCTGCAATATTTAGGTATGCTTGTCAAGTGCTAAAAATAAAGAGACGTCTGGCCTTCCACCATAACGTCTTGCGATAAAAATCTGTAGGGGGGAGAAGAGCAAGTACGATGCCTATGTGAGAGTCAATACTACAGAATACGATGGTGGAATTGTGCGAATGTAGGAGTAATTGTCGTGGGAACCGCAAACGAATTGCGGGAAGTGATGCTGACAGCATACTCAGTGTGCTATCGGAAAAATTGTCCAAAACGTGTAAAAGCATATGAAAAGAAAAGAAAAGAGAAGGCGAGAAAAAAGGGAAAGGAAGAGGGGGAGAGAAGAAAAAAAAAAAGGGGGAGGGGGGAGGGGGGGAGGAAGGGAAGCAAGTGGGGAGGGCAAAATAAGAGAAGGGACAACCGTCAAAAAGAGCTTATCCTCAAGCCAAACAGTAGCGGGAGTGGGTGGAACCTAAGCTATCATCGCCGTCAAAAGAAAGCGTGTGTAACACAGGGGGGAGTATGATGGCACCCTCAGGTCAAATACCACTAAATAACACTATCAGGAAGTCCAAATTAGGTTTTAGACAGATTGGTCCATGAGGGATCGATACTCCGGGGTAGTCAGAAAATGGGTCCAGCAGGCCCATACATGAGAGAATTTCGTAGGAGTATCGAGGGCAGTCGCAACCAGTTCTTCCATGTCCGCCGTTTTACCCACTCGAGTGAGCCATTCACGGATAGAGGGAGAGCGTGTGGAGCCCCATAGAACCGGAATACAGAGTCTGGCTGCGTTGATCATGTGCATGGCTAATGATTTAAAATACTGAGCCCTGGGAGGGGAAGAGTGATGGAGGAGGAATTGGGCAGGAGAGAGAGCTAAGGGTAAGGTAGTTATAGACACTACTAACCTATGGACCTCCTGCCAAAATGGTTGAAGAATCGGGCAAGACCACCAAATGTGAAGAAAGGACCCATCCGGGGTCCCGCATCTCCAGCAGCTGTTGGGGAAGGCGGGGTTAAAATGATGAATTCTTGAGGGAGTTCGGTACCATCTAGAGGCTATTTTGTAGCTGTTTTGTTGTGTCGAGACATTGAGGGAACATTTATGAGAGTATTGGAAAACCAGGTCCCAGTCTGAGTCCGACAGCTCAGCATTAAGATCTCTCTTCCAAGCCCGACATGCGGGGAGGGAGTCATAAGACCGGCTCTCCACTAGAAGTGGGTAGATCTCCGAGATCAGATGTTTCCGCGGTTCAGCCTTCGCGCATGCAGATTCAAATGGGGTAAGAGAGCGATGCCAGTTATGAGGGGATTTATGAGAGAGCAGATAATGTCTGATCTGGAAATATACCCAGAAAGGGAATTCGCGAATACCCAGGCTTTCCTGCAGTTCACTGAGCGTTTTCACCTTGCCTTTGTGGAGAAAATGTTTCACTAAGATCTGTTTGTGTGGCCAGTGTTTCATTAAAAAGTCTTTATGCATCCCAGGGGGGAAGTCAGGGTTGAGGCGTATAGGGGTCAGGGGGTTGGGTGTGTCAGAAATGGCTGCAGATCTACAAGCCGATCGGAAAATTTTTAACGTAGGTCCCACCAAGGGATGGGTGAGAAGAGCTTGTGGCGTGTGTTTCGGCGAGAGCCAAGGAAACGATGCCAGGGGGAAGGGCGAGCAAGCATTCTCTATAGATATCCAGTCTTTAGAGGCAGTATGAACGTGCCAATCAACTATCCGGGAAAGATGACAAGCCCAATAGTAGCGGTAAAGATCAGGAAATCCTATACCCCCTTTAAGTTTAGAGAGGGTTAATTGGGAGTAGGCAATACGCGGACGTTTGTGGCTCCAAAGGAACAGTGAACACAGTCTTTTGCAAGATGCAAAGAAAGCAAGAGGTAAGTGAATTGGTAATGTTTAGAAGAGATACAGGAGACGGGGAAGTTCATTTTAATGATCGCTGCCCTTCCAAACCACGAGAAACAGGGACGGTGCCATTTATTGAGGTCTTCTTGCATAGAGCGAAGAGCGGTAAGATAGTTTTTCACATAAAGGTCATCAAGGTTACTGGTGAGCTGGATACCGAGATAAGTTAGGGAATCCCTTTCCCAGTGAAATGGGAATTGGGCCTCACAAGCAGAGACTAGCTCAGCAGACAAAGTAATGTTAAGGGCGGCAGATTTGGAAAAATTAATTTTAAAATTCGACAAATATCTGAAAAGGGCAAAGTCTTTTAGTAGGTTCGGGAGGGTGATGTGAGGGTCCGCCAGGAACAAGAGAATATCATCCGCATAAGCTGCAAGCTTATATTCCTTGTCTGCCACCGTGATTCCTTTAACATCAGGGTTTAAATGAATTTTCCGCAACAGGGGCTCAAGGGATAGGACAAACAAAAGCGGGGAGAGGGGGCATCCCTGACGTGTACCGTTCCGTAGATGAAAGGAGTTTGACAGATGACCGTTCACCCGGACCCGGGCGGTAGGTGCAGAATAGAGGGCCATTATAAAGTTAAGCATCTTCTCACCCAGACCCAGTGCCACTAAAGATGCGTTCAAGTAATCCCAGGCAATCCTGTCAAAGGCCTTTTCTGCATCCAAGGACAGGAAAAAACCCGGAGTGTTAGACCTGCGAAGCCAGTGGTGGAGATTAAGGGCCTTGATAGTGTTGTCCCTGGCTTCTCTACCAGGGATAAATCCTACTTGGTCCAAATCGACCATGGAGGGAAGCAAGGGAAGAAGACGATTAGCAATGATCTTAGCGAATAGTTTGACGTCCACGTTCAGCAAGGAAATGGGTCTATAATTGGAGACCTGGGTGGTGTCCTTCCCGTCTTTGGGGATAACTGTAATGTGAGCCTCCAACAGGTGGTTAGGCGACCCTGAAGGTTGAGCGAGAGTGTTAAAAGCAGCGAGAAATGGAATACCCAGTATATCTAAAAAAGATTTATAATAGGCTGCTGAAAAACCATCAGGGCCCGGGCTCTTCCCCGGTTTCATCTGTTTTACTGCGGATTGCAGTTCAAGTAAGGTGAGATCATTTTCCAAAGCGTGCACCAGATCCTCTGAGAGGGCGGGTGAACCGTAGAGATGGAGAAATTCAGAGATCAAGGCAGTTCTAGATTTGTCCGAATGGATAGGGGGACGTTCCTGAGGGAGGTTGTACAAAGATTTATAGTAGCGTTCAAAATGGGCGGCAATATCGGGGTTGGATGTAGCCTCAATGCCATCAGAGCCTCTGATTTTATGCACCGTCATACTAGCCCGTTTTTCACAAAGAGCTCTGACTAGAAATTTCCTGCTCTTGTTTGCGAACTCGTAATACAGCTTATGTGAAAGAATGTATCTTTTTCTAACCACCTTACCCAGTTCCGTGAGAAGCTGTGTGCGTGTACTTGTGAGTTCCAAAAGGGTCGACGCAGCCAGAGTCTGTTTGTGTACTCTTTCCAAAGAGCGGATCCTATCTGAGAGGAGCTTCAGACGCTCCTGTTTGGCTTTCTTACGTCTCGTCGCAATGGCTATGAGGCTGCCCCGAATGACACACTTGTGGGCCTCCCATCGTGTGATGGGTGAGGTGTCTGACGAGCTATTCAAGGAAAAATATTCAGCCATATTAGAGCGGAGCTCTTGAACAATAGCGGCATCTGCAAGAAGGGAAGCATCCAAACGCCAGTATTTGGAGCGCGGGTGCGAGATGGGAAACCGAAGCGTCATGGTGATAGGATGATGATCGGAAAGGACCATCGGTTCTATGGTAGCAGCATGGAGGAGAGGGAGATCTGGTTGCGACAAAAAAAAATAGTCTATCCTAGAATACTTATTGTGTGGTGGGGAAAAAAAAGTATAATCTTTAACAGTGGGGTAAAGTGTACGCCAGGTGTCATGTAATTGTAGAAGCTGTAATTGTATATGTATTTGCCTGAGGGCCTTGTAGGGTAAAAAAGAACTACCCGAGGAGGAGTCTAGCAGAGGGCTCAAAGGGACATTCAGATCGCCTCCAAGTACCAGTAACCCTTCCTGGAAAGCGGCTAGGTCAGAGACGATTGAGCGCAGGAAGGAGACCTGTTGAACATTGGGGGCATAGACATTGGCGAATGTGATAGGTCTGTTAGCGAATACTCCCTTTATAAACAGGTATCTACCCTCAGGATCCACCATGGAATCTGTTATATGAAACTGGAGGTGTCTGGCGAACAGTATCGCAACCCCCTTAGACTTAGCCAGGGGGTTGGTGGCGTGGAGGACTGTGGGGAAGCAAAAATTGTAAAGCTTTGGAATGGAGTCTTGGCGAAAATGCGTTTCTTGTAAAAAGACCACATCCGCTTTCTGTTTGTGTAAGTAAGAGAGGAGCATGGAGCACTTTTCGGGTATGTTCAGACCTTTGATATTAAGTGAAAGGAGTTTCAGAGACAATTGTCCCGGCCGTGAGGTGGAAGAAAGCATGACTGCTGGAAGGCGAAGCCTGAGTCCGAAGCTTCGGTATGCCGAGGATTCGGGGGATGGGAAAAGGAAGGGGGGAGGGGAAAGAAAAGGAAAAAAAAAAAAAGGGGGGGGGGTGGAAAAGAAGATTATAGATAGGATACGGCTTGAGGAACAGACCCGCTGTTCCACGTGAGAGAAAGAGAAACAGGAAAAGGGGAAAAGGACGGGAAAAAGGAAGAGAAGCACAAAGATAAAAGAGAAGCTCAGAAAAAAGATAAAGATAGAAGCCAAAAGAAAAGGATCAGTGGAAGCTCGCCGAGCTCACTGTGTGGGGAACGAGGTCGGCGTAAAACCAGGAAGTGCGCATCCGCCGGCCGGTAGCCCCCTATGGGAAATTATAAAAAAAAAAGGCAAGAATAAGGGGGCGGGGTTCGAGAGAGATAAGTGGTGTCAGGAGTCCGCAGGGGTGGAGCACAGAGAAGGTTTGGGTACCGGTCTTCCGTGGGGGATGAAGTGTTATGTAACATGCAGAAGAAGAAGACCTGGGCAGATTTATTAGAAGTATCGCAAGTGAAATGTTGCCGAGCGAGAGGTCTAGCTACACTTAGTATTAAAGAAGTGTAAAGGCACATACAGAGTGAACGCATTGGGAAGGACAGCCTAAGCCAAGGTGAGCGCAAGACAGTAAAGGGGCACCTCGCTAAACGGAGAACAGCGAAAGACCCCTGCACATATTACAGGCAAACCGCATCACAAGGCAAAAACATAACAAGTCAACATTATCAAAACATGAATGAGCATGACAAGAACAGATAAAACGTCAATAAGCCCCTGTTCAGCAGTTACCAATGAAGCCCCCTAAGATCAAGGCCCGTCATCAAACCCACAAAAATATAAGTATCAAGGGGACTAAATAAGACACAGGAAACCCCCCTCCCCCTTCCCCCACACACAATTATAGTAGCTGGCGCCCTCAGGGAAGCAAAGGGGGCGAGCATCACCTCTCTCGGAATGGCGTAGGAGTGGGGAGGAGGAGGCGGAGGGAAGTGAGCATGGGGGTGAGCAAAGGCACACAGGCCCTCAGGTATGCCATTTCGGCCTATATTTTCATTTTATCTTTTTCAAGCACAATAGAAAACTGTTCAGAAGGAAAATGTTATGAAAATAATTGTGAATTTGATCAAATTTTGAGCGTAACTTCAAAACAAAGCAGCAAAAGTGTGTTGCATGTAAAAAAAAAAGAATACTGACAATATGTTATCCTAAAACTAAAAACAAAACTTATGCATGTGTCACTAGCGTTAGGCTGGCCATACATCTTGCAATCTGAATGTATAATTGTTCTTCAATCTTCTTTAGATGTACTAAAAAACTGTAGAAGAATTATGTAGACGTCCTCCCTAAACCTTTATCTATGTCATAAGTTGTTTAATTGAATTGCAAAACTCCTTAAAGGGACCAGAGGCTGCTATTGCTGATCTTTCTGTCCCATTGGGTCAATACAGTTATGCTGGGCATTCAATCATTTAATATGACAATCGCTTAGATCAGTGGTCTCCAAACTGCAGCTCTGGGGCCAGATGTGGTCCTTTCCTTGCCCTTATCTGGCCCTTGTGGCATTATTCCTGCCACTGACACCAACAATGGGGCAATATTCCTACCACTGAGACCAACTATTTTTCCCCCTAAAACCAAAAATTGAGCACTGTTTACTCCCACTGGGTTCAGTCTGGCTCCCCTAAAGTCTGAAGGACAGTAAACTGGCTTTCTTTAGAAAGTTCGAAGACCCCTGGCTTAGATGAAAGCAACTCTATTTTTCAGAAAACATCTGCCCTAAATCACTGTTTTATCTACAATCATTTTCACCAACAAAACAGACAAATGTGGATCATGTTGAGCTTTTTTTTGCTGTGTTGGTCGTTTATAAGCAATAGATCTTGTTCATGGTCAGATCTCTGTAATGGATCATTTGCAAATATAGGACTTGCTATACACATAGATTTTTTTTCATTCAGACTGAAAGCTGAATATATATATATATATATATATATATATATATATATATAAACAAATCTCTCTATCTACAGTATACAGCACAAATGGATGAATCTATTGTATTATAACATGCAGCTCCGACGGTTGTCAGAATTACTGAACAGTGGCAGCATCTGGATTTTCCATTTGACTGTCCAATTGAAAGATGTCATCCTAGAGGGGGCAAATTTTGTCTGGTTCCTGATGATTCACATAATAAATGGCCAGCTCATGTCAGTAAGGCCTCTTTCACATGAGCATCCAGGGGTCAGTAAAAACAGGCAGTTGATCTGTGTTTCTACTGCCCCCAGCGCACACTTAAACTGTGCAATGGCGATTGGGGGGGGGGGGAGGTAGTCCATATTGCTTCTGCTGTGATGCAACCGTATGTAATGCACAAATTCCTCTGAAAAAAAACTAAAAAACTATCCACCACAGATCATTTTTCAGAGGTTTGGTAAACAAAAAGGCACATTTAAAAAAGTCTAACTCACAGTGTTGTGAAGCCAGATGATCAGCAGAACAGCCAAGCCCTGTGCATTTACTCTGCAATGACAGCTCAGTTGGTTTGTCAGATAGGTTAGTTTAAAGGGATCAGCAGAGAATGCAGAGCAATCTATTGTATAACCCGGGCTCTGCTCAGGGACAAAGGTTAAGAGTCCGCAAATCTTTCCCAATACACACATATTTGTAAAATAGATCTGTAATAAGCTTTTGTCACTTACCTGATGATTGTGATCAGGATGAAAGCAGTGTTACAGATATGCTGCTACTGGGTGGGTACAGAGCATGGTCTCTGATAATCTCTGCCTTATTTAAAGCTCCAGGTTTCTTTGGAAATCCCCGTCAAGAGCTGTGTTACCCACGTGTGTGTCATCCATACACGACATCCACACAGGCTCAGACAGAGGGGGTGATTACATTTCTCTGACGGGCTCCCTGTCCGCAGGAGGAAAGTGAAAGTGAAAGTATGAAAAGTAGCCTCTAGAGACGTGTGTGTGTGACAGTACGTCACTACACCCATTGATGTTTTGTTACATAAAAGATTATAAGAGCAAACTTCCTTTGTGTGCGTATTATATATTCTATTTCCAGTTCTTTGATTACCTATCTGCACATTTCTGGAATTTTAGTAGAGCTTCTGTTTGATCTATGTATTGAGCTGAAAAGATCAGTCTACATAACTTCCCAGTGCAACATTTCCATAGTGTTATTATAAATATAGAGGTTTTGAGTGGCTTTCAGAACTTTCAACCACCTATTGTTCTCTTAACTCTTAAGTCTCCAGTGATATATCTCAGTGCTCACAAATACAGCTCCATTCACTTGCATCAGCCAGTAGGAGGCATTTATTAGCACCACAGGAACACAATTTTTTGCACAGTTTAAACAATCCAACACAGTTATACAACAATGGGTTGTGTACGTAAACAAATAGTCAAAGCCAAACATAGGCTAATGCACAGGCATACAATATTAGGCACATACTGCCGTAGAATGGCATGGATGGTAGCCCCACCACTACACAGTAATTGACCTTTTACAAGCGTACAAAAACTGCATCTCCCATATTTTAACAATGATAACTCTTCTGGAATGTAATGTGTCATGTACACTATGTATATGCTGGATGGGAAGGAATTGTTAGAGGATCTCATTGTTCAAGTGTTGAGAGACCCCAGTGTATGGTAAATTAACTTTCTCTTCAAAGTTTCCATATATTTTACATTACAGAAACCTTTGCAAGACTAGTAAAAGCATGCTTAGATGATTGTGAACACCTGAGATTTTTCTCGCTGCTACTGTAGATGTGGTGCATCATAGCAGAGGTCAAGCTTTGACTGATCAAAATGTGCTGCACCATCTTACAGCTTGGAAGAACTTTCATTCAACATGGAAATGAATAGAGGTCCACAGGCAGATGCCAAAGTCTGCCACAGTAAAAGAAAGAGTGCAGATGTGAAATCTAAATCTCTAGGGCAGGGGTGTCCAAACTTTTTTCAAAGAGGGCCAGATTGGATGACTTGAACAGGATGAAGTGAACATGGTGGAGGGCCGAACATTTTTCCAAACATTCTTTGAACCATTACAATTAAATGCAAATAAATTAATTTATGCCAAGTTACCGTATTTTTCGCCGTATAAGACGCACCTGACCATAAGACGCACCTAGGTTTTAGAGGCAGAAAACAGGAAAAAAAAAATTCTGAACTAATGGACTGCAGACACAGTACAGGAGATGACCAGAGACTGCGGACAGCAGAGGGATGACCAGAGACTGCGGACAGCACAGGGATGACCAAAGACTGCGGACAGCACAGGGATGACCAGAGACTGCGGACAGCACAGGGATGACCAGAGACTGCGGACAGCACAGGGATGACCAGAGACTGCGGACAGTACAGATGACTGCTGACCTTTGGGGAGGTGGGGAGCGGGTACCTGAATTTGACAGGTACCGGCTCTTACTTCCGCAGTTGTTCTTTGATCTTACCTGTTCCTCGATCCAGCCGCACGCTGTCTTCCCGGCTTCTGTAATGGCGCTCGGCATGACAGCCGGGTGCCCAGTGCGCATGAGCGAGAAGCACTTGCGCTTTGTGATTGGTCCGGCGGCTTCTGGGATCTGTCATGTGTCCCAGGTACCGCCTTACCATTCACAAAAAGCACCGCTTCTTGCACATGCGCACTTGGCACCCGGCTGTCATGCCCAGTGCCCACACTACAGAAGCCGGGAAGACAGCACGCCGCTGGATAGAGGAACAGGTAAGGTCCCGCTGCAGAGCTGAGCGGCCGGCCCGGTATTCTGACACAGCCGCGGTGGAAATACCGGACCGGCCGCTCCATATTCGCTCCATAAGACACACTGACACACTGACATGGAGGCCGTAAATGGCCCGCGGGCCGGACTTTGGACATGCCTGCTCTAGGGCCATGCTCCTTTTGCTTGCAAAGGTTGTTTACTTCTTCTCTTCTTGACTTTGTAATAAAGTACATTTTTTCAGGCTCACCATTGAAATAGAAAGTTATTATAAATTAGGCATCTCAAAAATAAAACTGTATGTCCTTTTGAACTAATAATAAAAAGTAAATGTGTCTTTCTCAAAAAATGTACCAGCGAGTTGACCAATAATACAAGAACATAAATTCTCCAATCCAGACATGGGAGAACACCCATGAACACCCAATATTTACAGACTTGTGGGAGATCCACCCTCCAGTCCTGACATTTATATTAAAAAAAACCTCTGCTGAGAGGGGTGGAGCCTAAACATGGCGGCGTCGGAGAGCACGATGTGAGTGCTCTCCGATAATCTCATACCCGACCACCCCGAGACCCTCACGGAGTGAAGCCCTACCTGATTGTGGAGGGCCCTGGGGAGAGAGAGGCAGACGCGGAGAGCGGAGCTTGCACGGACCTCCGGGAGGTGAACTTGCTGGGGAGATCCCAGCGCAGCTGCCGGGTTGCCGGGGAAACGAAGCTGGGAGGCGTGAGCCGCAAAGGACGACTGGGAAGTAGAGACGCCGGCCGGTTCCCTCGTAGAGAGGTAGTGACAGGTCGGCTCCCCTGGCACCACATGCATGAAAGCCCGCGCGGCTAGAGGAGGAGAGATGCTGCAGGAGTAAGGGGCCAGCTACGGAAGACCCCTGGAGGGAAAGTGGATGCTGGCTGGCGCCCTGATGTGACAGGGTGTTGCCGGCGTATAGCTGCCTGTACCCCCTGGATGGCTGTTTGATCCTGGGTCAGGGAGACCCATAAATATCAGATGAACCACCCTCCTTCCCTGAGTCGACTTCTAAGGACCGAGAAAGGAGGAGGAAAGAAAGGAAAACAGTATCGGAAACCCTGAGGAATCCCCCCCCAGGACTGAGCAGCAGTGAAGACCTCCACCACAAGTATGGAGTCACCGTCCTGAGAAGGGAAGGGTGAGTGAAAAATGCTGGGAGCTTATTGTGTGGTGAACCCCTGAGTGATATAGGCTACTAAGGGGTGAAGGAGGGGGAGGATTCCCAGGGGTTAGAAGATAAGAAGAGAGGAGGCCCAGGCGTCCTAGGAGAGTAAAGGATATAGGAAAAACTGCAAGTCTACCAAGTTATTTAGAGGACATGAAGAATAAAGGTCCCAAGGGAGCAGGGCCCAAAGGGTCCCAAACAGGAACAATAAAGAAATATACATTATATGGAAATACTACGCCAGAAAGGACCCAAGGTGCAAAGGGGGAATTGGACACTAGTTCAGGAAGTAGTCCTAGATTATCATTGGGCTTGAATAGCAGCAGTAGCCAACAAATAGTGGATGGCCTGGGAAGGAAAGGATCTGAAGGTGAACTACAGGTACCAAATAAGAAAGAGATGACTGAAACGTTTCAAAATTTGGAAAAAACGATAAAACATGAAATGACAACTATTCGAAACGATTTAGGACATCTGCTATCAAGAATGGAAGAAACGGAGGAGAAAGTTAAAACCCAGGCCCAGAACATAGATAATCTAAGGAAAAAAATAAGCCAATTAGAAAATAACCAGAAAAAAATGATCTATAGGATGGAAGTTCAAGAAAATAAAGAAAGAAGGTGTAATCTTAGAATACGAGGAATCCCAGAGACTGCTAAAGGGGAAATATTATATGAACTAGTTAAAAAAATCCTAAACTCCATAAGAGATAGACCTGAAATAGACGGGATCAAGTTAGACGGAGTGTTTAGAATAGGAAAGTTCAATCAGGCTACTGAGAAGGAAAGACCGAGGGACATAATTGTCCAGTTCCAAAACTTTGGGGTCAAAGATGAGATTTGGAAGAAGACCAAGGGAAGATCATTAATTAAGTTTGGAGACTTGACTATCCAAATCTATGCGGACTTAACAGTAGAGACCCTAAGGAGAAGGAGATCCCTGAAACCCCTGTTGGAGCAAATGAGAAAACAGAATGTGCAGTATAGATGGGGTACCTCAGTATTTCTAATTGGCTGGAAAAACGGGGTCACAGCGTATTTGCGATTTCCGGAGGATTTCAGAGATTTTTGTGATAGACTGGACTTGCTTAGAATGGAGATAGCTGGGTGGGAAGAAGAAAAAGAAGACAAAGGAAATATAACTAATTCAAGAAAAGAGGACTGGCAGCACGTCGGGGGGAGGGGAGAGGGAGGCCTGGGGGTTGGGGAGGGAAGAGAGGGAGAATTAAGTAGAGAATGAGTTTTTTTTTTTTTTTCTCTCTCTCTCTCTTACTTCACTCTCTCGCCACTGGTCTTCCTCCTCCGGAGGTTGAGACCCGCTTGGAGGTTACGGTTAAGGGTGGGAGGTAAAGAGTAAGACTTTCGCTGAGTCTAGACTATAGAGAGGGAATCGGGGGGGTCGGAGAAGAGGTGAGCCGTACATAGGTGGAGCTTATGCCCTAAATTTTAATCAATGGTGGAAATGGATCCACAAATGATTTGTAGGCAGTTTATACGCCTAAAAATGAGTAGGGGAAAAAAAAGAGAGGGTGTGAAGGGTGGTAGGTGGGGGGAAGGGGGGGGGGAGGGGCTAATATTCTGCAAGATATCCGGGCTTAATAGGTGGAGACGAAATAGAAGAGAGAGAGACAGAATTAAGAAGGACGGAAAGGGGCTAATATTCTGCAAATCATTCGGGCCTAATAGGAGGATACGAATTAGAAGAGAGATAAACAACATCAAGAAGGATGGAAGAAATACAGTTTATAACATATAATGTGAATGGGTTGAATTGCCCTGGGAAAAGATTTAAGCTGTTTAAAGAGTTACATCATAGGGCAACGTCAGTGGTATTTTTGCAGGAGACACATTTTGAGATAGAATCAAATGTGAAACTAAAATCCAAATATTATCCTACATGGTATTACGCTGACTCTCCAATTAAAAGAGCAAAGGGGGGTGGCAATAGGATTGGCAAAAAATATGAGATTTGAGTTGGAAGATAGAAGGACTGACCCAGAAGGGAGATTCCTGTTTTTGAAAGGTAAACTACAGGGAATTGAATGCACACTAGCCAATATATATTGCCCCAACAAGAAACCTGAGATCTTTCTGAAGGGTTTGCTAAAAAAATTGATAGATTTTAAAAAAGGGCGTTTGATAATAGCAGGAGATTTGAATCTCTGTATGGACCCACAAATGGATGCAACCTCCCTTGTGCAGAGAGAAGGGGGTAGGTCCCTGAGAGCTTTGAGGAAGGTGATCCACGAGTACCAGCTGGTGGACACCTGGAGAATAATGCATATGAAGGACAGAGACTATACCTTCTTCTCTAATGCACATGAGATATACTCGAGACTGGATTACATTTTAATAGATAACCAACTCATTGAAATGCTGGTTAAAATAGAAATAGAGACAAGAACTTTTTCGGACCATGCCCCAGTTGTAATGAAAATGGGATGGGGAAAAAGCTGGTCGGGTGGTTTAGGATGGAGGTTAAATGAGGCTCTTCTCTTGGATGAGGATATTGTGCAGAAGATCAGTGAAGAGATTAAGGTATATTTCCAGGAGAATGAAACAGAGGAAGTATCGACAGCTACAGTATGGGAAAGTATGGGAAAGTCATAAGGTATATATAAGAGGAATCCTGATAGTGATGGGAGCAAGGAAGAAAAAAGAAAGAAGAGAGAGGGTTAGTGGACTCTTAAAGGAAATCCTGGATCTGGAGCAGATACATAAGAAAAAAATAACAATAGAAACAAGACAGAAGTTAAGGGATAAAAAAGACGAATTAGAGAGTTTGATGGAAGAGGAGAAGAGAAGAGTATATAATAAAGTATTAAGTGAAAGATATGGATGGGGTGATAGACCAGGAAAATATTTAATGAGAGCCCTGAATAAGAAGAAGAACAGGAATTATATAGAAAAGATAAAAAGCCCTAAGGGGGAGATGGTCCACTCAACTAAAGAAATCATTAAAGTATTCACGGAGTATTATAGAAAGCTGTATAACATCAGTCACCAAGGAATACCAAAAGAAATTAGAGAAGGTACTAACGAAAAAAGGAGGATTTATTTAAAAAATGCGGGATTGCCAAAGCTTAGTGAAACACAACTAAACTTCTTGGATGCAGAAATTTCTCAGGAAGAAATAGAAGCAGCATTAAGAAGTACAGGGGGAGGGAAAAGCCCAGGCCCAGATGGTTATACTGTTAAGTACTATAAAAAATTTAGTGAAGTACTGTTGCCAAAGTTAAAGAAATACATGAATGACTTGGGAGGCGGGATGGAGGGGAGGAGGGAATCCCTTCAGGCCCATGTAGTTCTCATCCATAAGGAGGGAAAAGATCCCTCTCAGTGCTCTAGCTACAGACCAATTTCATTATTAAACACTGATACTAAGTTGTACGCAAAGGTCCTAGCAAATAGGCTGAAAGATCTAATGCCCAAATGGATCCATGGAGACCAGGTGGGTTTTGTCCAGGGGAGAGAGGGTAGAGATAATGGCTTGTGAACTCTGATGCTTACCCAGAAAAGTAGAAAAGGGAAAGCCCCGGTGGTGCTCTTGTCAATTGACGCTGAAAAGGCGTTTGATAGAGTGGACTGGGGCTTTATGATGGACAACTTGGAAGTGTTGGGGATTGGAGAGAGAATGCGTGAATGGATAGGTAAACTATATAAGGAACCCACCGCAATCATCACGGTAAATGGGGAGAGGTCGGAATCCATTGGGATGTCCAATGGAACAAGGCAAGGATGCCCATTGTCCCCCTTGCTGTATGTATTGACATTGGAACCCCTGCTATCAATAATAAGGAATAGTGGAGCGGTAAAGGGAATCCAGATAGAAAATATAGAACATAAAGTAGCGGCCTTTGCGGACGACCTACTGTTTTATGTAGGCAACCCCCGAATAACACTACCAAATATAATGAAGATCCTGAAGGAATATGGTGAACTATCTAATCTAAAAATTAACCCAACAAAAACTGAGATTTTGAACATTAATATACCAAAGAGCGAAAAAGAAAGGCTACAAAAAGAATTCCCCTTTATTTGGAGAGAAAAAGATATAAAATACCTAGGAATAAAACTCGCTATCTCATATAAACAACTGTATAGATTAAACTATATCTCTCTGATAAATGAGATTAAGGAAGAACTAAAAAGATTAGAAGGAGGAAACCCATCATGGTTAGGACGTATGAACCTAATTAAAATGGTAATTAT
This sequence comes from Staurois parvus, assembly GCF_062004578.1. NCBI lineage: Eukaryota > Metazoa > Chordata > Amphibia > Anura > Ranidae > Staurois > Staurois parvus. The sequence goes on along the minus strand of NW_028318261.1, from coordinate 1,616,825 downwards.
ACCTAAAATACTCTATAGATTTCAAATGATCCCGATCAAACTCCCAGAGGTGTTTTTTAAGATAATGAGAAAAATGCTAACAAGATATATATGGAGGAATAAAAAACCAAGAGTATCATATGAAACACTAAGTAGGACTAAAGAGAAAGGGGGGATGGGACTACCTGATGTCAAGAGATATTACAAAGCAGTAATGTTAGCAAGAATTTATGACTGGACTTTTAATCATAAGGGGAAAAGTTGGGTAAAAATAGAGAATGATCTGAGTGGAATCAATTTGAGTAAGATGATATGGGTTCCAGAACATTATAGAAGAATTAAAGAGAGCACAAGCACTTACACTTTAATTGTTTTAAGGATATGGGATAATTTACACAAACACATGAAATGGGATTTTCCCTCCAGGAAAAGATGAGATATCAGGGAGATGGTTTAAAAAGGAAGATATCCAATTGAGAGACGTATTGGTAGAGGGGGAATTGAGAACATTTAAAGAATTAAAAGAGATGGGAGGAGATATGTTTACTAAAATAGACGAGTGGAAATATCATCAATTAAAATTTTTTATAGGAACTCTCCCAAAACCCTTGAGATTAAAAAAGGAGTGGAATATGTTTGAAAGGCTATTAGAAACACGTAGAGATGGGAAACATGGAGTTACAAAAATGTATAGAATACTCACAGAATTAGACACAGACACAAAGTTAATTTTTGTAACAAATTGGGAAAGAGATATGGAGGTGGTGATAGATGAGGATCAACAGAATAAGATATTCAGATTGGTTCACGAGAGTGTTAGTATGAGAGACGTTGAGATTAACTATAAATGTTTGACACGATGGCATATTACACCGAGCACTGAGCACAGGATGAGGGGGGAGAACTCAAAAATGTGTTGGAGAGGATGTGGGGAAGAGGGCACGGTGTTTCACATATGGTGGCAATGTCCAAAAATTCAGGTTTACTGGAAGACAATAGTCAAATTAATAGAAATAATAACTGGAAATGATATAGGATTAGACCCAACCATGTGTCTCTTACATAGTGTTAAGACAACAGTAAATAAATATAAAGAATCAGGTGTATGGTACTACTTAAGTGCTGCAAAAGGGTTGATCCCCAAGTATTGGCGGAAGACAGAGGTACCAACGGAGGAGGATTGGATCAATAGGGTAAACCAGATTAGCAGAATGGAAAAATCTTATCATATTCAGGAAGACAGGATGAAAATATACTATTCACGATGGGAAAAATGGGAAAAATCGGGATTGAAAGAGAAATATAGAAAACTCTAAACTTGGAAGTTATTCGAAGTTACTGGGCCTAGAGAGATTGGACATCTTGCAGAGGGGAGGGAGGGGGGGAAGGGGGAAATGGTGGGTTGGGAGGGAAGGGAAAGAAAAGAGGTAAATAGAAGGGACAGAGTAGAAATGTATTGATATTTATATGTATTGTGTCTCTTATAATGGAATTTTTGTAATAATGTGAAAAATTAATAAATATTTAAATTAAAAAAAAAAAAACCTCTGCTCTCCAGCAGATAACAGACTAGTACGTGGGTTTATCTTACACTCATCTTGCTTTCTCTAGCAATTAAAAATAGGCTAAACCAGTCACTTCCACCTCAAAGGTTAATTCCAAAACAGAAAATCATATGCTAAGTCTTTCTCTTCAAATTAAGTCTGAACTCCAGCCTTACCTGTAGTCTTACACAGCTGTAGGGGCTCCAGTCCTATACTGACACTGCATACTCTGACGTCACTGCACACTGTAGGCTTCTCACAATCAGGTTGATTTACTAAAACTGGACAGTGTAAAATCTTGTGCAGCTCTGCATAGAAATCAATCAGTTTCCAGTTTTGTTTTTTTGCAAAGCTTAATTGAACAAGCTGAAGCTTGTTGGCTACCATGTACAGCTGCACCAGATTTTGCACTCTCTAGTGTTAGTAAATCAACCCCATATGTATTAGAAGCTGCACCGTGCCAGATACAGCCTGCTTCGTTTCCTGGCTGGAGGATGTCCAGGACCTTCTAGGCTTTTCCTACCCAGCCTTACTTTCCTTAGCCCAGGGGTGGGCAACTGTGGCCCTCCAGCTGTTGGTGAACTACAAGTCCCATCATGCCTCTGCCTTTGGGAGTCATGCTTGTAACTGTCAGTTTTGCATTGCCTCATGGGACTTGTAGTTCTACAACAGCTGGAGGGCCACAGTTGCCCACCCCTGGGCTAAGGAAAGTAAGGCTGGGTAGGAAAAGCCTAGAAAGCCCAGTGGAAAACCAGTATCCGATCAGTACTGGCCAGCATGCTCTGGTGGGGGACAGTGTCCCTGTTAGAATACAATAGCTCAGCAGGGAGACTGCTGTATTTTCATCTGATAGTACAGCAAGCGCCTTCCGAGCTCTTCAGGTTTTTTTTAGTTCAGCCTGCTAGGTTGAAGAATAAAAAACTGATCATGTGCACCATGCATTACACAGAGCTTTTTCTGGTGATTAAAGTATATCTAAACTCAAGAACAAAATTGTTTTATATATTGCCACATACCAATCCTTAGAAGTGATGCGTGCATTAGCTTTCTTTTTTTTTCAAGTACATATTCTGCAAATATAGAAAAAATCCAGTTAGTCCTGCTAGAAATCCAAGCCATGTTATTTCCTTTTCAATCTATTCTCTGTAAATTAGAATCCCAATTCAAAAAAACTTGGGAAACTGTTAAATCTATATAAAACCAGAATGCAATGATTTGCAGATCTCATAAACCCATATTTTATTCACAGTAGAAAATAGAGTACATATCAATTGTTTAATCTGAGAAAATGTACCATTTTTAGGATGAAAATAAGGTCATTTAGAAATTGATGGCAGCAACACGTCTCACAAAAGTTGGGACAGGGCCATGTTTACTATGGTTTAGCATGTCCGCTTCTTTTAACATTACTCTGTAAACATCTGGGAACTGAGCAGACCAGTTGCTGGACTTTTGGGAGAGGAATGTTGTCCAATTCCTACCTGATATAGGATTCTAGCTGCTAAATAGTCCTGGGTCTTTTTTGCCATTTTTTTTCTTTCAAGATGCGCCAAATATTTGCAGTTGCTGAAAAGTCTGGACTGCAAGCAGGCCAGTTAAGCAGCCGGACTCTTCTAGTACAAAGCCATAGTGTTTTTATAGATGCAGTATGTAGTTTACTATTGTCCTGCAGAAATATGCAAAGCCTTCCTTTAAAAAAAAACATTGTCTAGATGGGAGCATATACTGCTTTAAAACCTGGATATATCTTTCAGCATTGGTGGTGCCTTTCCAGATTTGCAAGCCACCCATTCCATATGCATTAATGCACCCCCATACCATCAGAGATGCAGGCTTTTGAATTAAGTGCTGACAGCAAGTCAGAAGGTCCCTTTCCTGGGACCTGGCACCCATGGTTGCAAAAAAGAATGTCAAATTTTGGTTCGTCTGACCACAGAACAGTTTTCCACTTTGCAACAGATCAATTTAAATGAGCTCTGGCTCAGAGAAGATACCTGCACTTCTGGATCATGTTCAGGTATGGCTTCTTCTTTACATTATAGAGCTTTAACTTGGATTTTTGGATGGTACGGCAAACTGTTCACAGACAGCGATTTTTGGTAGTATTTCTGAGCTCATGCAGTGATGTCCATTAAAGAATCATGTCTGTTTTTAATGCAGAGCCGTCTGAGGGCCCGAAGATCATGGGCATCCAATATTGCATTTCAGTCTTATCTCTTGCAGTTATTTCTCCAGATTCTCTTAATCTTTTGATTATATTTTGTACTGTAAAAGATGATATATTTAAAGTCTTTGAAATTTTACATCGAGGAACATTATTTCGAAATTGTTCGACAATTTTTAGATGCAGCTTTTCACAGATAGGTGAACCTCTGCCCATCTTCGCTTCTGAGACACGCATGCGCTCTATAATTCCATTTTAATAGCCAATCATACCCAATGACCTGTTGCCATTTAACCTAATTAGTTTCAAAATGCTCTTCCAGCTCTTCCTTGTTATTGCTACTTAGTTTTACAGCTTTTTTGGCCTTGTCCCAACTTTTTTGAGACTTGTTGCTTCCCTCAATTTCAAAATTACCTTATTGTTTTTCTTAAACTGGTATATTTTCTCAATGTAAACATTTGATATGCTTTCTTGTTTTTATTGCAAATAAATTATGGATTTATGAGATTTGCAAATAATTGCATTTTTTTTTGTACATTTTAAACAACATCCCAACTTTTTTTGGAATTGGGGTTGTACAAAACACTTCCCTTCTGTGTAATGGAGATCTTTTTTTTTTTATTTGCAATGTTAGCATGAAAATGTCTTAGAAACACAAAACATTATATACTTTTTTAAAGCAGAGGCCTTAGAGAATAAATTGGTGGCTTCAAGGCTCCTACCAGCTCTACATATCTCTTTGAGTCTTTAAATTCTTTCCATCTTTCCCATGTTTTTTTAAATATCTCCATTTTATCCTCTACAATACGGTATAGTTCCTCCATCCTGTATAAATAATCCACCCTATTTATCCAGTCTTTTGGTTTTGGACCTACCAAAATGTATGTATCAAACCTTTTGCTGCATTTATTAGGTGGAATATCATCATGTTCTTATATTGTTTCACTGAGAACTCAGTATGGTGGAATAAACAAGCCCACGGGTCCCTCAGATTACTCATCCCAGTGATTTAATGTATTTGGTATATTATTTCCTCACAATACTCCCGTATCTTGGGGCAGTACCACCATATATGTGACATTGTTCCCTTTATCCTCCACCCCCCCCAACATAAAGGTGAATTCTCTGTTCTGTGAACTGTTGCTTATGTGCCACATTAGGTGTAATGTACCATCTTGCCAAACATTTATAATTAATTTCTACCACCTTCATATTAACAGCCCCATGTGCTAATCTAAATATTTTCTTTTTTTTGCTGCTCATTCAATGATGTTCCGAACTCCATTTCCCACTTCTCCAAGAATGGTAGAGAAACAGATCCCAATAATACAGTAAGGATCTTATAAATACGAGATGTACCATGTTTTTGTATTGTACCTGTACTAAACATTGTTCAAATGCATTTAAATCCTCAACCGTTCTTAGTGGCTGTGGAAGAGTTGCAGCAAAGTGTCTCAATTGAAGATATTGCCATTCATCAATCATAGAAAAGAATTCCTTTTTATCTTTAATTCCTGAAAAGAGCATATTCCCCCTTTTTTCATTCTATCTTTTAACTGTGCATTTCCATCTTTCATCCACTTACCAGAAACAATCTCTTTTCTAGGCGGGAAATAATTTGTTCCCACCAGTGGTATTAACGGTGAATTATACTTCCATCCCATTTGCTTATAAATTATATGCCATACTCTACATTCCATGTGAAAGTGCTTGTGTTTTTAGCAAAAATACGGTATTGTTGTGGAATCCATATAATCCTATCTAACTGTGTCTCTTACTTTATTTTCTGTTTTAACCCAACTTTTCCCCTGTACATTATATATCCAATCAAAAAATTTGTGATATTAATACAGAATAACAATATCTCTTAAAATCCGGCACATTTAAGCCCCCTTTTTCTTTACTTCTACACAGGACTTCATATTTTATTCTTGTTTTTTTGTTTACCCATATGTACCAAAGTATCAATCTTTTTATGATTTAAAAATATATTCTCGGTAAATGTATTGGTAACATATGAAATTTATATAGGATTTTTGAAGCTATCAACATCTTTTCCATATTTATTTGTCCTTTCCAGGACAATGATCCTATAAAGATTTTCCTCAGTTCACCTTTTATCTCATTTATTAATGGAATGTAGTTTGCCTGATATAAATTCTTAAGGGACGAGGTTAATTTTATTCCTAAATACTTAAATTCTTTTTCCCTCCATGTAAAGGACAATTCTTTCTGTAATGCCTTTTTTCTATTATTGGGGTATTGATATTTAAAATCTCTGATTTTGAGAGATTAACTTTTTAATTTGATAAATCTCCGTAATACTTTAATATTCTCATTAACCACTTGCCCTCCGGAGAATTTACCCCTTCCGGACCAGGCCATTTTTTGCATTATGGCTCTGCTTTAAATTTAACTGATAATTGCGCAGTCATGCAACACTGTACCCAAATGAAATTGTATATGATGTCAGAAGTGACATCTTGCTTACTACTATTCATGTGATCACTGATTGGCCAATCAGTGATCACATGATCGGGACCTCACACAGAGGTCCCATACAACAATCAGTGTTCTCCGGACACAGTGGGCACTGGATCGTGGTGCTGCGTGCTCCCAGGGCGCACCCACAAGCAGGGAAGCGGGGAGGACTTTATAAACGGCCACCCACCACTGCATTGCTCCCGCCCGGCCGTTTATATACATGGGCCTGAACGGGAAGTGGTTAAACACGTCCAGTAAAAAAAATTTAAAAATCAAATTTCGCCATAAATTTAGGCCAAAATGTATTCTACTGCATGTCTTTGCTAAAAAAAAAATCCCAGTAAGTGTAAATTAATTGTTTTACACAAAAGTTATAGAGTTTACAAATGGCAGTATATATACTGGTATAGGGGTGGTCCTCTTGTGCTACTTACCTAACTGCAATGACCCCCAAAGTGGCCAAACACGGACCAGCGCGGGACATAGACCTGACAGAAAGAGGGTATAGCAGACCTATTAGTATATACATTAGGAGAGCAAATACAGATAAAACATTTTCTTGGTGGTGTGTTCTATTATTCTCATTTATATGTGATTCTTCCCTTTTATATGTGATTTTTCTTTTAGTCCATTATTATCAGCTTTTTCTACCACCATAGCAATATTTTGATCTTTATGCTCATTATTGTCCAGTTTTATAATGTTTTTATTATAATATTAGCTTATATATTTACCCATTGTTTTATCTGTATTTGCTCTCCTAATGTATATGCTAATAGGTCTGCTATGCCCTCTTTCTGTCAGGTCTATGTTCCGTGGTGGTCCATGTTCGGATCAGCTGCTATGTTTTGTTTTTATGTCCTTTAAGAATAATTATTGCTGTGTTTCTTTGGAGTCTATGTGGACTCCGAGAAAATGTCTGCTGCACTCTGAATGCTTTCAGGTGTGGACACTCTATATATAGAGTCTTCTTGTCACCGCCCTTCGAGCCCTGAGGAAGTCACGTGATCCGTGACGTAACGCGTAGGACGGAAGCGTAGTGACGTCATATCCGGTACGGACGGCAGCTGCCATCTTGGTACTCCCGATCCCATACACCTTCCCTGAAGCTTTTGCTGAAATAATTTTACCTTTTTTGGTCTGCAGACCTATTTTAAATGTGAGTAGCCATTTTGGATATTGTTTATAATAAACTTTATGACATATTACACTATGGGACTCTTTTTGCTTGAATCTTCCATGTGAGGTACTGGAGATGATAGAGGTCTGAGGCCATATCTGGAGCATGCCTGTGAGTGTTTGTCAGTGCCATTGGAGAGGACGTTTGGCTCTTTGATTGCTATCGAGGACCACTCTTTTGGAATCATCATTTCAGGTTTCTTTATGCTTTATGACTCCTTGGGGGTCACATTTTGAAGGTGAGTGCACACGCTAGCTGGTGGAGGATATTTATATATATTTTTGTTTTTTGGGACTGTTATTATTAATTTTTGGGACTGATTCACTTCATCACATCAAACACATTATTATTATTACTATTATTTATGTTCACTTCAGTCACCAGCATAGTATAGTATACTGTGCTGCCTTTATTGATATATGTCATTGTCTGCACCCATTCACATGTTTTTGCATATGTTGTGTTTACACTTGGATGAGGGTCATATGTGCATTCATTTGTCGCTTTTTATAATTTTTATGGTTCATTGTTCATGCTCTGAGTAGCGCAGCACCAATTCACTTTTTATTTTCTTTCTGTATATACAACGTGTTCCAAATTATTATGCAAATGATATTTTTCTCATTTACCTAAATAATTGATGTAAATAACAGTCAGCATAATTCTCATGTTATCAGCTATTAAGAGTACAATTCACATTTTATTGAACAAATAATAACAGTATTTTTTTTAAACATAAAACACTTACAATGCACTGTTCCAAATTATTACGCACAGTAAGTTTCAAAACACTTTATAGGTTGTAAAGAACTGAAAATTGTCATTTGTTGTGTTTGCAGCATATTTACTGAAAACAAAAGCTATTTCAATCAAACTTTTAACAACATTTTTACTTTTTAAACATTTTAACAGGTCAGGTTACATTGTAACATAGGACCCCTTATTTGATAGCAGCTTCACAAGTCTTGCATCCATTGAACATGTGAGTTTTTGGACAGTTTCTGCTTGAATTTGTTTGCAAGATGTCAGAATAGCCTCCCAGAGCTGCTGTTTGGATGTAAACTGCCTCCCACCCTCATAGATCTTTTGCTTGAGGATGCTTCAAAGATTCTCAACAGGATTGAGGTCATGGGAGGATGGAGGCCACAACATGACTTTCTCTCCTTTTATCCCCATAGCAGCCATTGATGCAGAGGTATTCTTTGCAGCATGAGACGGTGCATTGTCATGCATGAAGATGATTTTATTATGGAAAGCATAGTTCTTCCTTCTGTACCAGGGAAGAAAGTGGTCAGTCATAAACTCCACATACTTTGCAGAGGTCATCTCTACACCTTCGGGGGCTCTAAAGGGGCCGACCCGCTCTGTTCCCATGATTCCGGCCCAAAACATGACTCCACCACCGCCTTGCTGATGTCGCAGCCTTGTTGGAACAGGGTGGCCGTCCACCAACCATCCACTACTCTATCCATCTGGACCATCCAGGGTTGCACGGCACTCATCAGTGAACAGGACTGTTTGAAAATTAGTCTTCGTGTATTTTTCTGCCCAATGCAGCCGTTTCTGCTTGTGAGCATTGGTTATTGGTGGGTTTATGCACAGTTGCAAGACTCTGGAGGACTCTACACTTTGATGTCCGTGGGACTCCAGAGGCACCAGCGGCTTCAAATATCTGTTTGCTGCTATGTAATGGTATTTTAGCAGCTGCTCTCTTGATCCGATGCATGGATCTGGCAGAAATCTTCCTCAATGTGCCTTTATCTGCACGAAACCGTCTGTGCTCTGAATCCGCCACAAATCTCTTAATAGTGTGATGATCACGCTTAAGTTTTCGTGAAATATCTAATGTTTTCATACCTCGTCCAAGGCACTGAACTATTTCACTCTTTTCGGCAGCAGAGAGATCCTTTTTCTTCCCCATTTTGCTTGAAAATGGTGCTCTGCTTAATAATGTGGAACACCCTCCTTTAGTAGTTTTTCCTTAAATTGGGCTCACCGGCCAATCTAATTATCACAGGTGTCTGAGATTGTTTTCAGTGATCAAAAGAGACCTGACACACAATTCCATCCATGAGTTACACTGAAAAACAAAATATTTAATCTTTGTGACACTTAAACAGAATTTGCATAATAATTTGGAACACGGTGTATACTGGGCTTTTTTTTTACTAGTAATGGCGGCGATCAGTGACTTATAGTGAGGCTGCAAGACTGTGGTGGGCATTCTGACACTGGGGGGAACTGACTTGGTGTCACTGACATCCCCAGTGACACCAATGCAGTGATCAGGGCTAACAAAAAGCACTGACACTCTACTAATGGTACTGTGCATGAAGGGGTTAACATCTGGGGTGAGCAAGGGGTTAACTGTGTGCTGTGTGCTGTTTTACATGATGTTCTGTGTTTGTGCTTTACTGTAAGCACACTGTTTTGCATGGCCATGCAAAGCAGTGTCCAGGAGATGACAGGGGGAGAACTGTTTTGTTTACTAACAGTTCTCCTCCCCGTCGAAGATACTCGGCAATCACTGGGCGCCGGCGAGTAATCACCAGCTGGGACCCGGTGATTGACAGCTGCGGCCACACGTGCCCCCTACCCGGAAGCACAAAATTCCGTATATATACAGTGAAGGAAATAAGTATTTGATCCCCTGCTGATTTTGAATGTTTGCCCTCTCACAAAGAAATGATCAGTCTAAAAATTGAATGGTAGGTGTATTGTAACACTGAGACAGAATAGCAACAAAAAATTTAAAAGAAATGCATGTCTAACAAATTATGCACTGATTTGAATGTTCATGAGGGAAATAAGTATTTGATCCCCTTCACAAACATGACTTAGTACTTGGTGGCAAATCCATTGTTGGCAATCACAGAGGTCAGACGTTTCCTGTAGTTGGCCACCAGGTTTTCCCACATCTCAGGAGGGATTTTGGCCTACTCCTCTTGGCAGATCCTCTCCAAGTCATTAAAGTTTGGTGGCGACATTTGGCAACTCGAACTTTCAGCTCCCTCCACAGATTTTCAATTGGATTAAGGTCTGGAGACTGGCTAGGCCACTCCAGGACCTTAATGTGCTTCTTCTTGAGCCACTCCTTTGTTGCCTTGGCCATGTGTTTTGGGTTATTGTCATGCTGAAACATTCATCCACGTCCCATTTTCAATGCCCTGGCTGAGGGAAGAAGGTTCTCACCAAAGATTTGATGGTACATTGCCCCGTCCATCATCCCTTTGATGCGATGGGATGGTGTTCTTTGGGTCATAGACAGCATTCCTCCTCCTCGGCGCGTTGAGTTGATGCCAAAGAGCTTGATTTTGGTCTCATCTGACCACAACACTTTCAAACAGTCCTTCTCTGCATCATTCAGATGTTCAGTGGCAAACTTCAGATGGGCCTGGACATGTGCTTTCTTGAGCAGAGGGACCTTGTGGGCACTGCAGGATTTCAATCCTTGTTGGCGTAGTGTGTTAACAATTGTTTTCTTGGTGACTGTGGTCCCAGCTGCCTGGAGATCATTGACAAGATCCTCACGTGTAGTTCTGGGATGATTCCTCACTGTTCTCATGATCATTGACACTCCACGAGGTGAGATCTTGCATGGTACACCAGACCTAGGGAGACTGACAGTTGTTTTGTGTTTCTTCCATTTGCGAATGATTGCACCAACTGTTGTCACCTTCTCAGCAATCTGCTTTGCGATAGTTTGGTAGCCCAGTCCAGCCTTATGTAGGTCTACAATCTTGTCCTTGACATCCTTGGACAGCTCTTTGTCGTCTTTACCATGGTGGAGAGTTTGGAAGCTGATTGTTTGATTGTTCCTGTGGACAGGTGTCTTTTATACAGGTAACAAAATTAGATTAGCAGCATTCAGTTTACGAGACTGCTTCTATTCTCAGCTTGTTACCTGTATGAAAGATATCTGGTAGTCAGAAATCCTGCCAAATGATAGGGGATCAAATACTTATTTCCCTCATGAGCATTTTATGTTTCTATTTTGTCTCTTAGTGTTACAGTACACCTACCATTAGATTTTTAGACTGATTATTTATTTGTGAGTGGGCAAACATTAAAAATCAGCAGGGGATCAAATACTTATTTCCTTCACTGTATGTGATTTTGTGCACCACTGCCGCCCTGTAGCAGTATTTCTGCTATGGGGCGGCGCTAAAGTCGTTAAATTGGGCAATGTTAACCTAGGGTTTACAACATAAAAACAATATCATCTGCATATGCTGCCACTTTATGTTCTATATCTCCTATCTGTATCTCTTTTACATCAACACTATTTTGTACTGCCACAAGAAGCAGCTCTAAAGATAAGACAAATAACAGGGGTGAAAGCGGACACCCCTGTCTTGTTCCATTATGCATTTTAAAAAACTGTGATAATGAGCCATTCATCCTCACAGCTGCTGAAGGCTGGCTATAAGTTTTCCTATCCACATTCTCATTTTGGGTCCTATTCCCAGTACCTCCAGTGTATTCATCATAAATCCCCAGTCCACCCTGTCGAAGGCTTTCTCAGCATCTATCGACAGAACTAACAAGGGAGACTTCTCTCTTTTACTTTTTTGCAGGAGGAGTAATGATCTTAACCCATTATCTCGTTCTTCTCACCCTGGAATGAACCCCACTTGATTTAAGTGTATCCATTCCGGCATTAAATCTTTCATCCTCATTGCTAATACCTTTGTGTATAATTTCGTATCAATATTAAATAGTAATATGGGTCTATGACTAGCACATTGGGACCGATCTTTCCCCTCTTTAGGTATAATTATAACGTATGCCTGTATTGACTCCTCCCTTATTTCCATCCCTTCTCTTAATGCATTCATATATACGCACATTTTATGTATTAATTGTTCTATAAATTTCTTATAATATCTTACTGTATAACCATCTAGTCCAGGACTCCTCTCTGCCTCTGTACTCTTCAATGCCACTAGGATTTCTTCCTTTGTTATCAGTTTTTATAACGCTTCTAAGCTTTCTTCTCCCACTCTCGGTAATCTTGCTTCCTGTAAGTATATCTGCCTGTTTCTAGTTCTTTCTTCCTCCTCCTCTTTTAGGTTTTTTGGTTTTACATTATATAACCTACTGTAGTATTTACAGAATGCATTAGCGATATCAGTGGTTGAATATCCCATTTCACCAGTGTCATCTTTAATTTTCTCTATAAAGTTCCTCAATTTCTTAGCGTTCTCATTAAATATTTTCCCGGTCTATTCCCCCAATGATATCTTTCCTTTGCCATCATATTAACATTCCATTAACTCATTTAGCTCATCTCTTTTTTGGATTATTTTTTGTTGAATATCTTTTACTATTTTCTTTTTATGCAATTGTTCCAATTCATATAATTCCCCAATTATATATCTCATTTTCTTCCACTGTTCTTTATTTTTCTCCACTCCTATAGCAATCAATATTCTCATTAAATACTGTATACCTTGTGCTGCTCCCATACCGTAATGACAGATATTCCTTCAGTCTCATTTAACCTGAAATATTTTTCTATTTCTTTTTTTATTCTAATTTTCCGTCTCTTGATCCTGTAGGAGTGTCTCATTTAGTTGCAATATGTTTGTTTTATTTTGTTCTCTTCCCACCCGCAACTTCATTGTGACAGGAGTATGGTGTGATATTGATATAACTTCTATATCCACCTTAGCCAGGGACTCCAAGAGTCTGAGTTTAATCGTTATATAAGCCAATCTGGAATACATTCCATGTGCAGGGGAATAGAATGTATATTCTCTTTCTCTTGGATGTTTAATTCTCCAGAAGTCCATAAACTGACATTCATATAACATTTTTTGAATGGATTTTAGATGTTTACCTCCTTCCCTCTGCACATTTGATGATGTATCCATCCAAAGATCCATGCAAAAATTAAAATCACCTGCCACAATTAGTTTACCCTTCTTAAAATCCAAATGTTTTCTTAACATATTTTCCAGATAAGCCATTGGATTTTTGTTAGGACAATAAATATTTGCTAATGTACATTCCAATTCCTGTAATTTCCCTCTCAAGTACAGACATCGACCTTCAGGATTAGCCTTGCCCGGCTTCACCGCTCCACCAACTGGAGCTATTCGGGATGTTTAGCTGCTGCCCAGGCCCTCTGTCCTCATCCCTGGGGTGGTCCAGGGTGGTGCTGATTGAGGGGGTCACCCTCCGTGGGATCCAAGAGTTCCTGTCAGGTTCGGTTATCCCTGTGTTGGGTTTCCTCCTCTCCTGCCTGGCCAACATCTCCCAGAGCTCCTCCATGGCGACCATGTGATCTCTCCTAGCACTCTCCACCAGGACCCGCCTCCCCTCCACTCTCTCCTCTGCCCGATGACCATCTCCCTATCTTCACCAGTGCCCGCACCACGACACCACACCAGGCTGGGGGTATGACTTTTCAGGCTCCTGCCAGTACAATTCTGTGCAGGAAAAATGCAGCCTGTTCTACTTTTTTTCTGCATCCGGAACTCACTGGAACTGCAAGCACTGATGTGAACTAGGACATTGACAACCATATAACCTACTTTCTGTGCATTTTGGATGCAGAAAAATGAAACACGTAGTGTGAACTGGCTCTAAATCAAAATTACACAAACAATAAATCACAGATAAATGATCCAACAAAAAATTAGCCAACAAAAAGTTATCTAAAATGGCTGAAGATCCTATTAAGGGTACTGACCCTCACAAAATGTACAGTCAAAAATATATAAGAGCGCTGCCCTGTGTGCTCCCCTCATAATAAGAAACAAACATAAATATATCTCAATACAGGCCCTTGTGACTTGCTTGCTGGTGAAATTTATATCTTCCAAGTAATATTAAAGTGCTCTTCTTACAATCATGCAGTTCATGCTCTGTGCTCCCAACCAGTGGTCTCATTCACCGACCGACTTCTGTGGACTCTTATAATCAAACAAGAGTCAGACTCGCTTTGGTGGAGGAGAATTTCTGGTTCTGCTGTGATGGAAAAGATGTCAGGTCATCACTTCTGGTTTACAGTAAAGGAGAGCCGATTAAAGCCAGTTCCAGTTTTGTTTGACTGTACGGCCAGACGGCAGAAGCACCAGCTCGTTGCTTCAGACTCCCAGTGGGACATCCCTTCCCACTGCTTGTACAAGCAATCAAGTCGACCGCTGGCTCTAAAAATACAGTACCACTGTGATGCCTGCAGCAGCAGGCATCACTCTGGTACAACCACTGAAAGTCCAGCGAATTAATTAAACCCTCCAAACATTATATATTTATACATGGTATTTGCAATTTGTTATGTCACACTATATTACTGTAATGGTTTATTTAAACCATATTTTCAGTAAATAATGCTTTAAAGTTAATTTTAGTGCACACAATGCAATATGTAGCACCCTCCTAGATAGGTTGCTATAACGCTTAAGTAAATGTAATTCCTCTTGGCTCCCCTGTAATCAGTGAAGCAGTGTGTGATTGCTTTGGGCTGTTCTAGGCTTCACTGGAGTAGGTCTGACTGCTTCCCCCTGCCTTCTGGAGGATTCTAGATTGTAGCAGGTTGGAAGAGGCAAATCAACTGAATATTTATGTTGTCTCAGCCAATCCCTGGGGAGAGTGCACAAATAACCTGGGGCCTGGGGCAGCCCAGTTCTTGTCCAGGAGAAAAAGTTCCCTTCTGGGTAGTCCAGCTGTAGTTCTACGTGTGCTCAAGGTCCCAGCTATGCAAGAGTTGGGGGGCTTGTTTTGCAGAAACTTGCAGGAACTGATTAAGGGATCTCACTGAGGATCTGGTCTGGAGAGTTCACGGGGAAAACATCTGGTTCAAATTGGAAGTATCCAGGAACATTGTTAGTACAGATTTACAGTATGTGTAGGATCCTAGTGACTGTGTGCTGCTACTTTACTCCCTTAATATAAATAGTATAAGTCAGCACCCATAGAAAACAAAACGGCAGTTTGTGGCAAGACCAATATGGAAAAAAACTTCCATTATAAAAAAATTTAAAGTGCAACGCCTAATATCCCTTGTGCATCAGTGCCAGAGCTTGCATATATGGGGACATTTTCTATGATGTCTCAGTGCTGCTCAATCCCATAGATTCTACTAGTTTTGACACAGTGCAGTGACCTTGTGTTACTACATTGTGTTACTTGAGTATCCCACAGCTTCCCTGCACCCTATCCAAGTTTAACTTACAATAAAGCATCACAAAAGTTACCCCTGGACCAGGGGTGTCAAACTCAATTTCATTGCAGGCCGCATCAGCATTATGGTTGCCCTCCAAGGGACAGTTGTATTTGTAAGACTGTATAAATATATCTACTCTTTACCATGTTAAATAATTGCCTCTGCAATCAATTATTACTGGTTTTAGTAATTACTTAAGACTTAAGCAGTGAAGGGCAGGTGCAGACCAGCACAGAGCCCACACACACTCCTGTAGCATATGATGCAGGTCTGAAAAGGAGGGTCTCACACCACTGGTATCATCCACAAAAACCTTTATTGGAGATTGCTCAGACAGAACATGGTTCTGCCATGGTGTTCTGTCTGAGCAGTCCCAGTAAAATTTCTTGTGGATGATATCAGAGTATGCAACCCTCCATTTCAACTTACATCAAATTTCATTATTCTCATAATAATTATAAGCAGATGTCCAGAGCATCCCACCACCCCCTTACATCAGATGTCAAGAGCCACCCCATCACCTGAAGGTAAGAGTCTTCCACCCTCCTTTACATCACAGTGCATATTCCTTACCTTGTGCTGCTGCCAAGAAGAGGCGGGGGGGGGGGGGGGTGCTGGGAAACAGAAAGTGCAGAGTCTAGAGAGGAGGGCTGGTGTCAACTCTTGGAGCCTGTTGAATCTTGAGACCAGGGAAGGTAGAGGTGAGGGGTTGAGAGAGGCACAGGATCTATAGGAGGAGTTCTGTCCTCTCTGCTGCTGACTGCTGAGACAGAGACTAGCCTCTCTGTGGCTGTTGAGACAATGAGACAAGGGGGGGGGTGCCACAGCTGTACGAGAGGTTCAAGGGCCACATGAAATGGCCTGGCAGGCTGTATTCACCCCACAAGCCTTGTGTTCGACACATGTGCCTTAAACTGTTCATTGAGCTATAAAAGTGTCTGTTACTGTGTGCCTGGGTGGCAATGTACCAACTTGGAAAATAACCTAGGGACAACTCAGTGGTCTTTTTCAGGGTTGAGCGCTACAAATATATTATCCAATTTTTTGGTAAAATATAAAATATGAGGTTGTGTCAAGTAAATAGATACCAAACATGTCAAGCCTTAAAATTGTCCGTGTGATGGCAGCAAACTTCAGTATCCAAAATTGTCCATAGGCAACACTAAGAGCCTTTGCAGGTCATCTTCTTAAAGTTAAAGTAGTATTAAACCCAAAAACAAAACTTTAATATAGTGTAACTTGCCAATTTCTAGATGTGTTGGCTGCATTAGCTTCTTTTTTAGTCTTTTTCCCTTTATTTTCATCTGTTGATCCTGCCAAAGTCTGTTATTTTTCAACTTCCTTTAGCAGACCAAGCTGTCCAGCAGAAGTCCCAGTTAGATGTCTGAGACAAACCATTTCAGCACTGACAGGGGTGCTCAAAATGGTCAGCTTTTATTAATTTATATAAACCTTTATCCCCAAAGGAAAAAAACTGTTGCTGCAGTTGATTATAAAGTGTTAGTTAGAGTTTAGCTTTAATTTGTTAGCCAAGTCTATCTAAATCTGCTAGTGCATTTAACACAAACCTCTTTACAGATTGACAGTGCTGCAGTCCAAGGGTGTCTCTGTAGCTCCCTCATTGGAGTGGAGACAACCTAAGGCA
Source organism: Staurois parvus (assembly GCF_062004578.1). Lineage (NCBI taxonomy): Eukaryota > Metazoa > Chordata > Amphibia > Anura > Ranidae > Staurois > Staurois parvus. The sequence continues at coordinate 1,599,656 of NW_028318261.1, read as the reverse complement.
GGAAGTGTGTTACTGGCAGGATCACCAGATGAAAATAAAGAAAGAAAGCCTAAAAAAAAAACTAACTACAGGCATGACAATAACATTAATAAACATTTTACAAGGCTGCACAGTTTTCCCTCTTGTGGCCCCCTGCACATAAACAAGCATTTAACCATTGCATTGCAGGACAGCCTCACTGAAAGAGGGCATTTTTGCTTTCCCTGTAGTTCAGCTTTAAGAAATTGATTTTTGTGCATCTAACCATCACTTCAAAATCAGCTCCTTACCTTTTACCAGATACCAGTTTGTAGCACTACCTACTACATGTTTAACCACCCACAGGCTTGATCATTTTAAGATTGAATCCCAGTCATTTGTATTGGAGTGGAGACAGAAGCGCCTAGACTAGGTTTCGGGACTGTAGGAGGCATAAATACATAATAATAATAATAATAATAATAATAATAAACACTTCACAAATAAAGACTCAACACACTCAAATTATGTGGCAAATGTTTGGCTGCAGCACTTTGTTAGTTTACTCAAATAATTAATTAATATCACCCAAAGTTATATAACCAATATTTTCCTTAGTCACTACGACTTTATTATTATTATACAGGATTTATATAGCGCCGACAGTTTTCTCAGCGCTTTACATTATGGAGGGAGACAGTACAGTAACAATACAATTCAATACAAGAGGGATTCGAGGGCCCTGCTCCTTGGAGCCTACAATCTAGGAGGGAGGGGATAGTGGTACAAAAGGTAAGAACTGTGGGGGATGCAGTGGTTGGAAGAGTAGAGGATTCCAGTGTTCGCTGAGGGCAGGGTAGGCTTCCCTGAAGAGAGGTTTTCAGAGTGCGCCTAAAAGTGAGCAGAGTAGGCGATAGTCTGATAGATTGGGGTAGGAAGCTCCAGAGTATGGGGGAAATCCCTGGAGAAGTCCTGGAGATGAGCATGGGAGGAGGAGACAAGGGAGCTAGAGAGTTGGAGGTCTTGTGAAGAGCGGAGAGTACAGGTTGGGTGATATTTAGTGTTTTGAATTTTATCCGTTGGGCAGTTGGAAACCAGTGGAGGGATTGGCAGAGAGGGATGGCAGATACAGAATGGTTAGTAAGGTGGATGAGTCTGGCAGCAGCATTCATGATGGACTGGAGTGTGGATAACCTGCTATGAGGTAAGCCAATGAGGAGGAAGTTACAGTAGTTGAGGCGTGTTATAATAAGAGAGTGAATGAGTTGCTTAGTGGTTTCCGAGGTTAGGAACGGTCGTATCTTGGAGATGTTGCAGAGGTGAAGTCTACATGAGTTTGTCAGCGATTGGACCTGGGGCTGAAAAGACAGATTGGAGTCTAGGACGACACCTAGCACCCTGGCTTGAGGGGTGGGACTGATGATAGTGTTGATCTTGATGGAGAAGTTGGGGGGGGGGGCGGGCTGGGGGGAATACTATGAGCTCAGTTTTGGAAAGATTGAGTTTGAGGAAGTGGAGTGACATCCAATCCGATATGTCACTTAGTAGGCTTGTGATCAGGGGCGGACTGACAACTCATGGGGCCCCTGGGCAATAGGGGATCATGGGGCCCCTGTGTCCTTGCCCAAACTCAAAAAAGCCTATGAAAAAGGTACCAGGGGCATCTCATGGGGCCCCCTACTGACCCCGGGCCCTCAGGCAGTGCCCGAGTTTCCAAATGGTCAGTCCGCCCCTGCTTGTGATATGAGTGGGGACTGAAGGGGTGAGGTGGGGAGTAGAGAGATAGATTTGTGTGTCGTCAGCATAGAGATGGTAATTGAAGCCATGGGAATTTATCAATTGGCCAAGGGAGGAGGTGTACATGGAGAAGAGAAGGGGTCCGAGGACAGAACCTTGAGGGACCCCAACAGAGAGGGAGTGAAGAGGAGGTGGCAGCATTATAGGTAACACTGAAGGAGCGCTGTGATAGATAGGAGGAGAGCCAGGAGAGAGCGGAGTCTCTGAGGTCAAGAAAGTGTAGTTTATTGAGGAGGAGGGGGTGGTCAACCGTGTCAAAAGCCGCAGAGAGGTCGAGGAGTAGGAGTACTGTATAGTGGCCATTAAGAAGATAATAAAATATATAGTAAGCGCTCCTCAACAATTTAAAGCGGCTGAACATTAAAGAAAAACACATAAAAGTCCCAAAATTCATATATATATATAATTCACTGAAGCATGCACACATCACCCCCATACTTAAAAAGCCCTCCCTGGACCCCAATGACCCGAACAACCTCAGACCCATCTCCCTGCTCCCACTTACATCTAAACTCCTCGAGCGTCTCGTCTACACCCGCCTATGCTCTCACCTCAACGACAACAACCTCCTCGATCCCCTACAGTCTGGCTTCCGCCCCCTACACTCCACCGAAACCGTCTTACTCAAACTCTCCAACGACCTTCTAACCGCCAAAGCTAATGGCCACTATTCAGTGCTCCTACTCCTTGACCTCTCTGCGGCCTTCGACAGAGTTGACCACCCACTCCTCCTCAAAATACTACACTCCCTCGGCCTCAGAGATTCTGCTCTCTCCTGGCTCTCATCCTACCTGTCACAACGCTCTTTCAGCGTTACCTATAATGCTACCACCTCCCCCTCACTCCCCCTCTCTGTTGGGGTCCCTCAAGGCTCTGTCCTTGGGCCCCTTCTCTTCTCCATCTACACCTCCTCCCTTGGCCAACTCATACACTCTCACGGCTTCAACTACCACCTCTATGTCGACGACACACAAATCTATCTCTCAACCCCCCACCTCACCCCCTCGGTCTCTGCCCAAATCACACACCTACTGAGCGACATATCAGATTGGATGTCGCTCCACTTCCTTAAACTGAATCTCTCCAAAACCGAGCTCCTTGTCTTCCCCCCAGCCCGAACCCCACCCCCCATTGACTTCTACATCACATCCAACAACGCCAATATCAAACCCGCTCTGCAGGCCAGAGTACTTGGTGTCATTCTGGACTCCAACCTATCCTTCCAGCCCCAAGTCCAATCTTTAACAAACTCGTGCAGACTCCACCTCCGCAACATCGCCAAAATCCGCACGTTCCTAACCCCAGAAACCACTAAACAGCTCATCCACTCCCTCATCATATCACGACTCGACTACTGCAACTCCCTCCTCACTGGCCTGCCTCGCCGCTGGCTATCCCCGCTTCAGTCGATCCTGAATACGGCTGCCAGACTCATTCACCTTTCCAACCGCTCCATTTCCGCCACCCCCCTCTGCCAATCCCTCCACTGGCTTCCGATTGCGCAACGGATCAAATTTAAAATCCTAACACTGACGTACAAAGCCGTCCACCATACTGCCCCGAACTACATCACTGACCTAATATCCAAGTACCGCCCAGCACGCACACTCCGCTCCTCACAAGACCTCCTTCTCTCTAGTTCCCTGGACTCCTCCTCCCATGCCCGCCTCCAGGACTTCTCCAGGGTGTCACCCATCCTCTGGAACTCCCTGCCCCAACCCATCAGATTATCACCTACTCTCCTCTCCTTTAGGCGCACCCTGAAAACCCATCTCTTCAGGGAAGCCTACCTCACCCCCTGCTAACTTGCTGACCTCCTCCACTCTTCCTACCACTCCATCCCCCACAGCTATCTCCTCCTGTACCACTGCCCCATCCCTTCTAGATTGTAAGCTCGAAAGAGCAGGGCCCTCGATCCCCTCATGTTTTGCATTGTATTGGTATTGTTCTGTCACATGTTCTGTCCCCCTTTGTAATGTACAGCGCTGAGTGAACTATTGGCGCTTTATAAATACTGTATAATAATAATAATAATATATAGACAGAATGTAGCGCTCTTAAAGAAAATTATCGATAAACACAGTCCGGTGAAAACAGTGCTCCGTGATTCCCAGTGCAAATGGTAGAAATTCAAACTAACCAGAAAGCGTATAGGTAATACGCATGTGTGTATATACAGTTGCAAGAAAAAGTATGTGAACCCCTTGGGATTACGTGGAGTTTTGCATGAATTGGGCATAAAATGTGCTCTGAATGTCATCTAAGTCACAACAATAGAAGAACACAGTCTGCTAAACATAATACTACACAAACATTAGACGTTGCCATGGTTTAATTGCACATAACATGTAAACATTCAGAGTGCAGGGAGGAAAAAGTATGTGAACCTTTGGACTTAATAACTGGTTGACCCTCCTTTGGCAGCAATAACCTCAACCAAATGTTTCCTGTAGTTGCAGATCAGACCTGCACAACGATCTGGAGTAATTTTGGACCACTCCTCTTCACAAAACTGTTTCAGTGTAGCAATATTCTTGGGATGTCTGGTGTGAATCGCTCTCTTAAGGTCATGCCACAGCATTTCAATCGGGTTGAGGTTAGGACTCTGACTGGGCCACTCTAGAAGGCGTATTCTGTGCTGTTGCAGCCATTGTTTTGTTGAATTACTTGTATGCTTTGGGTCATTGTCCTGTTGCATCACCCATCCTCTGCGGAGCTTCAGTTGGCGGACAGATGGTCGTATGTTTTCCTGCAAAATGTCTTGATAAACTCTGGAATTAATTTTCCCATCAATGACAACAATCCGTCCAGGCCCTGAGGCAGCAAAGCAGCCCCAAACCATGATGCTCCCTCTGCCATGTTTTACAGTGGGGATGAGGTTTTGATGTTGGTGTGCTGTGCCTTTATTCTCCACACATGGTGTTGTGTGTTCTTCCCAAACAACTCAATCTTGGTTTCATCTGTCCACAGTATATTTTGCCAGTAGTGCTGTGGAATATCCAGGTGCTCTTTTGCAAACTTCAAACGTGCTGCAATATTCTTTTTGGACAGCAATGGCTTCCTCCCTGGTGTCCTCCCATGTACTCCATTCTTGTTTAATGTTTTCCTTATTGTAGATGTGTCAACAAAAATGTTAGCATGTGCCAGAGATTTCTATAGGTCTTTAGCTGACACTCTGGGATTCTTCTTTACCTCATGCAGCATTCTGCGCTGTGCTCTTGCAGTCATTTTTACAGGACGACCACGCCTAGGGAGAGTAGCAACAGTGCTAACCTTTCTCCATTTGTAGACAGTCTGTCTTACCGTGGACACATGAACATCAAGGCTTTTAGAGATACTTTTGTAACCCTTTCCAGCTTCATGCAAGTCAACAATTCCTGATCGTAGGTTTTCTGAGAGCTCTTTTCTGCGAGGCATGGTTCACATCAGACAGTGCTTCTTGAAACCAGTAAACCCAAAACAGGTGTGTGTTTTTTTATGGGCAGGACAACTGTCAGCAACACATCCATTATCATCACACTGATTGGAGTCAAGGTTGGCTCACTCCTGGCTCCAATTAGCTCTGGGAGAAGTCATTAAGCTAGGGTCTCACATACTTTTTCCTCCGTGCACTGTGAATATTTACATGTTATGTGCAATTAAACCATGGCAACATCTAATGTTTGTGTAGTATTATGTTCAGCAGACTGTGTTCTTATATTGTTGTGACTTAGATGACGTTCAGAGCACATTTTATGCCCAATTCATGCAAAACTCCACGTAATCCCAAGGGGTTTACATACTTTTTCTTGCAACTGTATATATATATATCCTGAAGACTCCCCTCTCCTCTCAGGTCTGGTCAGAAAAATGGCTGGGAAAGATGGTAATCCTACGCCCTCATGTGGTGAAAAGGTGGTCCAGCAGGTCAGAGAAGTATCAATCTGGATAAGCCTCCACAGGAACTGACACGGGGATCACTAGGGCTGCAAGGATTGAAGGGGCTCCTCACAGGAGACATAGGGAAGCACTCATAGTGTAGTAGGTAATGATTTTATTCCAAAAAAAACACAGGTGCATAATGAAATATCACATAGCCGAGTATGAATGAACACACTGACCCTTTAAGAAATAAAGATGGCCGCCGGGCCTCCTCGTGGCACCGGCGGCTTAGTGTCAACGGCATCCTGGGCTCCATCTGACGCGTTTCGTGCGCACGCACTTCAGAGGTGGAACACAGGACTGCCGTACCATCTCCTCGTACATAAATACCGTATTTGGCGCATGCGCACTGGTACGGCGCCATCTTGCTGAAGTCCGGGCGTCCGTATAAACCGAGTGCGCATGCGCGGGTGCCATTTTACCATGGGCAAAGAGTAAACACAGGCAAGTGAAGTATGGCTCCATGTGACAGGAGCCCGGGTGTCCGTGTTGCGCTAGAGCGCATGCGCGGGCGCCATTTTGCTGTGTGCATGTAATGCGATTTGCCCAGCACTAGCAGGGACAAAATCACTGGTGCTAAAACTTCGTTAGCACTATGAGGGGATTGTTCATACATAGTGCTGTGAATGAAAACCCCATCAGAGGCAATTGTTCATACATAGTAACATAAATGAAAGCCCCATCAGAGGTTATCCAATGTGGAATAGTACACAAGAGAGGGGAATATAAAAATAGTGCACAAAGTGCAAAATTGGCCAGATCGGGGGTTAATAACGAAGCTGGTAAGTATACTGGTGTCATGGATAAAGGGTCAATAATTCAATAAGCCCCAATCCATAAAGCGGAAGTAATAGTTAAAATTGGTATACTGATTGAATAAAAAAACATAAGCCGTGTATCCAGGAATTATTCCTATATACAGGGCTAGAGGCAACATGTAAAATGGCGTTTTAATAAAGTCTTTAAAATGTCTCACAGGGGTTGAACAGAGAAAATCAAAACCCATGTGTGACAATTAAAACCGAAAATATAAAATACAAACTTAATAAACATATATACCATAACCATATATCATAAAAGTTCATAAAGATCATGGTAAAGGAGACATTTTAATAAAATCTTTAGAGTGTATGTCATATGGGGATTAATCAGGGAAAATCAAAACCCATGCGTAGCACTAAAACAGTAAATATAAAGTACAAATTAATAAACGCATATAGCGTAAGCATATATCATAAAAGGTCATAGCATGGGGAAAATCATGATCCAAGTGGCACTGACCCAATGGATATGGAGAGGCCTACTGAAAAACAAGGCCAGTGGCATATAAACGCATGTATCAAATGTCAGAAGATACCAATTGCACTGTCCCAATAAAAACAAAGAAACTGGGAATGTGATCTAATCCAGTCCTCTATGGCATTCTAAGTATGTGTATAAGAATAGCAAATAGAGTGAAGCATATATATATAAAGAGAATGGAATAGCAATGGAATTAATACCCCGCCAAAATGTGGAGATAATTCATATGTTAAGATTGGATTGGGGCTTATTGAATTATTGACCCTTTATCCATGACACCAGTATACTTACCAGCTTCGTTATTAACCCCCGATCTGGCCAATTTTGCACTTTTTGTGCACAATTTTTATATTTCCCTCTCTTGTGTACTATTCCACATTGGATAACCTCTGATGGGGCTTTCATGTATGTTACTATGTATGAACAATTGCCTCTGATGGGGTTTTCATTCACAGCACTATGTATGAACAATCCCCTCATAGTGCTAACAAAGTTTTAGCACCAGTGATTTTGTCCCTGCTAGTGCTGGGCAAATCGCATTACATGCACACAGCAAAATGGCGCCCACGCATGCGCTCTAGCGCAACACGGACACCCGGGCTCCTGTCACATGGAGCCATACTTCACTTGCCTGTGTTTACTCTTTGCCCATGGTAAAATGGCACCGCGCATGCGCACTCGGTTTATACGGACGCCCGGACTTCAGCAAGAAGGCGCCGTACCAGTGCTCATGCGCCAAATACGGTATTTATGTACGAGGAGATGGTCACGGCAGTCCTATGTTCCACCTCTGAAGTGCGTGCGCACGAAACGCGTCAGGTGGAGCCCAGGACGCCGTTGACACTAAGCCGCCGGTGCCACGAGGAGGCCCGGCGGCCATCTTTATTTCTTAAAGGGTCAGTGTGTTCATTCATACTCGGCTATGTGATATTTCATTATGCACCTGTGTTTTTTTTGGAATAAATTCATTACCTACTACACTATGAGTGCTTCCCTATGTCTCCTGTGAGGAGCCCCTTCAATCCTTGCAGCCCTAGTGATCCCTGTGTCAGTTCCTGTGGAGGCTTATCCAGATTGATACTTCTCTGACCTGCTGGACCACCTTTTCACCACATGAGGGCGTAGGATTACCATCTTTCCCAGCCATTTTTCTGACCAGACCTGAGGAGAGGGGAGTCTTCAGGATATATATATATATACACATGCGTATTACCTATACGCTTTCTGGTTAGTTAGAATTTCTACCATTTGCACTGGGAATCACGGAGCACTGTTTTCACCGGACTGTGTTTATCGATAATTTTCTTTAAGAGCGCTGCATTCTGTCTATATATGTATAGTGGCCATTGGTTTTGGCGGTTAGTAGGTTGTTGGTGAGTTTGAGTAGGGCAGTTTCAGTGGAGTGTAGGGGGCGGAAACCAGACTGTAGAGGATCGAGAAGGTTGTTGTCGGTGAGGTGGGAGCTCAGGCGATTATAGTAATACTAGCACAAAAATTAAATACCAGTCCCCACCACCCGGTCTTGAAACAAGACCTGCATCACCCCAGAACTGCAGCCTTTTCTATGCAGACCTAAAGTCCTACATCTGACTAGTCAGGACCTGGACTGAGCGAAGCTAAGGGGAGGGCCAACATGACTGGGGCTTGCACATGAGGTGGAGGTTGGATTTGGGTGGGAGTATATTCAGGAGGTAGGGGTGGTTACTCACCTTATTGGAGTATTCAAGCTTGCCAGGATGAGGAGAGGGGTTGGGACTTGTCAGGTGTCAGTGGGAGCTTGTGCCAGCACGTGTGGTTTTTCGCGCCCTCCCTCCCTGGACCTGTTTCCTTGTTTTGTTTTGCTGTTTTGTTTTGTTTTTGTTTTTGGTTATTGATTTTGTCCTTTGTGTTTGTCCTGTTTGTTTTGTGTGGGTTTGTTGATTTTCTTTTCTTTTCTTGATCAGCATTTTGTGTCCTGAGGTGTTTTTGATTTGTCATGGCAGCGGACAGGGGTCGCTGGGTCTTTGAATGCGGTGCTGGAGTAACAATTTGGTGGATTATGGGTTGGGCCCATCGTAGGTATGGGTGTTCTTTCCCAATTATAAGGTTACATTGGTAAGGTGGGAGTTCATTGGCTGTATCTGAGACTATGTAACTGTAGTAATGTCCCCGAGGCGGTGTAGTAGCGGCTGGAGGCCTTTTCATTGGGTGTCAGATACAGCCGAGGTATTGATGTGAGTAACGGTGCCTCCAAAGACCTTGGACCCAGTGGGATCATTACTGTCAGTTATTATTTGATTGCACTGTATGAAGTGTTATGTAAGAGTTACACCAAAAGGAGAGTTGCGTGGTTATTCAGGTGAGGGGAGGTTTAGGGGGTGGTTGTTTTATTGGTTAGGTGGTAAGTATTGGCCTCGATATTCTGCATGTCCCTCAGTCAAGTGAATTCCATTGTGCTAAAAAATAATCCTTCTATAACACCTTCTATATCCAAATGCCTGTAAGAATACCCTCCTAGAAAAAGCATGAACTTCTCCAAAGCATAACTTAGCTGCTTTCCTATTTTTTCAAAATACTTATAGCTTGGAGAAGATTGCTATATTATCCACAGAACTATTTCAGAAAAAAACTATTTTTTGTGTCTACTGAAATACTCTTTCAATGAATTCAATGAAGATCCTGTCTAATATTGAACAAATTTATAGTTTTTATCTTACCAATATAAATTTCCTCCTAAATGTATTATTAAACTACGAGGAACAGGCCAAGTTTTATATAAACTGGATAATAAATATTATAGCTTATCCCAAGGTAAACTTCTAATACCTTTTCAAAAAACCTGAAACTGTGAAACATCCATTATTAAGTTTTCAATGTAAATGTATCGACTACCTGTCTGTCCACCCAGAATATATAAGAATGTTTGATTATTATTATTCAGGATTTATATAGCGCCAACAGTTTGCTCAGCGCTTTACATTATAACAGGAGACAATACAGCAACAATACAGTTCAATACAAGAGGGTTCGGAGGGCCCTGCTCCTTGGAGCTTACAATGTAAGAGGGAGGTGCTAGTGGTACAAAAGGTAGTAACTGTGGGGGATGGACTGGTAGGAAGAGTAGAAGATTCCATTATTAGCTGAGGGCAGGATAGGCTTCCCTGAAGAGAAGTTTTCAGAGATCACCTAAAAGTGAGCAGAGTAGGCGATAGTCTGTTAAATTGGGGTAGAGAGTTCCAGAGGATGGGTGAAGCTCTGGAGAAGTCCTGGAAATGAGCATGGGAGGAGGAGACAAGAGAGCTAGAGAGCAAGAGGTCGTGCGAGGAGCAGAGTACGGTTTGGGTGATATTTGGAGACAAGATTGGTGATGTAATTTGGGGCATTATAAATGGCTTTATATGTTATTGTTAGGACGGTCTGGATAAAAGCGCACAGATGTGTCCCAAAGGAAATAAGTGAATGGTATATGTCAACTTTGATTAGTGGGGGAAAAAACTCACTGCTGCCATGGTAAAAACACATCGGTTTATAGAAAGTATGAACAGGAGCCAGGCTCTGTGTAGTTTTGTGATAAAAGTAATACACTTTATATGGAGGTGTGCCTTTAATAGTCATATGGTAAAAAATAGATCACCAGCCTGTGGCTTTAAGAAGCCAGGTTCCAAGATGGACGGCCCGTCCGCTCAGAGGGAAGCAGTGGAGAGTAGAATGCCTGTCAGTGCAGGGACCACGTGTATCCGACATCCCGGATGACGTCACCACGATGTGGAGAGACGGAGAGGGGGAACTCTCGCTGGAGCCGCACCTTAGAAGGAAGAGGTTGGTTGCCGGGACAACATGTTTCGCACACATGCGCTTTATCAAGTCTGTGAAAAGTCCGACAATCGGCCATTTTATAGGAGACCTTCACGGCAGAAGGGGCCAGCTTAACAACCAGGGGGATAATCAGGGGGATAATCAGGAGCGGACGGTTCATCTCACAACAGGATCAGATTGCAATTGAAATATAAAAAAAATTATAAGGACAGGAACAAAGTGTGATTAAAACCTAAATACGACCATAATAAAAACCTTTTGGGCTTAATTGTGTCAAAGTGGCATGTGCAAGATTATAAAACATTTTATCATTTGACATATAAAAATCAAGGGGAAAAAAAAGGGCGGGGGGAAGGAAAGGATGCTTAATGAAGCTTCATTAGCCAGCTGGATGAGTTCACGTCTCAAACATTGCTGACGGCAATAAAACATTGGAAGGGTGGGAAAGATTGTCAATAATCCTATTCATATCTGTAATGGTGAATAGGAGAATTATCATTATATTAGTGCTAATAATATTGATAAATATAATAAAACTACATACATATTTTATAAAATACATGCATAGGTACATATAATAAAACAATATAATAAAATATATATATATATATATAGAAGAGGAAAATAAATACAAATAAAATTCAGTAATTACTGTTATGGACCAAATAAACAGAGTGGTAATAAATATATGAAATATTAAAAATAATCATGTATTGATAGTGATGGGGGTTTTTATAATAGAATATATTTAGAACCCTAAGATGTACTTCAAGGTCCACATTAAGGCCATTCGGTACCATAGACCCAGATTTATAGATCCAAAAGGTTTCCCTTTTACATAGGAGGGCTAACCTCTCATTATCAGTAAGGGTTCATTTGGGAATGTGTTCTATGGCCATCACTTCTAGGACACTAAAATTCTTGTTGTGATGGCAAAGAAAATGCCTTGGGACACTGTGTTTGTCACATCCATCTTTAACACTTAGTACAGTTTCAGTTTGATAGCATCCCCCTTTAGAGTATAATAATTTCCCAGCTACATACTATCTTCTTCCTCTATGACTGGTATTATTGATTCCTGTTTAGTACCACAGTTACCTGTTCCTCTTACCCGTTCCCCATCCTTTATGCCCTACTTATTACCCCCCCTTTTTACCCATACCTCCCCAAGGTTCCTTCTGTACTAGTTCATATAAGTTCAATATCTGATCTAGCTCTTCTTATGTACTAATCTTATAACAATGCACTTCTACCAGACTTGGCCTCAAAACTACACAAATGTACATCTGTGAACCTATTGTTTACCCTGTTCTCTTCTACCATGATATCTGTAAAATTTCAATAAAAACAGGTTGAATATAAAGTGGTTGTAAAGGCAGAAGATTTTTAACCTTCATTCATTCTATGCATGAAGGTAAAAAATCTTCTGCATGCTGCTCTCCCCCAGCACCCCCTTATACATACCTGAGCCTGATCTCGATCCAGCGATGTGCATAATAGAAGAGGCTCCCTCTACTCTCTTCCTCCTTATTGGCTCAGACATAGCAGCCATTAGCTCCTACTGCTGTCAATCACAGCCAGTGAGGAGGGAGTCGGGAATGGGGCCAAGCTGTGCTCTGTGTCTCATAGACACACAGAGCCAGCTCAGGAGTGAGCATGCGGGTGTGCTATTATAAGAAGCAGCTTACTATGGTGCAACACAAGGAAGGGGAGACACCAGGAGCGCCAACGGGGCACCCAAGAAGAGGAGGATCAAGACTGTTCTGTGCAAAATCATTGCACAAAGCATGTAAGTATAACAGGTTTATTGTTAAAAACTAAAATTAGAACTTTTTAAACTCAAATAAGGCTTGCAATCACTTTAACCAAAGAAGCATTTTTTCCAGTCTTACAGATGTGCAGGCTTTTTGGCAAAATATCTTTCTGACTAGGGGCTGAATTATTTCCTTTTTTGAAACACTTACTAACAGATGTGCTCCTGCACGAAAAGAGCATTCATGTTTGTACTTGCAAGCTGAAGCCCATCTGCATTGACTTTCGTTAAATGCAATACATATCCATTTTCAAGAAGGGCCTGAAACAGCTTGTGGTATTTGAAGGGTACAGGTCTTTGCAGTAAGATAAGATTCAGCCAAAGGTCTACATCCTTCATTCCCTCCTTTAAAAAAAGGATAAACTGCCATCTTTTGACAAAACTTTAACATAAAAATACCAGCCCAAGCCTCCAAAGTTTTTATATGCTTCAAGAACAATTTCTAAGTGCTGGAAAAGTCCACTGCATTGATCTGCGTGTTTGTCGACCAAAATGTTTGTAAATATACACAATGATTGAACCCAATTATTGAACAAACGAGGAACTGTCCTACAATGTTACACTAAATGGTGATGGAACACTAGATGGCACTGAGGCTACTGTTGAATCAAGTTGCTTTGTGACAGAAGCCAAACCTGAAGAAGCCTCCTCTGCTCCAGAGCACACTGCAGGCACTACTCTATTTTTATGGGCAAGAGCTCTTCCTCTGTGTCTGCCTTGTGAGGTCTGGACAGATTAAAGATAGAACGCCCTCCTTTTTTTCCTTCGGCTCTTGGTAAGTTCTTCTGCGGTGATGTCATATGGCTCCTCTTCAGCTCATTATTATACTTCTTTCTGTGGATGTCCTTCCTCTTGCCCCTGTAGACATCTCCTCAGCCATTCTTCTCCCTCGTCAAACTCTGCTCTCTCCAAGTTTGCCTAATGCGGGTCTTCATACTTCAGGTGGGCTTGCTGAGGAACGGATCCAAATGGCAGCTCTTGCCTGCCTCCTCTCTCCTTATATAGGGGAGCCTGGAGACTATTCCAGAAGAATTTGTAATCCTTGGGATTTTCCCACCTGAGTCCAGTGCCATCTGAGGAGATTTTTTAAAGTTGCCACTACCTAAATTATGAGGAACATATAAAGCAAAAAGGGGGGGAGAGAAAGGAAAGCAATCACTTCCACAGTCTCATGTAGGTGGTCCCAATAATTTGGGTGACACCCTTTTTATTCTTAAACTACCTTGAACAATTGGCTGGTGGGAAATCTAAATGTTCTCAACCATGTTTGCCCTAATGTATGTCTTTGATTGTTACACATTTCAAGTTCCAAGTATGGATAGTAGGATTACCCTTACATTTTTTGGGCTGATCACAAAGCATCCAAAGTTTATAGTGTCATCCTTGGTATGCTACCTGACAGTTTTCACACTTGTTGGTAAGAGAAATATGGCTTTGGTTTATGGTTCTCATAGTAATATTTGTTATTTATTAACAAAACCAATAATAAAAGTGCTACGGCCAGTCTATAATCCATAATGTTGTGTATTTTGTTATTTATATTTGGGATTTGCCTACAATTCCGTATACAAAAGTACTATACCTTTTAATTTCAATTATGTTTATTCATTTTATAAAAGAAAGTTACAAGCCGGTCCAGAAAATTATACATCCATTTATCCATAAAATGCCACCCATCTGGGCTAATACAAGCAATGCACAAAATACAATTCTCCAGGACAATTGTCAGTCGATGATAGCCAAAAGGGTCCCATTGAGACTTATAGGTGTAAGGTCCATAACAATAAGGTAAAGGAGAAAATGAAAACTAAAGTGAAACCCCCCCCCCCCCAGGGAAAGAAACATAAAGGGGAAGAAGGGAAAAGTGAAAGGAGAAATAGAAGAAGAATAGAGAGAGAGGAGGAAGAAGAGAGAACGCGTGGAGGAGGAGGAACCAGCGGGCAACCAAGCAGGGGGTACGAGACGTAAACGGTTTATAGATTCCTGCCCGAAGATCAGCAGCCCTTGGGGGGGGGGGGGTGTGTGTGTGTCTCGTCACCCACTTATTGAACTCTCTCGCTTTCTCATTGGGGAGGGGGAGCGCAAAATATTTGTGTTGACTAGGGCAGCACAAAATCTAAATACACTACTGGATATATGACCAGTGTGTTTATCTAGAGTTCTACAGATGTTTCATTTGAGTTAATGAGGACAAGTCACTGGTGCGTCTAAGGGTATGAAGAAAATGGGTATTTGTGAGAGGCAATAGAGTTCCTTAGTGGGGAGGTGATGTTGCTCCTGAAATACTATCCTAGGTATGGGGTCTTTATGATCGCAAAAATCCATCAAAGAAAACCGTTATTTGTCCACCATTCAAAAGCAGATGCGCTGAGTCGTGGAGGAAATGCTGGATTGCTCAATAAAGGAGCTAGAGGAGTGTGGGGGGCCTTTAAAGCCATGCTTATTCGCCAATCTATCCCATAAGGAAAGGGAAAACTATAACGTGGGACACAAAATTGTGGGTCTATCCTTGGCTTTCAGCCACATCATATGGATTCCCGAAACAAATACGGCATGAATCATCTGCCCTTACTCATGATGGCCACAGCCAGAAATGCTAGGGGTTGTTTTTCAAAGTGATTTCTCAGCAAAGTAAAGCATGGAGACATGGATGGATGTGCAGGATAGGCTTCCCTGAAGAGAGGTTTTGAGAGATCACCTAAATGTGAGCAGAGTAGGCGATAGTCTGATAAATTGGGGTAGAGAGTTCCAGAGGATAGGAGAAGCTTTTGAGAAATCCTGGAGACAAGCATGGGAGGGGACTAGAGAGCAGGAAGTCGTGCAAGGAGCGGGGAGTACGGTTTGGGTGATATTTGGAGACAAGATTGGTGATGTAATTTGGGGAAGTTATAAATGGCTTTATATGTTATTGTTAATGTTTTGAATTTTATCCGTTGGGCAATGGAAAGCCAGTGGAGGGACTGGCAGAGGGGTGGCTGATACAGAATGGTTAGTAAGGTGGATGAGTCTGGCGGCAGCATTCATGACTGAAGAGGGGATAGCCTGCGATGAGGTAGGCCAATGAGGAGGGAGTTACAATAGTCAAGGCGCGATATAACAAGGGAGTGAATAAGTTGCTTAGTGCTTTCCGAGGTTAAGAACGGGCGTATGGAGATGTTGCGGAGGTGAAGTCTACAAGATTTGGACAGTGATTAGATTTGGGGCTGAAAGGAAAGATGAGAGTCTAGGATTACACCTAATACCCTGGCATGAGGGGAGGGACTGATGATTGTGTTATTGCTCTTGATGGAGAAGTCATGGGAGGGGGCACAGGCTGGGGGGAAATACTAAGAGCTCAGTTTTGGAAAGATTGAGTTTGAGGAAGTGGAGTGACATCCAAGCTGATATGTCGCTTAGTAGGTTAGTAATGCGAGAGGAGACTGAAGGGGTGAGGTGTAGAAATATAGATTTGTGTGTAAGAATTAATTAAATAGTTTGTGGTGCTCAGATGCAGTTCAGTTCCTCTTTAACCACATGCCGCCAAGCCACTGTACATATACGGCGGCAGGGCGGCACTCACAGGCAAAACCACGTTTTAAAACGTGCGTTTTGTAAACAAATAGGGGGAGCGCGCGAGGCGCGCTGCCGCCCTATTAATCCTGTGGATCACCGCCTCAGATGTCAGTTGCCGGGTCACAGCCGCTCATTAGCGGCTATGTCCCGGCGATCGGCCGTAAACTGTGACAGAGCACAGCTGCAGTAGCTGTGCTGTCTGTCACCTCTCTGTCAGCTCGAGGATGAGCTGATCAAGAGAATAGTTTCACTTTCTCGATCAGCCTTGTCCCGCCCAGTACACACCCCCGCCCCCTAGTAAAACACTCCCCTCACTCCTATAACCCTTCCCTGCTAAATAAAGTTAACCCCTTCCTCCCCATTGCCATTAGTACAGTGTCAGTTTTTTTTTTTTTTTTTGCACTGATCACTGTATTAGTGTTTTTGGGGATGTCAGTGACCCCAAGTCAGTACCCCCCAATGTCAGAATGTCCGCCGCAGTTCCGCCATAAGTCGCTGGTTGCTGCCATAAGTCCCTGATCGCCGCCATAATTCGCTGATTGCCGCCATTATTAGTATAAAAAAAACCCTAAAAATCCCAGTATCTTTCCCGCCATTTGTAAACGCTATAACTTTCACGTAAACCAATTAATTTACACGTATTGGGTTTTTTTTAGCAAAGACATGTCGCAGAATGCATTTTGGCAGAAATTTATGACTAAATTTGATTTTTGCTTTTTTTTTTTTACTGGACATGTTTTATAGCAAAGTCCAAAATCTAGTTTTTTTTCCTCAAAATTGTCAGCCTTTTTTTTTTATAGCGCAAAAATTAAAAACCGCACAGGCGATCAAATACCACCGAAAGAAAGCTCAATTTGTGGGGAAAAAAAGGATGTAAATTTCATTTATGTACCATATTGCATGACCGCGCAATTGTCCGTTAAACTAGCGCAGGGCTGTATAGCAGAAAAATGGCGTAAATTGCAGTATCTATACCATAGTTTGTAGACGCTATAACTTCCACACAAAGCAATCAATATACACTTATTGGGATTTTTTTTTTACCAAAAACATGGAGCAGAATACATTTTGGCCTAAATTTTTATAATCAACTTTGAGTTTACTATATATTTTTATAGCTGAAAATAAAAAATATTGTTGTTCTTCAAAATTTTTGGCGTTTTTTGTTTATAGCGTGAAATAAAAAGCGCACAGCTGATCAAATTACACCGAAAGAAAGCTCTATTTGTGTGAAAAAAAGGACGTAAATTTTGTTTGGGTGCAGCATTGCATGACCGCGCAATTATCAGTTGAATTAGTGCAGCGCCAAGTTGCAAAAAGAGGCCTGGTCATTAAGGGGGGTAAATCCTCAGGAGCTCAAGTGGTTAATGCAAGTTAATGCACAGACACCAGCTATACGCCACCACAACAAAATATTAGTCTATGATTATATCATGATATGTAACTCTGTACAACCTGGGCAGAGCTGCATCATAGTATTATGTCTTAGGGGCTGTTTACACCACATACAGTCCAGTACGTTTTTTTCTGCATCAAAAACACATTGATAGTAGGTTATATATTTTCCAGTGGCATAGTTCACATCAGTGTGGACAGTTCCAGTGTGTTCCAGTTCCAGAAAAAGAACATGCATTTTTTTCTGCACTGAGGCCTGGTTCACACCTATGCATTTTTCAGTGCTTTTTGCATTTTGCAGTTGCATTTCAGTTTTCCTTTTTGCATTTCACTACAGTCCATTTAACATGTTTTCCTGTGGGACACGTTCACACTTTTATGCATTTTCAGCCACTGGTTTTTTGGATAGGGTCGGACTTTTTTTCTCGCAGCAGATTGCAACATGCATAGGTGTGAACCAGGCCTGAACTGTGGTGGAACACAGTAAAACGCAAAAAAAAAACAGGAACACACATCTTTATTTAAGGTGAAGAAAAAAGAGGGGTAAACATGCACCAGAACGCACCAGAATATGCATGCAGAAATGCATCTGGATTGCGTTTCTATGGTGTGATGCTTTTGGCTTAGTGCTTGTATCCAGAATTTCTCCTTATACACTAATACTCCCAGGTGTGAGGCTGGGTTGACAACTTAGGTCATCTGTGTTGCTTTTGGCAAACAGTACTATTTTATGCACTGTGGTCATCAGCAATAATAAATATTTTGTTGCCTGTTAATCAGTAAAAAAAAAAAACTATGTATGGCCACTGACATTAAAAGTGACGGCACAGCCTGCAGTCCCACTACCAGTTATGATCTGCCTTCATACATAGAGAAAAACAAAGACCAAGCAATAACATCACTGAGTCTATGTACAGTTTTGTAAAAAACAAATATGGGTTTTTATTTAAAAATATCACTAGCGTGCTGATGAGGGTGGAAAGGAACTAGGACAGACAAAATATAATTTTATATTTAATATTACAAAAAGGTGAATAATGCATAGATACAAACAATTTTACCAGGTTACAAAAACATACATACAGAAAAACTGTAAAAAACAAGAATGGAAGGAACTAGAGTCCAGATTTTGAAGAGTATTTGACTAAACCTGACCAATATATTCCATAGATGTAGCTTCTGAATCCCGTTAGATAGACTTATGAACTGTTTTGAGCTGTTTTATCGAATAAACTTACCTTGGGGGTGCTACTTTATTCTTGTTTCTGCTCCAATCCAAAATGTTCTTATAGAACCTTCACAGAAATATCACTTTTAAAGGATTACATTATACTGTTCCATACATTCACAGGCCACTTTAATGTGTGTTTTAACTTCATTTATCAGATGAAACTACCCAGCAATAAATGCAGGTGTGGGGTTGAGTAAAAAAACATTTACCACTGAGAGGGAAGCTTACAATAGCCAGCTTTTATTCATTTAATTAAAATCTTTATCCTAAAAAGAAAAAAAAACCTGTTACCGTAATTGCTTAAAATAGTTAGATGTCGAGTCCATATAAATCCACTAGTCCATCCAATACTACCTTCTCCACAGACTGACAATGCTGCTATCCAAAGGTGGCTGTGTTGCTCCTTTATAGATGAAGTGAGGCAGTGGGTTCAGCCACCCAAAGAAAGGAAGTGGGTTACAGCCGATGACTGATGCACTCCATTAGCTTCAATGGAAGGCAAGTGAGACATCAGGGGTTCTAAAATACCCCTGATGTCTCATTTAAGAAGACCTTTCTTAAAAATACTATATCACACTGGGACTTTTTGTAGAAACAGTAACTATCATAAAGCTCAAACTCTTCTGGGACCTTCCCTGGGCACCTCTAACTAACTTAGACCCCTTTCACACAGATGTTCCGATCGTGTTTGTCTGCCTGTTTTTAAGCTGGACCCAATCCGAACTTTTATTCTCCTCTATGGAGTGATGGGTGTAAATGGACAGATGTCTGTTTACACCCACCAACATCTGATCTGATCCACGAAAAAGAGGAGGATGGGGATCCGTTCCCCTTCCGTTCATCAGATCAGATTGGAATTCCATCTGACCGCCCATACAGGACAACAGGCTGTGTCCGTGACTGCTCTGCATAAACAGAGGACACAGACCTTTCATCAGCTTGGTCAGTGGACTTCAGCAAACAGATGCCCTGCTAAGCAATTTGAAAGGGGCCTAATACTCCCCTTCCTCCCCCCACAGTGTAACTGGGAGTTGAAGTCCAAGAACACACTATAGTACAGGTTAAGGCTCCTTTCATACAGAACAGGCTCCATTTTGAACAGTGGGGGATCATCGAGATCCCCTGCTGATCAGAGCAGAGCGGGAGGGTGTTGTGGCTTCAATGATGTATAAATAGTAGTAATGACAGCCATATTTGTTATTTCTACCAGTCTATTAAAAACCCTCTATGAGCCTGTTCATTTCTTGCCTTTGTACCTTTTTCTAGCTCCATAAGAATGCCAGTTGCCTTGGTAGTTACACACAAATGTTAAGCATGACATGTAATGGCAAGGTATATAGTACTTATGGTAACCCAATACCAAACAATACTTTTGTAGTGACATGTACCCAAAGTGAATTAATGCATTGGTTATTTTTAAATATGAGTAACTCTTAAAAATAAATTTGCACTTTATATTGCAATTTATTTCAGTGCCTGAACACGAAGGAACTGCCCCCCTCCCCCAATATTAGGAATTACATAAATAGCAACTAGAACTTCTCTGCGGATTTTTGTGCTCCGACATCCAAACCATAAGTTTCAAAAGGTCAAAGCATACTTTCCTCCCATGCAGACTACACTTTTACCAGTTCTTAGTAATAGTTTCCTGTACATTTCTAATTCTTTGTAAAAAAAAAAAAACTACCACACAGGAAACAATTTTCAGATGCCGCACTGATTATCTGACAAGCAAATTAAAGTCATTAGGTGCTACCATTTGTATTTCAATTCAAAGTAAAAATTAAAAGTGTTCTGGGTGCCAAGAGTCTGCTGCAAAATGTTTGCATTTCTGAGACCTGCATCTCCCTTATGCCTCATTTAGCCACTTCACTGCCGTCATTCAGTATGTTTTGAAATGATGGAGTGATGGCCATGTTGTTCTGGAGCACAGGTTTAAAATGGTAGCATATTCACATTATGTGCCTACACCAGGCAAAATACACAAAATCAATCAGTATAGATTTATGCCTTGTGATAGCTGCAATAATCATTTGGTGATCACAAATATAGACAGTACTACTATTTACATTTCAGAGTCTTCCCCTTCCTCAATAATGGGAAAGGATGATATTTTGAATGAAGATTAAATCAATAAAGAGTATGCGGCAGAATATGTCAGTAATATGACTTTACCTTCCTCATCCTGCACTTTATCCCCTGTTCTCCATCCTTCCACTGTATATGACCTGTACATTACCGCTTCACCTCCTCCTTCCTTTGTGTCTGACCTATACACCAATGATGTGTTGTATCTAGTGCACCATTACCAAGCGCCTTGTTTTACTCACCCCAACACCAGCATGTTTCTTCTTTTAAAACAAAATTAGATCACCATGGGTTATCTTCTATCTGTAGGAGCCTCCTGGGTAGGTGCTAGTGTTAGATAGAATCAGTTGTTTGATAGGTAAATTTAGTAGTCACTCTGTAGCCAGAGTGATTATAAATATTTAATAGGAAAAAGCATAGATGAGAACATCATCATCATCCACATGCATTAAGGAACATATGTGACATGGGACTGCAGCCATGTCAGGGACCATGCATAGGTGGGTCACCAGAAAGAAGAGCTCACTTACTGGGTCACCATGGCTGCCATACTGTCAGGGAATGGGAAGATCGCCTCGGCGATCGAATCTGCACATGCGTAGAATCCTGACAAGACATACAGGCAGGCAGGCACTAGGACCCAGGCGTGCCTGTCACCAATGACGGCGCCGGGCAGGCACTAGGACCCAGGAGCGCCTGTCAGGAGTTGGGCGGCCTATTTAAACCCAGCTCTTGCAATACTCAAGTGCCGTATGGTCTTACCTGTTTCCTTGAAGTTCCTGTGAGTAGATTGTTTGTTGCCGACCCTGCCTGACCCTGATTTGCTGTCTGTCTCCTGTTCTGATCCCTGGCTTGTCTGACCATTCTCCTGCTTAACCCTGCACGTTCTGATCTCCTGTTAACGAACCCGGCTTGTGACCTGTTTATTCCTCTGCCTGCTGATTTTGTACCACGCTGCCACCACTGATACCGACCGGGCCTGCCTGACGCTGCTCTTGTGACCTCCTCACATCAGACTCTCACCTGCTATACACCTCCAACGGTGCTCCTACCACAGCTGGGTGAACTCAGGGGCCGCGACCTGGTCTCGGCCTGCTCCAAGTCCATCCCCACCATCAGGGGCTCTGGTGAACAAGCAGGTAGGGACTTAGATTCCGCACCTTGGGGGAATCCGGTCTGTGGAGTGCTAGAGGCTACCGCTGTAGGATCCCTGACACATACCCTATCAAATTTCTGTGGACAATTCCTTTTGATGTAGGTCAATTTATACATAGGAAGGACTTTGTTAACAGCTTTCTCCCAGGAAGCCACTGAGAGGGGGGAAGATGTATTCCATTTAAGCATAATTTCTTTCTTGGTATAGTATAATAAGTATGAAACTAGAAATGTGGTGTACCTTGGCCTCTGCTCATCATCCTGAATGCTGAGCAGTGCCAGTTCAGAGGAGACTGGAAGGGTCAACTGCAGACGGAGATTCATAGGCACAAACACCACCGCCCAATACCTGGATGCCGCCAGGCAATCCTAGAATATATGTGTAAATTTTTGTTTATTTAAAATCTTATAAACATACAGCTTGTTAATAAAAAAAAATATTTACATATATACAAAAAAAAAAAAAAAAGGCTTGGCTCGCAGTCTCTGATCTAATTCATCACGAAGATGTTCTGTCGGGTTGAGGTGTGGACTCTGTGCAGGCCAGTAAAGTTCTTCCACCCCAAACTCACTCATCCATGTCTTTATGGACCTTGCTTTGTGCACTGGTGCGCAGTCATGTTGGAACAGGATGGGGCCATCCCCAAACTCTTCCCACAAAGTTGGGAGCATGAAATTGTCCACAAATGTCTTGGTATGCTGACGCCTTAAGAGTTCCTTCACTGGAACCAAGGGGCCAAGCCCAACCCCTGAAAAACAACCCTACACTATAATCCCCCCTCCATCAAACCTTACACTTGGCACAATGCAGTCAGGCAAGTATCGTTCTCCTGGCAACCACCAAACCCAGACATGGCCATCAGATTGCCAGAAAGAGAAGCATGATTCATCACTCCAGAGAATACGTCTCCACTGGTCTAGAGTCCAGTGGCAGCATGCTTTACACCACTGCATTCGACGCTCTACATTAGACTTGGTGATGTAAGGCTTGGATGCAGCTGCTCGACCATGGAAACCCATTCCATGAAGCACTGTTGTTGTGCTAATCTGAAGGCCAAATGAAGTTTGGAGGTCTTTAGCTATTGACTCTGCAGACAGTTGACAACTTCTACGCACTGTGTGCTTCAGCATGCACTGACCCCGCTCATTTTACGTGGCCTAACACTTCGTGGCTGAGTTGCTGCTGTTCTCATTTGCTTCCACTGTGTTATAATACTACAACAGTTGACCGTGGAACATTTAGTAGCAACGAAACTGCACGTATTACACAGGTGGCAGCCAATCACAGTATCAAGCTTGAATCCACTGAGTTCCTGAGAGCGACCCATTCTTTCAAAAATGCTTGTAAAAGCAGTCTGCATGCCTAGGTGCTTGATTTTATACACCTGTGGCCATGGAGGTGATTGGAACACCTGAATCCAATGATTTGGAGGAGTGTCCCAATACTTTTGGCAATATAGTGTTTGTATATATATATATATATCCTTTCATGTGACAACACTGAAGAAATGACACTTTGCTACAGTGTGACGTAGTGAGTGTACAGCTTGTATAACAGTGTGAATTGGCTGTCCCCTCAACATAACTCAAAACACAGCCATTAATGTCTGAACCACTGGCAACCAGTGAATACACCCCTAAGTGAAAAGGTCCAAATTGGGCCCAATTAGCTATTTTCCCTCCCTGGTGTCATGTGACTTGTTAGTTTTACAAGGTCTCAGGTGTGAATGGGGAGCAGGTGTGTTAAATTTTGTGTTATCGCTCTGGGAGAATCTGGGATTCTCTCCAGATTCATCAAACATAGACCCTCCCTTATAGCAGGACCTGGGAAATCCCTCAAGGCCAGTGGCTCCCTAAAGGCAGATTCAACAACCCTCCTCTCCAGTGCCTTCCTAGGAAGAGACTTAATTTCCTCCGCTGTCACTCGCCACTGCTAAAGCATTTTCAGGCACAGGGCAACATAAGCCGGGAGCTTACCATGTTGGGCCCTCAGACTTTTCACTGACCCACCATTTTCCCAGCTTCACAGAAAGCCTAAATCAGGACTGAAAAATGCCAACCCACCTAGGCGGTTCCTCTTCCAGCATACTACCACAATTATGTTTCAAAAACATCAGAGCAAAGAACATTCCCATAACAACTGGAAGAAACAGCTGTAGATCTTCGCATAGAGAAACACTGGCAAAACACAGACAAAGCTAACATGCAGAAATACCAGGATCAGATAAGTTTTAATCAGGTCAATCCTTTCCCTGTAACAGTTTCCAATCCTTTCAGCTGGCAACCTTGGCACTGGCATCTTGTAGCCTGCTTATCCATTTTGCAAGGCCGTATTCACCGGGTCCAAATTTGATACTTAAAACTTTAATTTCCTGTTGGGGCTTTGGGAAGGCGTATGGTACCTCAAAGTTGGTCAGCATAACATGACCTGGCAGTTTCCAGGATCCTGGACTTGAACTTTATCAAGGAATCCGTACTATCAACCAGGCCTACAACTGACTTAACTGCTCTACCTTGTTTGCAATTCTGGTAAGGGTCGGACGAGTGATATTTCCCATAATCCCTTTCCAGAACCAAAGAGGCATGCCTATCATTTTGACACTTCCTGTACAAAAGTTTAACCTCAGAGATCATCCCCAGACCTCCATTATTCAAGACAAGCCTATCAAGCTTCCTCCACAGATGCTGGTAGGTGACATACTTGTCAAACTGTTTATTTTGTCCTATGGCCTTGAAAAACCCAGTGATCCTTTATTTTGTAAGCTCCCACCTGTGCCTGAAATAAATCCTCAAAGGAATGACTCACCTTCTCATGGTCCAGGAGCGTCTAATTCAGCTTCCAGGTACCGCTCCCTCTAGGTGGTGTATCGGGGTCACTCAGAGTCACAGACAGAATACAGTGATCAGAAAACTTCACTGCCTGGTGGTGCTGAGAAGGCAGAGTTCCCCTTTAAAAAAATATCTATGCTGCCTCTGACTAGCATCTCGTGGAAAACTGAATCCCGAGTTGTCTGGGCAGCAATGAATGTGCACATCAACCAGACCTGCCTGTCTAGCTATTTCACTTAAAAAAAAGCCATCACAGTCGAGCTTGGCTCTGGTACTATTCCTGTTCTTAGTCCTAGTGATGGTGTTAAAATCACCACTGAAGACAACTTGCTAGGTTGTAAAAACAAAAGGCTTGATCTTCATGAAGAGGCATATCCTGTCCCACTCTGTCTGGGGCCCATAGATGTTAATCAGGTGCAGGTCCTGTCCCCCCATGCAGATGTCTGAGACCATGCATCTCCCCATTTCTACCTCAATAATCCGCCGGCAGGTTTCCATGCCGGAAAAAAGTACCGCAACTCCAGTGTAAGGCTCGGCCACAAGATACCAGAAGGACAAGCAGCGTCTCCACTCCTTCTTTGCCAGATGAATATCAGCCAAACTAGACAGCCTGGTCTCTTGAAAAAAGAAAATATCAGCATCAAACCTGCTGAGCAACAATAAGGCCATGTTACGAGCACTTACTGATTTTATGCTGGTGACATTAATGGTTGCCACTTTCAAAGGAGTTGGAGCCGCATCAGGATGACACGTTTCTGCTTACTCCCCTCCTTACTTGGAGACCCTACACGCTTCAATATTCCCTGTAATTTCTCCTCCATGGAAATCATCAATTCATCACCTGAAGAACCCTCGCCCTCCACCTCAGAAAACCTCAAAAAGCATTTGACATCTCAAACAAATGTGAACCATAAACGTCTGTAACACACACTGTCACCACAGACAAGTATATTTAGAGAATTATTATATACAGTAGCACTCTTCAAGAGACAGGGATTCTTTAGATTGCATTAAAAGCTTTAGAGACAGTTTCAACACTTTTCAAAATAGGGTTTATTACTGAAAAGGTCAAAATGGTGCAATTAAAGTATTTACAGAAAGGGATGTTACAAAGACATAGAGAGAACAATAAAGCAACAGAGAAATAAAAGAAAGGAGTTAAGAAGGCAGAATACTTGCAAACTCTTGGTTTTAGCAGAGTCCAATTGTCTGAGCAAAAATGTTGCCTTGGCTCTCAAGTCCTTTAAGATGTTCCTTGATTGATGTTAAACGAGATCTCCCCCTTCACAAGTCCTGTCAGTCCTTTTCTATAATATCAAGGAGGTGTGGACAGAGACCAACTGACCAATAATCCAGTTTAAGGGATTAAACTGGTCACCAAATTTATGACCAAGTCCCAACTACAGTTTTACAGTAATATTAATAACCTCCAAAACATGCAGGTGGTACTCTAGTAACTGGCAGGTTAATATTCAGAATTGTATTTTGAACCCAGGGGTACCAAACACAGCGTACTTTTGTCTCCCAGGAGAAAGGAGACTGCTTTCTCCCCTTTCCTATGTGCTAACATAGTCATGTATGACCTTGATTTGTTCGGTATGATATTCCCTATTCAAATATATACCTAATATTAATGTGCCCTGTTCCTGTTGAATTATATGAATTGTATGTGGAATTGTTACATGTGGAATAGACGTTTTATGGCATGCTCTGCATTCCTAGAGCTCTAATGGCCTTACAGGTCATGTGTGACTGCTTGGCTGAGTTATTGTTTTACGATAGGGCAGAGGAAAGTGTTTTCCATGATTCATGGTTAAATAGACATCCTGCCAAGACTAATTTGTTGATTACAGCCCAGGACGCTGGTGTCTATTTGTGTTTTAAGTAAGATAAGAGGCTCTTTTGAAGTTCTGTACAACTTACAGCAACAAATTCCAGTTTTCAGGAGGAGGGAAGAGGGAGGAGGGGGAGAAGATTATTGCTCATGAAAAACAAAAATGGCTGAGACCTTAACAAGATGGCTGTTGCATACAGTTTCTATGTCTCTACTGTGCCCAATTGTTACACTGACTAGCACCCATCTGGGACTGCTGATCTTGAGAGGGTCCCTCTTGCCCAGGGATTCCTTCAGGCAGCTGGGTGAAA
The DNA here is from genome assembly GCF_062004578.1 of Staurois parvus. Classification (NCBI taxonomy): domain Eukaryota; kingdom Metazoa; phylum Chordata; class Amphibia; order Anura; family Ranidae; genus Staurois; species Staurois parvus. The sequence continues at coordinate 1,572,675 of NW_028318261.1, read as the reverse complement.
AGGAGATTTCATATGGAGTCTGAGGTGGTACACCAGGAGAGGCTGGATAGCTCCCCAAGAAGTGAAAACCCTTCTGAGCACTTATACATAGTTCCAGGAAGTTATTCTCAGATCAGCATTTCCTTAAGCATCTCATCTTCATCCCCGTCCAAGTTTCAATCCCCTAATAAAAAAAAAAAAAAAAAAGTTCAAGGACTGTTTACTGTCTGTGGAGTGCAAGACTGGAAGGAAATGTGTGTTGCCTGGCTGTGCAGGTCTATAGGAGGACCCAAATCTTTATCAACTGCTAAGGGGGTAGTGATACATATGGTAATAGGTGTCAACTGCCGTCTGGCAATGGGGACAGTCTGACAACTATTGAGGGTAAATCCTGTGCAATCTCTGATGGGTATTTAACCCTGGAGGAGATCACTAGCCTTAATCTGTCTCCAAAACAGTCCTCCCAGTCTTTCCTATCTAGTGTAGGAATGTCAGTCCTCCAGGCCTCCCAGAGTGTCTCCATGTTGAGGGACTCCACACAGAGTAGCGGTAAATAGAGAAAGGAAAGAGGCTTGGATAGGGATTCTTGAGCTAGGGGATACTCTATGGGGTCAGTGGTCAACTGGAGAGGTACAGGAAACTGGGTCCTAGCTGCATGCCGCAACTGGAAGTATTAAAAGTACATTCACCTAGGGAGCCTAAATTTACTCAATAGGTCTCTAAAGAGGAGCAAGGATCCCATGGTGAAGGCATCTTTCAGAGTTTTATTATCAAATTGGGCCCAAAGTTGGGGGTAAGGCATCAGCCAGAAATGAGGCAGGTTAGGGTTCCCCCAAGCTGTGATAATTTAGTTTGTTCTGTTTGCTAAGGTGCTGTTAGTCTGCCTATCTTCCTCTGTATCCAGGAAACTGTAGAAGTTTCTAGATGATTGGTGTGGGGTTATGCAGATGGCAGCATGAATATTGATATAGCCTCAGCCTATCCCATAGAGATTGATCTCTAAAGCATGCAGGGTAACTGTATATACAGTGAGGAACAGAAGTATTTGAACACCCTGCGATTTTGCAAGTTCTCCCACTTAGAAATCATGGAGGGGTCTGAAATTCACATTGTAGGTGCATTCCCACTCTGAGAGACAGAATTAAAAAAAAAAATTCAGGAAATCACATTGTATGGTTTTTAAAGAATTTATTTGTCTTGCACTGCTGAACATAAGTATTTGAACACCTGAGAAACAGCAAGAATTCTGGCTCTCAAAAACCTTTTACTGTCCACCTCTACTCCACTCATTAATCTAACTTAGTAGCACCTGTCTGAGCTCTTTAAAGACACCTGTCCACCCCACAGTCAGTCAGACGCCAACTACTACCATGGGCAAGACTAAAGAGCTGTCAAAAGACACCAGAGACAAAATTGTATTCAGTGAGCACATGGGGCTCTGGGTCTTTCTTGTGTAGCACTACCCCCTTAGGGATTGCTGTTGATTTGGGTCCCCCTATAGTCCTGTACAGCCAGTCATTCAGCATTTTCCATACAAGCTTGCATTTGGAGTCAGAAACCAGTCCTTGAGCTTTGGTTTTGTTAAGGGGATTAGAACTTGGATAGGGTAAGGAGGGTCTAGGATGCACAAGGGAACAGATAACTGAGGACAAACTTCCTGAAACTATTCACAAACTCCTCTTCTGTGCCACAGTCTCTGTTGGAGTGCTAGCCAGCACATCCTAGTTGTGCCACCCCAGACCCTAGATGAGCTGCTCTTCAACCAGCAATCTGGAGACTTTTCCTGAGCAGGGGATCTGGCTCCTGTCTCTTTAAATGGGATGAACAGTCACTAATATGGGGCTAGCTTGGTTTCCCACCAGAGTACTCCTTCTTCTCCTATCCACTCAGGGGGTGCAAGTGTACTCACTCAGATGTTTCATTCTCCAAGTATCAGTCAATTTACATTGATATAATGGCCTCTTCAGAAGTTTTAATTTCCTACCACCCTCTCTCTGCATACCAGATGACATATCCAACTGTGGATCCAGACACAAATTAAAATCTCCTGCCACAAGCAGACTATCCTTTTTAAATTCAGTTTTCATATAACACTCTCCAAGAATGTTACTGGGTTTTTATTCGGGCAATAGATATTAGCTAGTGTATATTCAAATCCTTGTAATTTTCCCTTCAGAAATAAAAACCAACCCTCTGGACCCTTCAGTCTCCCCACTAGGGTAAAATTAACATTTTTTGAAAACCTGATTGCTACTCCTTTAGCAATTTTAACTGGGGAATCAGCATAATACCACATTGGATAGTATTTCATATACAGTATAACTTAACATTTGCATCATGGGTTGTGTGTGTCTCTTGCAGAAACACTATGTCTGTGGAGTGTTGGTATATTTCCCTAAGTGTCTTATGTCTTTTTGTTAGAGAATTTAATCCTTTCACATTATAAGTCATGTACTTAATCAAGCTCATTTCTGATGTTATTACATTAACCTCTCCACTTTCCCATCTTCTGAACACAAATATAGACTAATTAAGATATGAACATCCCCCCCCTCCCTCCTACAGCACCCCCCATCCCCCCTGTACACCCCCTGCACCCCCCACTCTTCCTACCCCTAAACCCCTCATGGCCTATATATTGCCCTGGAATCTGTCTTGAATAATTTCCACTAGTGATTCCTAATTTTGGGTGAGTCTCAGAACACACACGCCTACTCCAGTCCTTAGCCCGTATCATAGTCAGACTGGAGTTTGACAGCATGCTGATGCTCCAGGCAACCCGCCTATTCACCATTCACTCTGCCCCTCCATCCCTCCCACCCATTTTCACAACCAGGAGGAAGGGATCGAAGGCAGAGGGATCATGTTGCAGCCAGGAGAAGGACCAGGGGGTGGCGGAAAGCAAAAAAAAAAACCTACCCAACTCCTGAAATCACCTAGGGATTCTCCTCCTCACCCATCCCCAGGCACCCATGCTCTTCGACCCTCCCACCACCACCATACGCCCCTGCTTCTTTTTCTTAGGTACCTTCTGCCAATTTCCTGCTTCCTGCCCTCTTTACTGAGATCTTAAGGGAACCTCAACCTTGTTGATTTTCCATCCGATCAGGCATGCTGGAAAGCCCCAGTTATATATTTTTCTCATATGCTCCAACCATGGTTTCAAAGATCTTCTTCTAGCCAGTGTCTCTGGGGAAATGTCAGCAAAAATATGCCATTTTGTTTCCTCATATTTTATTTCAGTAGTATTATGCAAGCTTTTCCATATTTTTTCTCTACCTACGTAATGATGAAATCGAACCATCATGTCTTTGGGGCTGTCCGCTGACACTCCTTGTGGTTGTCTTATCCTATGTGCTCTCTCAATTTTCAGATTTTCTGTCGCTGATCTTCCCATTATTGGGTTACTTTATTTTCTCCCCCATATCTTCTCCTTTTTCTTCTTCAGGTAGACCATGGATCCTTAGATTCATTCTTCTGTCTCAGTTTTCCCTGTCTTCCAATTTAAAAGAGCTGTTCTCTATGCATCTCCTCCACCAACATTTCTAATTTATTGATTATTTGGGTGTGTGCCTCCATTCTCTCCTCTACTTCTTCCACTCGCATTAATATATGACCCAAGTCAATGCATAGCATCGCCATCTAATTTTTCATTTACACCTCCAGTTTCGTGAACATTTCCACCATTTCAGATTTTTTGGATATTTGTGACATGGCTGCTTGTTGTTCTGAGACGCTTTGATCCATGACACTATCCTGGCTTATTGATTCGTTAGTCTGGTTCCCTTCCCGAAACCCAGATGACAATCTACTGTAGATTGTTCTGTGTAAGATTTTGTAATTCCTTCTTGTTGTTTATCCTGTGTTCGATTCTCCGAAATTTTCTCCTGTAGCGGCATATTTTTTTACTGTACTGGCCTTCATATTCAGTTGTGGGGTTTTTGAACCCCCTCCTTTAGCTGGTTTGCTCTTCATTCCTATTCAACTCTCCTTTTACATTTATGTTATCCCAGACTTCCGATAACTGTCACCTAGGAAATCACATGAAAGTCCCGACACTGGGTTTACAGTTACAGTACAATAATATCGTCCCTTTTCCCTTTACTCCTAATGGTTTTACCACCCCTGTTCTATTACTATGGGGGCCAAGATGAGTAAGCCGTTCTGTCAACCTAAGAACACCCCGCAATATAGTCTTCTGTTACCCCGAGTACTCAGGTATGTTTTGCTTTGTCACATAAGCATCAGGTACAACAGAAAATTAAAAGTCCTGCCGTTGCCCACGGCAACCCACCATCACCGACGGACCCGGGCCATTCAGTCCCTGTTCGCTCTTCGGCACCCGGCTTGGCTTCCATGTCAATCTTTCAAACACACCTGTGGGGGGGCTCTGTATGTTGACAAGTCAAAAAATGTGAAAGTGAGCGCTAGATAAGAAAAGAGCTGCTATGCGCCAATAAGTACCAAAAGACTCTGTAAAGAACATATAAGAAAGGGCGCAGCGCTAAAATGCAGTATAACTAAAGAACATACACATAAAATAAGTGATAACAATGTGCCAAGAACTGTGCATGAAAAGCAATAAAGTCCTTAAGTGATAAATGGTGACTCAAAAAACGTGCGTCTTCCGGTGATCAGAATAATTGAATCATGCACTCACCAGATGCATAATTCAAATATGCATATAGATGATATCCCGATATCCAAGCGAAGTTATCTCATAAACGGATAGGATCATCATCTGGGTACATCAGTCCGTCCAGGTTTCTCCTTATGGATCGTGTGTTTCCACACTAGAACACCCCTCAGCTGTCCCCTAGGTGGCTCTGCAAGTAATGGACTCAGCAGGGTCCCAAGAAAGAAAGCCAGGATGGTGTGATATCGTTTTAAATAAAAATTTAATGTCCAAAACAAAAACAAGGACTGTATATACAAAACTGACCATAAAGGTGTACAAAGATGGCCGCCGCTCCATGCGGTGGCGTAATGTCTGGGATATGCTGCTCTTACCCTGACGCGTTTCATGCCATGTGCACGTATTCATAGGGAGTGTGTCAGCTAACCAGACATCTGCTCCAAGCCCTGTATAAGTAGTGTATGGCAATCGTATAAGCGCGTCCGCCATTTTCCCGGCGCCCTCGCGCATGCGCAGAACAAACAGCACTACGATGTCTGCATCACAGTCCAGCGCCATTTTGTTGTGGTCTTAACTATAACCACCGGCGGCTACGATACCAGCCGCAAACACAGCTGTGTGATGAACGCAATGTCATTACACCATAGTCACTAGCAGCTGTTAGCCATAATAATACCCACAGGGCAGGATTAAAACACGAAAAATGCAGTGAAGGCACCCAATAGATCCATATCAAAATGGTTAATATGAAAAAACTATAAACAATAAACATATGTATACAGATGAATCAACATCGATATACATTAAATGCACGAATGTTGGTAAATATATGTACCTTAGAATGTGCCAAACATTACATGCTTATAAATAAAAATTAAGAAAACTATATCATAATCATAAGGTGTCTCCAGTGCAAATATACAATAAAATACAGTGTCAAATAATACAAAATATATATTAAGATATCTAGACATATAATATCTCAAGTTTAAAAAAACCAATATACATGGAATACATAAAATCCATACAGAAAAAGGTGCATTATTAAACACAGGCTCGCAATGACCAAGAACCACATCAAGGTAAACTACATGATTAAATATAATATGTAATATATAAATAAAAAATCTATAAATACAAGGTTGCATTGTATCTACAGATAATGATAAATAAAAATTAATACGTTAATTAAAAATATATGTGAAAGATATATAGGTATCAAGCGTTAAATGATATGTGAATTCCAACAATATTGATATTTAATAATAAGCTCATCAAATGGATAATGATAAAAATCCAGTATAAATTAATGCAGAATGAAATAGCAAAGAATGAGTGACTTAATTTAGATAGATAAAAAATAAAAATGACAACATATGTAAATATATAGCCAAAATTAGCTGTTATCAATGAAGCTATTAATGTCAAATTCTACATTATGCCCTTTAGGATAAAAAGTGTCCAATTCATAAATCCACTTTGATTCCTTCTGCGAAACTGATCTCTTTTTATTAGTGCCCCTCCAATGAGTTTTAACTATATCAATTCCAGCAAACGTCAGTGAAGTGGGGTCCTTATTATGGAATAAACGATAATGTTTCAACAAGGAATGCTCCTTGTACCCCTTTTTAATATTACTGACATGTTCTCTTAAACGATCTTTTAGTTTCCTCGTAGTTCTTCCAATATACTGTTTTCTACACGGGCACTGCAACAAGTAGACCACAAACCTACTATTGCACGTGATGAAGCCATCAATATTATAGCTTCTTCCTGTAACTGTTGAATTAAACTTATCAATACTCTTTTTTTCTAATTCCATTACATCTGCAAATGATACATTTGTTACAGGGAAAAAATCCTTTAAGCCCTGAGAAAAACGAAAGACTACTAGGGGGATTGACAACATTGGGGGCTATCTTGTCTCGCAATGTTGATGCCTTCCTGAATGCTATTTCAGGCTTATCAGGCAAAAAATCTGTTAAAACAGGGTCGGCTTTTAATATTTTCCAGTTTGCCTTAATAATTTTGGAAACCGCTTTATGTTGAATTGAAAAGCCCGTTACAAATGGGCATATTTTCTGTTGTCTCTGCATGTTGACTCCATATAAAATTGAGTCCCTCTCCAGATTGGTTACCTCTTTAATAGTATTATCCAATTTATTTTCGTCATAACCCTTTTCTAAGAAGCGATCTTTGAGGATGGAAGCTTGAAGAAGAAACGTATTCTTATCAGTACAGTTTCTCCTGATCCTCAAAAACTGGCTCTTAGGTATATTACTTAACCACATTGGGTGGTGGCAACTATCAAGGGGGATGAAACTATTCCTGTCAGTAACCTTAAAAAAGGTTTCAGTAACAATCCTCCCTTCATGGTTATACAAAGTTAAATCCAGAAAATGAATACTAGCTGTACTATACTCAAATGTGAGCTTAATATTAAGTGTGTTGTAATTCTAAGTATTAAAAAAGTTCAATAACGCTTGTTCCTCGCCATTCCAGATTAAAATTATATCATCGATATATCGTCTATAAAATAAGAGCTCTGGCCAATCTCTTCCATATATAATGTCTTCCTCCCACCTAGACATGAAGAGATTGGCCAGGCTGGGAGCAAACTTCGCTCCCATTGCAACCCCCTTAGTCTGTAAATAAAATTGGTTATTAAACCAAAAATAGTTCTTGGTCATCGTGAATTCCAACAACTCAAGAATAAAATCTTTCTGTAGACTCGGCATCCCATTAAAATCATCAAGATAAAACCTTACTGCTTCCATACCATCTAGATGGTTAATATTAGTATACAACGATGTGACATCAGCAGTCACTAAAAAAGTGCCATGTTTAATGCTGATGTTATTAATGTCCTGTAAAACCTGTTTCGTATCACGTAAATAAGAGGGGGTATTCGTGACTAGAGGCTGCAAAAAATGATCGATGTATTCATCTGCTCTAGATCCAAGTGAACCAATGCCACTGATGATAGGCCTTCCCGGAGGATTAGTCATACTCTTATGTATTTTTGGTAAAATGTAGAGTATGGGTAATCTCGGTGCAGAGGGGCATAAAAAGTCTTTCTCTTTCTTATTTATGATCTTATTATCATAACCTTTATTTAAAATATTTTTCAATAATTTTTTGTATGAATAAAGCGGATTTTTCGATAAAAGAGAATAAGTATCATTGTCACTCAAAATATTATTAACTTCATTAATGTAGTCAGTTTTTGATAAAACCACCACACCGCCCCCTTTGTCTGCTGGTCTTATCACCAGATCTTTATTTTCCAACAGAGTGTCCATAGCTTTTTTACAAATTACATTGGTTCTTGCTTTCTTTACTTCCAATGTGTTAAGGTCCTTTAAAACTGTATCACGAAAGGCATTAATATAAGTCAATGATTGTGCGGGAGGATTAAATAGCGAAGCATTTCTCAAATGAGAATTAATGCTAGTATTTGAAGGATCATTACGTATAATAGGGTTAGTCAAAAAATACTTTTTGAGGGTTAATTTTCTGACATATTTCCTAATATCAATGTAAGTTTGAAATTTACTCAAAGTTGCTGTGGGTGCATATTTTAAGCCTTTGCCAAGAAGATTAAGTTCATCTGGTGATAATTCTGTTTTACTAAGGTTGAAAATGCCTATTTCATTTACATCTTTCTTTTTTTCGGATTTATTGACCCTCTGGCCTCCTCTTTTTCCTCTCCGTGGGCACTCCTTTTCTGTGCCCGTCCTGGGTCTAAAAAAGGCTGCTGTATTTGTTTACCCTCATTTTTCTGATTACCAGAATGGGAGGGGCCAGTTTGTGGGGTTCTAGATTGCTCATAATAAGGTCTGAAACCAGGTTTTTTAAAATTGCGGCCATTTTTTCTTTTATTTCCTGGAACGTAAGGTTTATAATGGTGTTGGTAATAATTGCCATTATCACCACCATTGTAATAGTAAGGCCTTGGATAATAATTATCTCTCTGTTGTTGCCAATTGGGGTGCCAATTGTTACTTCGTGAGCCTATGTTATGATCAGCCATAGGATCCAAAGCATCATACCTGTTAGATGTAGGCACATTGAATTCTGTACGACGTTTCACAGGTGTTTCATAGTAATTATTATTACTTTTGTTATGTCTAGGTGGATGACCTCTATTATTACGAGGAAATTTAGAGGGTTTATTTGAAGATGTAATGAGAGGTGTAGATGGAACAGGTGTACTAACCTTATCCTTTTGCCATCTAAAAACATAATCATCCTGATAATCCTTTACATCTCTAGCATACTTTTTACGTTTTTTGATCCTTTGTTCATTCTCTAAATGTTCCATATATGTTTTTAATCGATCAGACTCTGACTTATATTCGTCTTTATCCTTATGCAATAAAAGCTGTTCTTTAAGCTTGTTGATCTCTATGTCTAGGTAAGAAAGTTTCTTTTTCTTTCTAGATATGAGAAATTTCAATAATTCAATACCAGAATTGTTGAAGAACTGAAACCATTCAGCTGAACTGTTAATGTCCTCATATTCCGGAGGTACATCCCAACGTAGGGATCTCGGGACCATCTTTTCTTTAACATATCTGTCTAAAAATGATATGTCCCATAACGTTCTAATTTCAGCAGAAGTGAGATTTTTTAAATGAACAAATAAACCCTTCAAATTAAATTGCTCAATAGGTGTAGAAAATACATCATCTGGTATGATGGACCTCATTGATCTAATGTCGAAGATATCTGCCATTATTATAATTAATTAATAGAGGCAAAAATTGAAATCCAGCTGCTACAACTTAATTGGTAATATAGACAAGTCAAAAAATGTGAAAGTGAGCGCTAGATAAGAAAAGAGCTGCTATGCGCCAATAAGTACCAAAAGACTCTGTAAAGAACATATAAGAAAGGGCGCAGCGCTAAAATGCAGTATAACTAAAGAACATACACATAAAATAAGTGATAACAATGTGCCAAGAACTGTGCATGAAAAGCAATAAAGTCCTTAAGTGATAAATGGTGACTCAAAAAACGTGCGTCTTCCGGTGATCAGAATAATTGAATCATGCACTCACCAGATGCATAATTCAAATATGCATATAGATGATATCCCGATATCCAAGCGAAGTTATCTCATAAACGGATAGGGTCATCATCTGGGTACATCAGTCCGTCCAGGTTTCTCCTTATGGATCGTGTGTTTCCACACTAGAACACCCCTCAGCTGTCCCCTAGGTGGCTCTGCAAGTAATGGACTCAGCAGGGTCCCAAGAAAGAAAGCCAGAATGGTGTGATATCGTTTTAAATAAAAATGTAATGATCCAAAACAAAAACAAGGACTGTATATACAAAACTGACCATAAAGGTGTACAAAGATGGCCGCCGCTCCATGCGGTGGCGTAATGTCTGGGATATGCTGCTCTTACCCTGACGCGTTTCGTGCCATGTGCACGTATTCATAGGGAGTGTGTCAGCTAACCAGACATCTGCTCCAAGCCCTGTATAAGTAGTGTATGGCAATCGTATAAGCGCGTCCGCCATTTTCCCGGCGCCCTCGCGCATGCGCAGAACAAACAGCACTACGATGTCTGCATCACAGTCCAGCGCCATTTTGTTGTGGTCTTAACTATAACCACCGGCGGCTACGATACCAGCCGCAAACACAGCTGTGTGATGAACGCAATGTCATTACACCATAGTCACTAGCAGCTGTTAGCCATAATAATACCCACAGGGCAGGATTAAAACACGAAAAATGCAGTGAAGGCACCCAATAGATCCATATCAAAATGGTTAATATGAAAAAACTATAAACAATAAACATATGTATACAGATGAATCAACATCGATATACATTAAATGCACGAATGTTGGTAAATATATGTACCTTAGTTTTCTTAATTAGTTTTCTTAATTTTTATTTATAAGCATGTAATGTTTGGCACATTCTAAGGTACATATATTTACCAACATTCGTGCATTTAATGTATATCGATGTTGATTCATCTGTATACATATGTTTATTGTTTATAGTTTTTTCATATTAACCATTTTGATATGGATCTATTGGGTGCCTTCACTGCATTTTTCGTGTTTTAATCCTGCCCTGTGGGTATTATTATGGCTAACAGCTGCTAGTGACTATGGTGTAATGACATTGCGTTCATCACACAGCTGTGTTTGCGGCTGGTATCGTAGCCGCCGGTGGTTATAGTTAAGACCACAACAAAATGGCGCTGGACTGTGATGCAGACATCGTAGTGCTGTTTGTTCTGCGCATGTGCGAGGGTGCCGGGAAAATGGCGGACGCGCTTATACGATTGCCATACACTACTTATACAGGGCTTGGAGCAGATGTCTGGTTAGCTGACACACTCCCTATGAATACGTGCACATGGCACGAAACGCGTCAGGGTAAGAGCAGCATATCCCAGACATTACGCCACCGCATGGAGCGGCGGCCATCTTTGTACACCTTTATGGTCAGTTTTGTATATACAGTCCTTGTTTTTGTTTTGGATCATTACATTTTTATTTAAAACGATATCACACCATCCTGGCTTTCTTTCTTGGGACCCTGCTGAGTCCATTACTTGCAGAGCCACCTAGGGGACAGCTGAGGGGTGTTCTAGTGTGGAAACACACGATCCATAAGGAGAAACCTGGACGGACTGATGTACCCAGATGATGACCCTATCCGTTTATGAGATAACTTCGCTTGGATATCGGGATATCATCTATATGCATATTTGAATTATGCATCTGGTGAGTGCATGATTCAATTATTCTGATCACCGGAAGACGCACGTTTTTTGAGTCACCATTTATCACTTAAGGACTTTATTGCTTTTCATGCACAGTTCTTGGCACATTGTTATCACTTATTTTATGTGTATGTTCTTTAGTTATACTGCATTTTAGCGCTGCGCCCTTTCTTATATGGGCTCTGTATGTTAGTGGTGGTCTGGGGTGTCTCCAGGTCTCCTGGGGTTAATGTCCCTGCACTTTGTGGAATCTCTCCAAAGCTCTATCCCTTTTTCATCTGCAGAGCCTCCCTGCTCTCCCAGACCTTTTGGACTTCCCTGTGGGCTGGGCAATCCTCTGTCACCTGGGCCTGTGAACTCTCAGCCGCCTCCTCCTGCTGCAGGCTCACCGGGGTCCCAGGGCAGCAGCACACCTCACGTCCACCACCTGTCACCGAGGAGGAGCCCCCGTCTTCACCAGCCACCACCTGGACAGTCCGACTGCCGGCACACTGCGGCTCCTCACCAGTCGAGATCTCACTAGGGTCAGTACGGGGCATGCAGGCACCGGGCTTCACTCTTGGATGGCGGGCATCTAAAGCTCACACTGCTCACAGCACCATGATCAGGCCCCTCCCCTCGGAAGACGTGCTACACTGTGTTGTATTCGAGGTGCATGTGAGCCTCAGTCATCCTGTGCCTATCCTGCTTCTAATTAATACACTGTGTTTTTACTTTCTTCATTTGCTCGTTCCCTCAGTTATTACCTTTTGTACCACTTGACTCTCCCTCTTAGATTGTAAGCTCTATCGAGCAGGGCCCTCTGATGCCTCTTGTACTACATTTTATTGTAACTGTAATGTTTGCCCTCATTTTGTAAAGCACTGTGCAAACTGTTGGCACTATATAAATCCTGTATTATAGTAATAATAATATAGGTGGATATAGATAACATACCAATGGTCTATCCAGTGAATTTTCTTATTCCTCCCTGTCTGCCCTATATATGCTCCAGCCGGGGACTAACACACCAAGATGGCGCTGGGTGATGTCACCTGGCCCATATGCATACTGTGCACACGTCAAACAGCATCCCTGGTCAATAACCTAAATATCCTTCAAGCCTGATACTCCAATAACCTCTACTGATGATCTGTTCCCCACTCCGCCCGAGAGCCGGACCCATTCACTTGATTCCACAAGATCTAAAAGAGGAAACATCACCTCCATGATATTCTTTCAAATGACTCAGAGTCAGTAACAGTTGCTCTCAGGCCTGTTGGGCCAGTAGTGATACTGGCTGCAGAAACCTTCCAGTGCACCACTGAGATGAAAGATGCATTAGAGAGGTTATAGCCAGCCATGTTCTTTTCCTCATGTTAAACAGCAATTTTGCAGCACATGTAGCATACAAAGCAAGATGGCTGTTCACACAGACTGTGACTCCTTCTTTTCGAACGGCAGAACAACAATTTCCCCCCCTATTGATTGGACTGGCTGCTGTCTAGGAACTTTAGCAGCTGCCTCCTAGCAGCAGTGGACCAAACATCTTCTAGAGTCTTCTTTTAACCCCTTAAGTACCTGCCTAAAGTGACAACCAGGCGACTCTCTCTCAAACAAAAAACAATCAGGTTCTTCCCCACATGGCATAAGACAATGCTTATACAGTCTCTGAGGCTTAAGAATGATATTCTGCCACTTTCCAACAGAGCCAAACTAAATCTTTGAGTATTTTCAGACCATTACTAGGGGCAAGCACAACAAAAATAACATTGAGCTCCATGTTAGGCGCCAAAAATGTAACACCTCCCTGACCTTCAGGAGGCATGGTGGCACCCCCAGAGACAAGGTGGTCTGGCATATTACTTCAGGGTGTAAATCTCCAAGACATTAGTAAGAAATGTGAACAGATAGGCGCCAGTAACTTTAAGGTAAACAGAAAGGAGTTTATTAACCCATACTCTCCAGGGAGAGAGGGGTAGAGAGTTCCAAACACCTGTTACTGGCCTGTAGACTAAAAAGCATAACAATACACCAGCACAGGAAAAGGGCCTATAGGATGAAATCTATCACCTATACTTTTTTTGTAGCGATCCCATCTAGATGTTTCCCAAGATCTCCACCAGTTCCTCCCCCCAGACCTCAAACAGCAGAGTGACCTCAGGTTCATCATCTGACATCTTTGCTTTCTCTCCTGTTATAATTATACATATCCTTCTTTGCAAATAAACCAAGCTTTTATTTTAAAGGATAACTTAACCCAAGAACAAATAAGTAGTATTTGCCGCTTACCAGTCCTAGACATGGTGACTGCATTAATATTCTTTTTTTCAGGCTAAGAACATTTTCAACAAATAAAGAAAATCCCTTTTGATCTTGATATGAAATGTGGTATCCTTGTCCTGTTAATTGCATTAATTGCTCTGGCCCCCACGTAATCAAGAGAGAAGAGATATGGACATGCTTGTAATACACATTAGGGGAGTAGCCTAGGATGACAACCATGGCTCTTTACATAAATAAATGGAAGAGGGACATAGCCAATGTCAGGTACCTTTCTGTAAAGCCCAAGATAACAGGGGTGGCTTCTTGCACAATTCCTATCCAAGCAACCTTGGTAGTGGAAACAGGGACTGCTAGGACAGTGGAAGGGAACAGGTGCCAAGAAGTTGGAGCAGTGAATTTGAGCTTGGAAGCAAAGGGATCCACCAAGTGGAAATATAGAGTCAAATCACAAACTGAGTTCAGTAGCAGCCAGGATCATGAACAGGTTCCAGGTCGTGGACAGGCATGAGTTGGCAAGGTGCTGGAAGTGAGGTACAAGTAAGGAGGCAGAGTCATGGTCAAATGGTCTTGTTAAATTATGTGCATGTCCCTGCGAATGCACACAAATATGCACGGCCAGCACGAGGTTCCTGACAGGCCAACCAGGCACAGGAAGTGTTACTTGCAGGATTAATAAGTGAAAATAAAGCAAAAGAAGGTTGAAAGAAAAATGAATGAATGTAGCCATCACACTAAGCACTAGTAAGCTGCAATATATTACATTTTTGTTTTCTTGTTTTGGGTTTAGATACTCTTTAAGATCCAGTTGACCTTCATTAAAAATAAGGTACCCCAAACTGAGCACATTCTCCTCTTCTCCCCTGCACAGTACAACAAGTAAGCGTTTGCTAACCCTAGGTTCACACCTAAGCGTTTTCTGCAGCGTTTTGCAGAAACGCAGTACAGTCCATTTAACATGATTTCCTATGGGACACGTTCGCATCTCCGTGCTTTCACCCGGTGTTTTTTGGAAAGGGCTAGGGACTTTTTTGACCGCAAAAAGTTGCATTTTTGGTTCTATAGACTTCAATGGAAATGCTGCAGAAAAGCACGTATTGTGTTTTTGCTACATATTTGATGCGTTTCGAGTTTTAAATCTGCCTCGCAACAAGAAAAATAAAAAATGAAGAAAAAGCAAAAACACGGCAAAAATGCAGGTGCGTAAACGCAAAACACAATGCAGAAACTGGTCAAACGCAACCTGCATAGGTGTGAACTTGCCTAAAATGGGACTAAACACTCCTATCTTTTACTGCTAAGGAAGCTGCCATCTTAGCTTCTGTTTGATCTGCAATTGCCATGGTGCTGCCCATGTGATCAGTTATGACATCACCTGTTTGATGGCTGGACAGTTTGGTTGAGAGCACAAGCATCTGTAACATTTATCATTTCATGGTATGCTTTGAATGTAACTGTTTTAGGAAACAGTTAAATTGGTGGGTTTAGTTCTGCTTTAAGGAATGTTTATGGCTTTATTAGTACTCAGCTTCAGTTTACTTTATCTCTTGCAACTGCATGTTTGACTGTGGAGACCATATGGTCTAAACCAGTGTTTCTCAACTCCAGTCCTCATGGACCCCCAACAGGTCATGTTTTCAGGATTTCCATTATTTTGCACAGGTGATTTGATCAGTTTCACTGCCTTAGTAATTACCACAGCTGTTTCATCTGAGGGAAATCCTGAAAACATGACCTGTTGGGGGTCCATGAGGACTGGAGTTGAGAAACACTGGTCTAAACAAACATTTTCCTAAAATTCTTTTAGTTTTTACTCTTAACTTAGCCAAGCAAAAGTAATTTTCCATGGTAATTTCTTCCAAAGCACTTCATCCAGTTCTACATCCTTTCTTCAATGAATCCCTGCTTTACTTGACCCTGTCATACCATCTATCACGTTAATTGTTCAAGACTTGGTAAACGTTAAAGGATACAAAAAACCCCCAAAAAAAACACATATGTAGCACCCTCCTAGTGTAGATAGAGTAGGTCGCTAGACAAATTTAGTTAGCTTCACTGTAATTGGAGGAGCAGATGTTCATTATTTAGGGCTGCTCAGTGTTTCACAGGCTGCTTCTGTAATACTTCCCCCTGTCTTATTGAGGATTCTAAAAGTATAGTGGGAGGAAGGATAGGGATTACAACCTGAATATTTATGGGTCTTCAGGCAATCCCTGGGAAGGTGTGCCCAAGGTGTTGAGGAAGCCCATAAAGAGTCCTGAGCAGCAGAGTGTAGTATTTCTAGGTCCAATCCTGCAGGAGGAGACCCCTTCACTCCCTAGGTAGAAGTCTAGGAGGAAACTGTCAGGGCTTAGCTGGGGGGCCTATTTGCAAGCTCATGTCTAGGGATCAAGTTGGGTCTGGAGAAGCTCACTGGAGAGCCAGGAGGAAGTTATGGGAGAGAGCCCAGCTATTATATGGTGATGAGCCTACATCCCTCACTAGGAAGCGTCTGTGGCTATTGGCGGGAGGCACCCAATGATCCTGTGGCTATTTGAGTAAATGACCCCAGTGCTAAAGAGTAATGATAGTGTGTAGCTATGGAAGAGTACAGGTCATGATTAGCATAGAGAATATGTGGGACATTATGTACAGAGCAGCTGTAAGTTGAGAAGTCTTCAGGTTGTTCAGTTTCACAGTTTTGAGGTAGCCCATGCTCCCCATCCCTATAAAAGTTTGTCATTCCCAATAAAAACCCCAAAAAGAAAACCTTAGTCTGTTCTTTGGAGCCAGTAGAAGAGTGCCAAAAATGCTGTGTGCTCTAATTGGGGAAATAGAACTAAATTCACCAGTAGTTCTTTAGGGCTATAGCCCGCTGCTAGCCAATTTTCAGTCACAGGAGTGCACTCCTGTGACCCACAAGAGAAGTCCTGAAGAAGGTTCAGGATCTAACCCACTACCCATTCAAAGCCCCTCTAAAGTGTATGTAAAGGGATGGTTTGTTTTTAACCCCTTCTTTACAAGGGTAAAACTAATCCTAATGCCTGAACAGTTTTGCAACCTTGACATGTGTTAGGTGACTTATACCTTGTTTATTTCAGGAAAAATTAGGCTTTCATTTGGTGGTAAAAGGTGATGGATATCTCCTGATTTTTGTAGTAGAAAACTGTCCCAAAATAGTAAAAAAAAATTAATAATTTGTATCTATTAACCTTAACCTAAGACAGTACAGTGGCTAAGTGGTTAGCACTTTTGCCTAGCAGCACCAAATCCCAACCATGACACTATCCATCTGCAGTCTGCATGTTTTCATGTATCTGCCTGGGTTTCCTCCAGGTACTCCAGTTTCTTCCCACGCTCAAAAAGTCATGTTGGCAGGTTAATTGGATCCTCTCTAAATTGGCCATAGTATTTACACATGTGCGTTAGGGACCTTAGATTGTAAGCTCCTTGAGGGCATGGACTGATGTGAATGTGCAGTACATATGTGAAGCGCTGTGTAAATTGATAATGCTATACAAGTACCTTAATTAGAGATGAGCGAATCGAAGTAGGCGAAGTGGAATTCGTTTCGAATATTAGGAAAATTTAGATTTCGCGTCGAATCCGAAAATAAGCAGACTTCGGATGCGCGAATCGAAATTTTTCCTAAAATGGCGGCGACATGTGCGGCGACGGAGCGGGGATGTCTGGGAAGGCGCGCAGACAAGGCGCGCTGACCCATAATGCATTCATTCAGGACATGTGATCGCATTAGCCAATCAGCAGCCAGCCAGCACAGTGTAATGGTCGAGCTATAAATGGCGGCCATTTTAGAATTCTCCATTTGCCTCCAGTCATTCAACAGAGGCAGACCTGGCTGTATGCAGGGAGAGAGTTAGGGACAGAGAAACGTTACTTAGGGACAGAGAAACGTTAGTTAGGGCCACAGAATCGTTACTTAGGGCCATAGAAACGTTAAATAGGGCCACAGAAACGTTTACTTAGGGCCACAGAATCGTTAGTTAGGGCCACAGAAACGTTACTTAGGGACACAGAATTGTTACTCAGGGACAGACAGAATTGTTACTGAGGGATACAGAATTGTTACTGAGGGCCACAGAATCGTTACTTAGGGCCACAGAAACGTTACTTAGGGCCACAGAATTGTAACTTAGGGACAGACACAGAATTGTTACTAAGGGCCACAGAATCGTTACTTAGGGCCACAGAATCGTTACTTAGGGATACAGAATCGTTACTTAGGGCCACAGAATCGTTACTTAGGGCCACAGAAACGTTACTTAGGGCCACAGAAACGTTACTTAGGGCCACAGAATTGTGACTTAGGGACAGACACAGAATTGTTATTGAGGGACACAGAATTGTTAGTGAGGGCCACAGAACCGTTACTTAGGGACACAGAAACGTTACTTAGGGCCACAGAATTGTTACTTAGGGACAGACACAGAATTGTTACTGAGGGACACAGATTTGTTACTGAGGGACACCGATTTGTTACTGAGGGCCACAGAAACGTTAGTTAGGGCCACAGAATCGTTAGTTAGGGCCACAGAAACGTTACTTAGGGACACAGAATTGTTACTCAGGGACAGACACAGAATTGTTACTGAGAGATACAGAATTGTTACTGAGGGCCACAGAATTGTTACTGAGGGCCACAGAATTGTTACTGAGGGCCACAGAATCGTTACTTAGGGCCACAGAAACGTTACTTAGGGCCACAGAAACGTTACTTAGGGCCACAGAATTGTTACTTAGGGACAGACACAGAATTGTTATTGAGGGACACAGAACCGTTACTTAGGGCCACAGAACCGTTACTTAGGGCCACAGAAACGTTACTTAGGGCCACAGAATTGTTACTTAGGGACAGACACAGAATTGTTACTGAGGGACACAGATTTGTTACTGAGGGCCACAGAAACATTACTTAGGGCCACAGAAACGTTACTTAGGGCCACAGAATCCTTACTTAGGGCCACAGAATCCTTACTTAGGGCCACAGAAACGTTACTTAGGGCCACAGAATTGTTACTTAGGGACAGACACAGAATTGTTACTGAGGGACACAGATTTGTTACTGAGGGCAACAGAAACGTTACTTAGGGCCACAGAAACGCTACTTAGGGCCACAGAATCGTTACTTAGGGCCACAGAAACGTTACTTAGGGCCACAGAATTGTTACTTAGGGACAGACACAGAATTGTTATTGAGGGACACAGAATTGTTACTGAGGGCCACAGAACTGTTACTTAGGGCCACAGAACCGTTACTTAGGGCCACAGAACCGTTACTTAGGGCCACAGAAACGTTACTGAGGGACACAGATTTGTTACTGAGGGCCACAGAAACGTTACTGAGGGCCACAGAAACGTTACTTAGGGCCACAGAATCGTTACTTAGGGCCACAGAATCGTTACTTAGGGCCACAGAAATGTTACTTAGGGCCACAGAAATGTTACTTAGGGCCACAGAAATGTTACTTAGGGCCACAGAATTGTTACTTAGGGCCACAGAATTGTTACTTAGGGCCACAGAAACGTTACTTAGGGCCACAGAAACGTTACTTAGGGCCACAGAAACGTTACTTAGGGCCACAGAATCGTTACTTAGGGCCACAGAATCGTTACTTAGGGCCACAGAAACTTTACTTAGGGCCACACACAGAATTGTTACTGAGGGATACAGAATTGTTACTGAGGGACACAGAACCGTTACTTAGGGCCACAGAACCGTTACTTAGGGCCACAGAATCGTTACTTAGGGCCACAGAATCGTTACTTAGGGCCACAGAAACGTTACTTAGGGCCACAGAAATGTTACTTAGGGCCACAGAATTGTTACTCAGGGACAGACACAGAATTGTTACTGAGGGACAGACACAGAATTGTTACTGAGGGACACAGAATTGTTACTGAGGGACACAGAATTGTTACTGAGGGACACAGAATTGTTACTGAGGGACACAGAATTGTTACTCAGGGACACAGAATTGTTACTGAGGGACACAGAATTGTTACTCAGGGACAGACACAGAATTGTTACTGAGGGACAGACACAGAATTGTTACTGAGGGACACAGAATTGTTACTGAGGGACACAGAATTGTTACTGAGGGACACAGAATTGTTACTGAGGGCCACAGAACTGTTACTTAGGGCCACAGAACCGTTACTTAGGGCCACAGAACCGTTACTTAGGGCCACAGAAACGTTACTGAGGGACACAGATTTGTTACTGAGGGCCACAGAAACGTTACTGAGGGCCACAGAAACGTTACTGAGGGCCACAGAAACGTTACTTAGGGCCACAGAATCGTTACTTAGGGCCACAGAAACGTTACTTAGGGCCACAGAAATGTTACTTAGGGCCACAGAAATGTTACTTAGGGCCACAGAAACGTTACTTAGGGCCACAGAAACGTTACTTAGGGCCACAGAAACGTTACTTAGGGCCACAGATTCGTTACTTAGGGCCACAGAATCGTTACTTAGGGCCACAGAATCGTTACTTAGGGCCACAGAAACTTTACTTAGGGCCACAGAAACTTTACTTAGGGCCACACACAGAATTGTTACTGAGGGATACAGAATTGTTACTGAGGGACACAGAACCGTTACTTAGGGCCACAGAACCGTTACTTAGGGCCACAGAACCGTTACTTAGGGCCACAGAAACGTTACTTAGGGCCACAGAATCGTTACTTAAAGCCACAGAAACGTTACTTAGGGCCACAGAAATGTTACTTAGGGCCACAGAATTGTTACTCAGGGACAGACACAGAATTGTTACTGAGGGACAGACACAGAATTGTTACTGAGGGACACAGAATTGTTACTGAGGGACACAGAATTGTTACTGAGGGACACAGAATTGTTACTGAGGGACACAGAATTGTTACTGAGGGACACAGAATTGTTACTCAGGGACAGACACAGAATTGTTACTGAGGGACAGACACAGAATTGTTACTGAGGGACACAGAATTGTTACTGAGGGACACAGAATTGTTACTGAGGGACACAGAATTGTTACTGAGGGCCACAGAACTGTTACTTAGGGCCACAGAAACGTTACTCAGGGACACAGAATTGTTAATCAGGGACAGACACAGAATTGTTACTCAGGGACAGACACAGAATTGTTACTGAGGGACACAGAATTGTTACTGAGGGACACAGAATTGTTACTGAGGGCCACAGAATCGTTACTGAGGGCCACAGAATCGTTACTGAGGGCCACAGAATCGTTACTTAGGGCCACAGAAACGTTACTTAGGGCCACAGAAACGTTACTTAGGGCCACAGAAATGTTACTTAGGGCCACAGAATTGTTACTCAGGGACAGACACAGAATTGTTACTGAGGGACAGACACAGAATTGTTACTGAGGGACACAGAATTGTTACTGAGGGACACAGAATTGTTACTGAGGGACACAGAATTGTTACTCAGGGACAGACACAGAATTGTTACTCAGGGACAGACACAGAATTGTTACTGAGGGACACAGAATTGTTACTGAGGGCCACAGAACTGTTACTTAGGGCCACAGAAACATTACTCAGGGACACAGAATTGTTACTCAGGGACAGACACCGAATTGTTACTGAGGGACAGACACAGAATTGTTACTGAGGGACACAGAATTGTTACTGAGGGACACAGAATTGTTACTGAGGGACACAGAATTGTTACTGAGGGCCACAGAACTGTTACTTAGGGCCACAGAAACGTTACTCAGGGACACAGAATTGTTAATCAGGGACAGACACAGAATTGTTACTCAGGGACAGACACAGAATTGTTACTCAGGGACACAGAATTGTTACTGAGGGCCACAGAATCGTTACTGAGGGCCACAGAATCGTTACTTAGGGCCACAGAAACGTTACTTAGGGCAACAGAAACGTTACTTAGGGACACAGAATTGTTACTCAGGGACAGACACAGAATTGTTACTCAGGGACAGACACAGAATTGTTACTGAGGGACACAGAATTGTTACTGAGAGACACAGAATTGTTACTGAGGGACACAGAATTGTTACTGAGGGACACAGAATTGTTACTGAGGGCCACAGAACTGTTACTTAGGGCCACAGAACTGTTACTTAGGGCCACAGAAACGTTACTCAGGGCCACAGAAACGTTACTCAGGGACAGACACAGAATTGTTACTGAAGAACAGACACAGAATTGTTACTGAGGGACAGACACAGAATTGTTACTGAGGGACACAGAATTGTTACTGAGGGACACAGAATTGTTACTGAGGGCCACAGAACTGTTACTGAGGGCCACAGAACTGTTACTTAGGGCCACAGAAACGTTACTCAGGGACACAGAATTGTTACTCAGGGACAGACACAGAATTGTTACTCAGGGACACAGAATCGTTGAATTAAAGAGTATGTCAGACAACATGCAGAGGAGTGGCAGAGGAGGCAATGTTTTAGGAGCGAGCAGACGTGGCAGCAGAGGAAGGGGTCGAGGCAGCACTATTCGCAGCCAGAGGCCAGTGCTCCCGGTGTCATCCAGTACAGTGAGGAAGAGCTAACAGAGGGCGGTCAGGAACGGGGGGAGACATCCGCCTCTTCAGCAGCCAGGTGAAGAAGTAGTGGCGAGGAGAGTGGCTCGGTAGCCGGTCTAGAGACAGGTCTGTCTCCTGACCCACACGCAGCCGAGGGGGCGATGGAGACAGCAGCAATTGATGATGATGAGGCTGATCGCACTTGGCAGCCTCGTCGTCATCAGGCTATTGCTTCCGCATCATCAGGAGAAGAGGGTGGCAGCTTGGCAGCGAGCAAAACAGTCGGTGGGTTGTCTCCATCGCCACACTCTGCCATGTGCCACTTTCAGGTCTCCTCACACACTGCTGGTGTGTTCCATTTTTTGTCATAGGGTGCTGGCAGATTACGGGCCTCCCATAGCTGCTGCCAGGCCCCTAATCTGCCATGGGCCCCTGTACCGCCTCCTCATGCTGCTGCCAGGTCCACAGTGTCTCATGCCATGTGCCACTTTCAGGTCTCCTCACACTGCTGGTGTGTTCCATTTTTTGTCATAGGGTGCTGGCAGATTACGGGCCTCCCATAGCTGCTGCCAGGCCCCTAATCTGCCATGGGCCCCTATACCGCCTCCTCATGCTGCTGCGAAGTCCAGAGTCTCTCATGGGTCCCTGTACGGCCTCCCATTGCTGCTGTCTCCATCGCCACACTCTGCCATGTGCCACTTTCAGGTCTCCTCACACACTGCTGGTGTGTTCCATTTTTTGTCATAGGGTGCTGGCAGATTACGAGCCTCCCATAGCTGCTGCCAGGCCCCTAATCTGCCATGGGCCCCTGTATCGCCTCCTCATGCTGCTGCCAGGTCCACAGTGTCTCATGCCATGTGCCAAATTCAGGTCTCCTCACACTGCTGGTGTGTTCAATTTTTTGTCATAGGGTGCTGGCAGATTACGGGCCTCCCATAGCTGCTGCCAGGCCCCTAATCTGCCATGGGCCCCTATACCGCCTCCTCATGCTGCTGCGAAGTCCAGAGTCTCTCATGGGTCCCTGTACGGCCTCCCATTGCTGCTGTCTCCATCGCCACACTCTGCCATGTGCCACTTTCAGGTCTCCTCACACACTGCTGGTGTGTTCCATTTTTTGTCATAGGGTGCTGGCAGATTACGGGCCTCCCATTGCTGCTGCCAGGCCCCTAATCTGCCATGGGCCCCTGTACCGCCTCCTCATGCTGCTGCCAGGTCCACAGTGTCTCATGGGTCCCTGTACGGCCTCCCATTGCTGCTGTCTCCATCGCCACACTCTGCCATGTGCCACTTTCAGGTCTCCTCACACTGCTGGTGTGTTCCATTTTTTGTCATAGGGTGCTGGCAGATTACGGGCCTCCCATAGCTGCTGCCAGGCCCCTAATCTGCCATGGGCCCCTATACCGCCACCTCATGCTGCTGCCAGGTCCAGAGTGTCTCATGGGTCCCTGTACGGCCTCCCATTGCTGCTGTCTCCATCGCCACACTCTGCCATGTGCCACTTTCAGGTCTCCTCACACTGCTGGTGTGTTCCATTTTTTGTCATAGGGTGCTGGCAGATTACGGGCCTCCCATAGCTGCTGCCAGGCCCCTAATCTGCCATGGGCCCCTGTACCGCCTCCTCATGCTGCTGCCAGGTCCACAGTGTCTCATGCCATGTGCCACTTTCAGGTCTCCTCACACTGCTGGTGTGTTCCATTTTTTGTCATAGGGTGCTGGCAGATTACGGGCCTCCCATAGCTGCTGCCAGGCCCCTAATCTGCCATGGGCCCCTATACCGCCTCCTCATGCTGCTGCCAGGTCCAGAGTCTCTCATGGGTCCCTGTACGGCCTCCCATTGCTGCTGTCTCCATCGCCACACTCTGCCATGTGCCACTTTCAGGTCTCCTCACACTGCTGGTGTGTTCCATTTTTTGTCATAGGGTGCTGGCAGATTACGGGCCTCCCATAGCTGCTGCCAGGCCCCTAATCTGCCATGGGCCCCTGTACCACCTCCTCATGCTGCTGCCAGGTCCACAGTGTCTCATGCCATGTGCCACTTTCAGGTCTCCTCACACTGCTGGTGTGTTCCATTTTTTGTCATAGGGTGCTGGCAGATTACGGGCCTCCCATAGCTGCTGCCAGGCCCCTAATCTGCCATGGGCCCCTGTACCGCCTCCTCATGCTGCTGCCAGGTCCAGGCGAACGTAGTCACACAGGGGAGGAACTTCTCAGTGTAATGAACAGAGAAATCGACAGATGGCTGTCTCCGCGCAAACTGAAAATCGGAACCATGTTGACCGACAACGGAAAGAACATGGTGTCTGCTCTGCGTCAAGGAAGGTTGTGCCATGCGCCATGCATGGCTCACGTGTTCAATCTGGTTGTCAAGCGGTTCCTAAAATCCACCATCCCACTGCAAGACATCCTTAAAATGTCACGTAAACCTTGCATGCATTTCAGCCATTCCTACACCGCAAAGCACACCCTCCTTGAGCTGCAGCGGCAGAACGGAATTCCACAGCATCGCCTGATCTGCGACGTTGCAACAAGGTGGAATTCAACCCTACACATGGTAGACCGCCTTTACGAACAGCGAAAGGCCATCACCGATTTCATGATGTTACAAGCGGATAAAGGTACTCCCCTGTGTAACTTCCATGTCAGCCATTGGCAGCTCATGCGTGACACCTGCCGCTTGCTCAGGCCCTTTGAGGAGGCCACGCTATTCGTGAGTCGGCAGGACTATGGGATGAACGACGTCATTCCTCTGTTGCACGTCCTGGAACAAATGCTGTTAACAATGGCTGGTCAGGGTGCGGTAGACGTGGCGCACAGATCTCAACGCCACATGACCCCTGTGGGGGCAGGACAGGAAGAAGAGGAGGAGGTAGAGGAGGACATTTGTGCTCAGGAATTATTGAGTGAAATGGGTGGTTTTTCCACTCAGCGGACAGGAGTGGAGGAGCAGGAGCATCTGGTAGAGGAGGAGGAGACAGAGGACCCAGACGCACCGTGGCAGTATGCTGTGGAAATGGAGTCAGGGAGTCCCTCGCATTCCTTGGCACAAATGGCCCATAGCATGCTCGGTTGCTTGCGTAGCGACAGTTGAATAATAACCATCAGACAGAGGGATGACTTTTGGCTGTCCACCTTGTTGGACCCTCGCTACCGTTCAAAAATGGTGGCCTTTTTCACACCTGCTGAGAGGGAGGCCAAAATAACGTACTATAAAAACCACCTATGTAGTCAGTTTGTCTCTGCCTTTGTGCGCCAACGTCCATCCTCAGACACTGTGGGCCCTGTGCGCTCGCGTTCCACTGCCATGGCAGCAAAGGAGGGGTGGGGTGGTAGGAGCAGTTGCAGCTCCACCAGCAGCGGCTGCCTCAGTCTGCAGTCGATGATGAGTAGCTTTCTTCACCAGCGCAGTGAGGAAACTACTAACCAGCCGCAGCAGCAGCAGCATCAGGTGGACCTGGAGCAGGACCTCAAACAACAGGCTTGGGCCTACTTGGACAGCACCCTGCCAACCGAGGTAGACAATCCCCTTGACTACTGGGCAACGAAACTTGACCTTTGGCCCCAACTAGCTGAATTTGCCCTTGAAAGGCTGTCATGCCCGGCCAGTAGCGTGGCATCGGAGCGCGTGTTTAGTGCGGCAGGAGGTATTGTAACTCCGCGGAGGACACGACTGTCCACCCAAAGTGTGGAGAGACTCACGTTTGTGAAAATGAATCAGGCGTGGATTAGTCTGGATTTCAAACCACCAGTTCCTGACACAACTGACTAAATCCGCCATGAATCATGCCCCTGCCATGTGCCACTTTCAGGTCTCCTCACACTGCTGGTGTGTTCAATTTTTTGTCATAGGGTGCTGGCAGATTACGGGCCTCCCATAGCTGCTGCCAGGCCCCTAATCTGCCATGGGCCCCTGTACCGCCTCCTCATGCTGCTGCCAGGTCCAGAGTCTCTCATGGGTCCCTGTACGGCCTCCAATTGCTGCTGTCTCCATCGCCACACTCTGCCATGTGCCACTTTCAGGTCTCCTCACACTGCTGGTGTGTTCCATTTTTTGTCATAGGGTGCTGGCAGATTACGGGCCTCCCATAGCTGCTGCCAGGCCCCTGATCTGCCATGGGCCCCTATACCGCCTCCTCATGCTGCTGCCAGGTCCACAGTGTCTCATGCCATGTGCCACTTTCAGGTCTCCTCACACTGCTGGTGTGTTACATTTTTTGTCATAGGGTGCTGGCAGATTACGGGCCTCCCATAGCTGCTGCCAGGCCCCTAATCTGCCATGGGCCCCTATACCGCCTCCTCATGCTGCTGCCAGGTCCAGAGTCTCTCATGGGTCCCTGTACGGCCTCCCATTGCTGCTGTCTCCATCGCCACACTCTGCCATGTGCCACTTTCAGGTCTCCTCACACTGCTGGTGTGTTACATTTTTTGTCATAGGGTGCTGGCAGATTACGGGTCTCCCATTGCTGCTGCCAGGCCCGTAATCTGCCATGGGCCCCTGTACCGCCTCCTCATGCTGCTGCCAGGTCCAGAGTCTGTCATGGGTCCCTGTACGGCCTCCCATTGCTGCTGTCTCCATCGCGACACTCTGCCATGTGCCACTTTCAGGTCTCCTCACACACTGCTGGTGTGTTCCATTTTTTGTCATAGGGTGCTGGCAGATTACGGGCCTCCCATAGCTGCTGCCAGGCCCCTAATCTGCCATGGGCCCCTGTACCGCCTCCTCATGCTGCTGCCAGGTCCAGAGTCTCTCATGGGTCCCTGTACAGCCTCCCATTGCTGCTGTCTCCATCGCCACACTCTGCCATGTGCCACTTTCATGTCTCCTCACACTGCTGGTGTGTTCCATTTTTTGTCATAGGGTGCTGGCAGATTACGGGCCTCCCATTGCTGCTGCCAGGCCCGTAATCTGCCATGGGCCCCTGTACCGCCTCTTCATGCTGCTGCCAGGTCCAGAGTGTGTCATGGGTCCCTGTACGGCCTCCCATTGCTGCTGCCAGGAGGCAGCAGGGTCGCAGCAGTGTCAGTGGAGGCAAACGGCCATGGAGTAGAGCACCAGCTCCACTGCAGCCTACCACCACGGCCAGTAGTGGTGCCGGTGTGCACGGAGGAAGTAGCAGTCAGCCAGTGAGGAGTAGCGGGGGCAAAGTTTCCTACTCGGCGGTGTGGCAATTTTTCGTCAAGCCGCCCGAGGAAGTAAACGTAGCCGTATGTCGACTATGTGGCCAGAAAGTCAAGCGTGGCCAGGGGGCCCATGTTGGGACTACAGCGTTGTGTCAGCATATGCAGCGTCGCCATTCGGACCTCCCATTGCTGCTGCCAGGCCTTAATCTGCCATGGGCCCCTGTACCGCCTCCTCATGCTGCTGCCAGGTCCACAGTGTCTCATGGGTCCCTGAACCGCCTCCCATTGCTGCTGTCTCCATCGCCACACTCTGCCATGTGCCACTTTCAGGTCTCCTCACACACTGCTGGTGTGTTCCATTTTTTGTCATAGGGTGCTGGCAGATTACGGGCCTCCCATTGCTGCTGCCAGGCCCGTAATCTGCCATGGGCCCCAGTACCGCCTCCTCATGCTGCTGCCAGGTCCAGAGTCTCTCATGGGTCCCTGTACGGCCTCCCATTGCTGCTGTCTCCATCGCCACACTCTGCCATTTGCCACTTTCAGGTCTCCTCACACACTGCTGGTGTGTTCCATTTTTTGTCATAGGGTGCTGGCAGATTACGGGCCTTCCATTGCTGTTGCCAGGCCCGTAATCTGCCATGGGCCCCCGTACCGACTCCTCATGCTGCTGCCAGGCCCGTAATCTATCATGGGCCCCTGTTGTCGCTTGTTGGCATATTCCGCTCGTTCAGATGCTCCTTCTCCTGCTACTCCTCTTCACGGATTCCGTCAGCAGTCTTTCTTGGAATCCGTTTCCAAGAGACAACAGTTTGCGAGCACGCACCCGACGGTGCAGAAGCTGAACGTCCTCCTGTCCAAGTTGCTGCTGCCAGGCTCGTAATCTGTCATGCGCCCCTGTACCGCCTCCTCATGCTGCTGCCAGGTCCAGAGTGTGTCATGGGTCCCTGTACGGCCTCCCATTGCTGCTGCCAGGCCCGTAATCTGCCATGGGCCCCCGTACCAACTCCTCATGCTGCTGCCAGGCCCGTAATCTGTCATGGGCCCCTGTACCGCCTCCTCATGCTGCTGCCAGGTCCAGAGTGTGTCATGGGTCCCTGTACGGCCTCCCATTGCTGCTGTCTCCATCGCCACACTCTGCCATGTGCCACTTTCAGGTCTCCTCACACTGCTGGTGGTTTCCATTTTTGTCATAGGGTGCTGTATGGCCTCCCATTGCTGCTGCCTCCACCGCCACACTGTGGCTCCACACTCTGGTTTTGGCCCTGTGACTGCCCAAATGAGTGAAGTGTGCGGTGATTCTAAGATCGACGGCACTCATCTGCATGTCATACTGACTGTCAGTATTATTTCTCTTCCCCAGCAGACTCCAAGGGCATTTAAATTAAAGGTACAGTGTTCTGCACTAATATAAAGGCTCTCTGAAGCCTAGAAACACCCTTTTATAAGTTAAATTCGCAGCGAATATATTCGACTCGAATCAAAATTTTTCCACGAATTCGCCGAATCAGTCGAATCGAATTTTTGAATACTTCGCTCATCTCTAACCTTAATAAATAAGAAAACAACCCAAAATAGATTCTCCTGCTCCTAATGATAGCAGTGATGCCACGTGTGTGTATTATTTTTTGTTTGTACCCATAATAGGCCCTATTTTGCTTTTTTATCTTACCTAAAACATACTGATACTGACACTAACTGACACAGATACTAATTTAAAGGATAAGTTTGTCTTTGGGGACATATTACACATTCCACCTGTTTTCAGGCTGGAACATGTAACATGAAAAAAAAAAAATTAAATTAAGCATTTGGAGTGGCCTAATCAAAGTCCGGACTTAAAGCCAATTGAGATGGTGTGGCATGAGCTTAAACAGGCCATTCATGCTCAAAAACCCCCCAATGTGGCTGAATTAAAACAATTCTGCAAAGAAGGGTGGGCCAAACTTCCTCCACAGTGATGTAAAAAACGTATTGTCAGCGAAAAATGCTTGATTGCAGTTGTTGCCACCAAGGGTGGCACAACCAGTTATTAGGTTTAAGGGGCAATTACTTTTTCACATGGGGCCAGGCAGGTTTGGACAGCATTTTTTCCTTAATAAATGAAATCATCATTTAAAAACTGCACTTTGTATTAGCTTGGATTATCTGTGTGTAATATTAAAATTTACATTTGTGAGAAATGTACAAAAAAAAATCTGGAAGGGGGCAAATACTTTTTTTTTACAGCACTGTACATTTTATGAGGTTGAGTCATACACCAATTAGACGTCACCAGACTTCCATTTACTATAATAGTGTTCAGTGTTAAATCTGAACTCCAGGAATGCAGCCACTTTGTAAATTGTGCAGGCATACTATGAATTAGGTCCAAGGATGTGCATACCATGCCATCTCTTGGACTTATCTCTTTAATTTACATCTGACAGTTTGGAGCTCTGGAAGGATAGCTGCTGTTATATTTATGGAACTCCAATGCTGTACCCTCTGGTCTCAGTTGTTTCAACTGCATAATCACATGCAGCTGCTGTACCTGCCCCTCCCCTTCTACTGCCCAACCACACAGCATGTTGTGTTATGCAGACTCACAAAATACAAAGGCTTCTATGAATGGTCTCTCTCAGAGTCCCAAAGTCTGGTGGGGGCTCCCTAAAATTTGCATATGTCAATAAAAGAGAGAAGCCCAGGAGGTGATGTGCACCTCATTAAACTTAACTCATAGTAAGCCTGCACATTTTACAAAGTAGATGAATTACTGGAGTTTGGCTTTAAAGCTCAAATACAGCCAAATCTGTGTTGGACTGAGTGTAGAAAGATTAGAATCCATATAAGTCTTATCTACTTTCCTATTTTTGGAGATTTCTACTCAACTTCATGTCTATATGACTAATATCAGAGAGCATAAGAAGTGAAATTCCCCCTAGCTTTTTGTTGGGTGTCATAATGGAAAGAAATGCCCCCATGGGGACACAGTAGGCAGGTGAAAAACACATATCCTAGGTAGGAAGTGTTTGAACCTCATTTGTGAATTTACTGTTTTCTGTGTTCTTATAACAGAGATTATACTCAGTACTAGCAGGCTGGGCTCCTGCCACTGTCATGCCAGAGCTTCAGTTTGGATTGTGTAGGTAGCCGCAGGTGTATGACCTTTCCCTGGGCTGTCTGTAAATTGTAGAGCAGAGGATTTAACTGTTCGTATCACTCGCCCCAATCTCTGTCTCCTCTCCCATAGAGACACAGGCTGTATTCAAATGCTGCTTATTTTTGACAAACAAGAGTACATTAGACTTTATAGGAATTAGGCCTAGATAGTGCACTAGATCCAGCCACAAAATACAAATATAATTTGCAAATGTGTTGGTACTAAACACCCTTCCACCTTTTGTGTGCAGGATATCTGGGTATCCCTCCCTGTGCTTAGGTGGGGCAGTAATTATGGCACATTCAGACATAACTGGTGGGACTGCCTGAAAAACCAATGATTTAGCTCCTGCTCCTACTAGATAATCTATTCAGATTTAAATAGACCCCTACAGAAAACCCCAGTTTAAGTCCTTTAGAATAAGAAACTGGGTGAATGAACTAAATCAGAATTCTGTTTACTTATATATTTACAGCCACAAACTAGATCATCGTGGAGAAAACCAAAGATCCCCTTTGAGGAGCCCAAATGTCGTATCAACTTATGCATGATGTTTGAGAAAATGGGGGCCACTTAGGATGACATAATAATTTGCACAAAATTTGGGAGACCTGGATTACACCTTTCTTACTGCTTAAAAATTCACTGATGCGGTTCCCGACATCAAGAACCCATTCCAACAAGCATTGCCTTCTCTAACCCCCCCTTATTTTTCTGCCTCTTCCTCCTCTCACCTTGTCTTCCCTTCATTACCTCCACTGGTCTTTACACTATTTAGTGTCCCTTCCCTGCCCCCTGGATGCTTGCCTTATAGACTATATCCCTCTCAAGTAACCCTGTCCCTAGCGCACAATTCTGCGCTATCTCTGCTATTTCTATTGCACATTCTGAATACTGATACAGACTAATAACTTTTGGTATAATGTTGAACAAAAGCCTTTTTAGGCCTTCTATACACAATGTTATTTTAAGCATAACGTAAAGATTTTTGTAAATTCACACCAGACACTTATACAAGCCTGCAGTCAGGCAGGAAAGGATAGAGGGGAATGGGAGTGTGCCGCCCACTCCTGAACCATATTAGACCACATACCCGAACTATGGGGGGGGGGGGGGGGACCCTCCCAGCAAAGTATCTTATTCCCATGTTGATTAGGAAAAGGGCCTCTTCCCCATAACCCTGGCCTGGTGGTTGTGGGACTCTTCAGGCAGTGGGTTTGACATCAAACTTCTGCTGTTTGCCATACTCAGCTCAAATCAAACATAGGTACATATGGCTCTTATTGGGGAAAAAATAGACAGATACAATATCATGATTTACACAGTTACATAGTTAGTCAGGATGAAAAAAAAGACAAAAGTCCATCCAGTTCAACCATTAAAAAAGAAAAAAGTTATAATCCTATACCCACAGTTGATCCAGAGGAAGGCAAAAAAAAAAAAAAATCCAGCATGTATTTATACATGTTGATCATATCCCCCTTAATCTCCTCTTCTGAGAGATTAAATTCAGTTCCTCTAATCTTTCCTCATAGCTGAGCTCCTCCATGCCTCGTATCAGTTTAGTTGCCCTTCTCTGCACTTTCTCCAGTCTCCCAATGTTCTTTTTGTAAATTGATGCCCAAAACTGAACTGTATATTCCAGATGAGGTCTTACTAATGATTTGTACAGGGGTAATATGATATCTCTCTCTCTGGAGTCTATACCTCTTTTAATACAAGAGGATTTTTTTTGCTTTAGAAACTGCAGCTTGGCATTGCATGCCATTATTAAGCTTGTGATCTACCAGAACTCCCAGATCCTTCTCCACCATTGATTCCCCCAGTTGTACCCCCCCTAGTATGTATGATGCATGCATATTCTTAGCCCCCAAGTGCATAACCTTACATTTATTAACAATAAACCTCATTTGCCACATACAGGTGAAACTCGAAAAATTAGAATATCGTGCAAAAGTTCATTTATTTCAGTAATGCAACTTAAAAGGTGAAACTAATATATGAGATAGACTCATTACATGCAAAGCAAGATAGTTCAAGCCGTGATTTGTCATAATTGTGATGATTTTGGCTTACAGCTCATGAAAACCCCAAATCCACAATCTCAGAAAATTAGAATATTACATGCAATCAATAAAACAAGGATTGTACATAGAACAATATCTGACCTCTGAAAAGTATAAGCATGCATATGTACTCAGTACTTGGTTTGGGCCCCTTTTGCAGCAATTACTGCCTCAATGTGGCGTGGCATGGAAGCCATCAGCCTGTGGCACTGCTGATGTGTTATGGAAGACCAGGATGCTTCAATAGCGGCCTTCAGCTCTTCTGCATTGTTTGGTCTCATGTCTCTCATCTTTCTCTTGGCAATGCCCCATAGATTCTCTATGGGGTTCAGGTCAGTCGAGTTTGCTGGCCAATCAAGCACAGTAATCCAACAGTCATTGAACCAGGTTTTGGTGCTTTTAGCAGTGTGGGCAGGTGCCAAGACCTGCTGGAAAATGAAGTCAGCATCCCCATAAAGCTCGTCTGCGGAAGGAAGCATGAAGTGCTCCAAAATCTCCTGGTAGATGGCTACGTTGACCCTGGATTTAATGAAGCACAGTGGACCAACACCAGCAGATGACATGGCTCCCCAAATCAACGCAGACTGTGGAAACTTCACACTGGACTTCAAGCATCTTGCAGTGTGTGCCTCTCCATTCTTCCTCCATACTCTGGGTCCTTTGTTTCCAAATGAGATGCAAAAGTTGCTCTAATCAGAAAAGAGGACTTTGGACCACTAAGCAGCAGACCAGGTCCGATTTTCTTTAGCCCAGGTACGACATTTGAAGCCCATGTCCAGGATCCATCTGTGTGTGGTGGCTCTTGATGCATTGACTCCAGCCTCAGTCCACTCCTTGTGAAAGTCCCCAACACTTTTGAATGGCCTTTTCCTGACAATCCTCTCCAGGCTGCGGTCATCCCTGCTGCTTGTGCACCTTTTTCTTCCACACTTTTCCCTTCCACATAACTTTCTATTAATGTGCTTTGATACAGCACTTTGGGAACATCCAACTGTGACGATCGTGGCGTCAGACCCCAGACCTTCTCACCAAAACTCGTGACCGAAGGGCTAGCCGATCTAAAACCGCGATGTGACGTGCGTAACAATGCCACACCCAGCTGCACCCTGCACAATGATTTTCCAGCTGATGGATACAGATCGATGTACCAGCAGCCTGAGCGATCGTTACTGGGTCAGGTTAATTACGCAATTAACCCTTCACACTGCCACCACCTCCTTTTTGTACAGAGAAAGAGGAAACTCGGCGTTACCAGCTATAACACTATAATGATTGAGATAATCGTCTGTATAAAACGGTCCGCAGGCCGGTTATACAGAGGTTTAAACAACCACAGTAGCGTCTCTTTAGAGGCAGGAATTTGTGAGTTGCAAAAGAGAGGTATAGAAACAGTTCAACACTTTCAGAAAGAATGATTTATTGCTAAAAGGTCAAACAGGAGCAATAAAAATATTTACAGAACAAAGATGTAACTAAGTTATATATATACATATACAAAGAACCATAGCAAAGCAAAGAGATATCAGAGAGAGGTGAAAGGGTTACAGAACTTGCCAAAGTCCTGGGTTAGCAGATCCAAGTTTAAGAGCAGAAGGGGACTTTGATCTCCCTATGTTACGATGGAAAAAATGGGAGAATTCTTCAACTTCTTCCTCTTAGGCCTGACAGCCTGTTTTAAAGTCCCCAGCAGGGGGGTGGCTCTGCAGTCAAGGGCCAATCTCCACTTGAGGCATCCACCCATATTTCCATGCCCTAACTAGAGCAAAAATCTCCCATAACTCATATTTGCCTATAACTTTTCATCTGCATAAGTGACAGTCCACCCGCGGGTAGATTATTATGCAGACAAGTCTGAGGATTAATTAAATATGAATTATGAAATTATATACTGCATGGTTCATGAGATCTATGTTTCTGCTTCCCTGAGTGTCCGAGACAAGGCGAGTGACCCATCAAACTGTTCATCTGCTCATTGGCCATCTGAAGAGGTGTCCGGTTTTTATGTTCGTCTCTCATATTCCCAGATATGAGACATAGGGGAAAAATGGATTTACTAGAAGGTATCTGATTCAGTCACCTACACAGAGTTAGGTTTTATGAGGTTAGAATCTCTTTCAACTCCTGAGAAAGCTTGCCTTATCTCTTAGGAGGTGTTACAATTGGCAGGTTTTGTGGACAGAGAGACTCCATCTCTCTTGGGGGCTTTTACAGCTCCTATGACCCTCCTGTGACATTCCTAACTCACACACATACTGGCCACATGTCGCTGGGCCGCTCAGGAAGGGAGGGGGGAAGGAGAATAAGGGAGAAATGGATACTCTGAACAAAATGGAGTCTGCGTCCTTCACTGTGTGTTGCGCACGTTTGCGACACCAACTTCTTTTGCAATTACCTTTTGAGGCTTTCCCTCCTTATGGAGGGTGTCAATGATGGTTTTCTGCACAACTGTCAGGTCAGCAGTCTTTCCCATGATTGTGATTCCTACTGAACCAGACTGAGAGACCATTTAAAGGCTCAGGAACCCTTTGCAGGTGTTATGGCTTAATTAGCTGATTAGAGTGGGACACTTTGAGCCTAGAATATTGCACCTTTTTACAATATTCTAATTTTCTGAGATTGTGGATTTGCGGTTTTCATGAGCTGGAAACCATAATCATCACAATTATGACAAATCACAGCTTGAACTATCTTGCTTTGCATGTAATGAATCTATCTCATATATTAGTTTCACCTTTTAAGTTGCATTACTGAAATAAATTAACTTTTGCACAATATTCTTATTTTTCAAGTTTCACCTGTAGTTGCCCAATTAAACAGTGCATTGAGGCCAGCTTGTAAGTTGAAGACATTCTGTATGGATGTTATTCCACTGCACAGCTTGGTGTCAACTGCAAAGACTGAAATTGTATATTTAACCACTAGCCTACAGGGCATTTATACCCCCTTCTTGCCCAGGCCAATTTTCAGCGCTGTTGCACTGTGAATGACAATTGCGCTGTCATGCAACACTGTACCCATATGAAATTTTAATCATTTTTTGTGACAGATAGAGCTTTATTTTGGTGGTATTTAATCACCTCTGGGTTTTTTATTTTTTCTTAAACAAACCAAAAACCACAAAAAATTTTGAAAAAAAAAGTTTTTTCTTAGTTTTTGTTATAAAATTTTGTAAATAAGTGATTTTTCTCCTTCACTGATGTGCGCTAATGAGGCTGCAGTGATGGGCACTGATAGGCTGCACTAATGGACACTGATAGGTGACACTAATGGGCATTGACAGGCATCACTGATGGGCACTGAAAGGCAGCACTGACTGGCACTGATGGGTGACACTGAAAGGCAGCTCAGATGGGCACTGATATGTGGCATTGATGTGGCACTGGCAGGTGGCGCTGCTGGGGCTACACAGATCATCAGTGCTTTGATGATCTGTGTACTTGTCCCCTTCGAGGATTGCCGATTATCAGCTCTCCTCTTCTCACGAGCTGTCAGCGCGACAGCTCGTGGGGAGAGAAATGCCGATAACCAGCATTTCCCTGTTTACATGTGATCAGCTGTGATTGGACACAGCTGATCACATGACCGAGCCTACATCTTCAGCTCTTTCCATGGATTGGTGATCCGCTGTGTTCGAGGGACACAGTGCTCCACCAATCGCCACGCATGCGTGGTTAGAATGGGAGGACGTCATACTATATGGCGGGCGGGAGGCGGTTAATCTCAGACCCTATATCGTTTATAAATATATTAAAGAGAAAGGGTTCCAACACTGAATGGTCTGGGATTGTCAGTGGTGTACCCCAAGATTCAGAGTATGAATCATTAACCACTACTCTTTGAATACGATCTTTTAGCCAGTTTTCTATCCATTTACATACGGACTTTTCCAAGCCTGTAGACTGACTTACACATTAGCTGTTTGTGGGAGACTGTATCAAATGCTTTTGCAAAATCCAAGTATACCACGTCCACCGCCACCCCTCTGTCCAAGGTTTTGCTCATCTCCTCATAAAAAGAAATCAGATTTATTTGACAACTTCTGTCTTTCATGAACCCATGCTGTAGGTTGCTTAAAATATTTTTTTTCCAGCAAGAACTCATCTATGTGGTCTTTTATTAAACTCTCCAGTATCTTCCCAACTATAGAAGTTAAACTAACAGGTCTATAATTACTTGTAAATATTTTGACCCCTTTTTACATATTTGCACTACATTGGCCTTACACCAATCCAGTGATACTATGCCAGTTATTAAAGAGTCCCTAAAAATTAGAAACAATGGCTTTGAAATGACAGAGCACAATTCTTTGTGATGATTTTTTGTCCTTATTGTGTGTCAAGTATGTAGAACATCTCTAAACTCTGAGGAATCCCACAAAATTAATCATTCAGCCCAGGTATAGGTGTATAGTTCTTTTTTTGTCATTTCCCCTTTAGGAAACCATCTATTTTCATAATTTAATCCAGTTCAGTTTTTAGATATCTGCAACTCTCCCATGCATTTTCCAGCCAATTTCCACAGGTCTCCCAAGTAGTAACACAATCGGCCCTTGAATGGTGCTCAAGACAGACTGTGTGGAAAAACCTACCTTCCACTTGTATGCTCATCTGCTTTCCATATGCCTACCTACTCTAGATAACCTTAAGGTCAAGTGGCAGTGTGACATCCAACACCTAGATGATGATGACTGGAGTGACGTCTGGGACTCCCCCCCTTTCGCACACTAGTTTCCTTGCCAAACAGACTCATACAATTTAGGATAGTACATAGGGCCTATTTTACTCCTTCCTGATTACATAACATGAACAACTCTCATCCCTCAGAGTACGGGAGATGTGGCAAATCCTCAGATTTCTTCCATATTTTCTGGTCTTGTCCTGTCATCACTGGATTCTGGACTAGTGTGCTATCCCTAATTAATACTGTGCCATTAACCCCTGTGCCCATTGTTATGGAAGTCTGCCTATTGGGTTTGGTGGAGACTCTGATTCCTACAGTGGCGGGGAGGACATCAGTCAGTCTTCTTTTCTATGCCAGGAATGTGATTGCACTACACTGGAAAAAAAACAGACTCCACCCGTCCATTTCCTTCTGGAAAAAATTAGTGAATAATAACCGTCTGTTATACAAAAATACTTATATTATTACGGGGCTACCTGGCAAACTATGAGTGGGGTCTAGATGGCTAGCTGACCCTACCACAGCATCACCATGACTGCTCATTATGTTGCTAAAACAGTTTTTCTATTGGCTTCTTACACTTTAACTTAAAGGCCACCTAAGGAATATCTTTTATTAGGCCATCTGGTTATAGCAAACCTTCCACAATAGCTTGATGTACCCATTATGCTAAGCCGCACCTTAATGATCTTAGTGCTATTTGTGCTTCTAATATGTATCTATGATGCATTACCCCAATTACATCCCTGTGTGGGTAGCAATTCAATGCCATATATATTATGCTTGGCTTTGTTGTTTTATACTTTTCTCAAGTTTTGTTGAAAAACCTTCATAAATACATTAAAATAATAATTAGGAGGGGTGGGTAAATTTCTTATAGTTGCAGAAAAATGTGTTCGTGGCATGTCTGGTAGCGTAAGATAGCCCCACAGCTGGAGAGCATGCAGGGTTGATGAAAATGGAAGTTGGTATAATACAACATTGCAAGCTTGTGGATCAATTTATCCCATGTGCTGAGGGCAAAGTGTTATTGCCAGCGATGGGGCATGTGACTTTTCAGATTTCGTTCAAATTGTTTTTCATTCTTTTTATTGAGGAAAAAAATTATTATTGGAGGGTAATATCATGGTTTTACTTAGTAGTACAGAAAAAAAACACCCAGAACGAAGTGTACATTATTTGGTATCACCTGTACTGTGTTTACAGGTAAATTTGCCATGGTGAGGGTACTTCCTATAGGTTTTTAAAAAACACCTGTTGTCATTGTTCATCATACATGTTTATTAAAAGCTTATCCTGCATTCTATATTATACTTTTTCAAATACAGAAACTTCTGAGGTATTGATTGAATGTTATATGAAATGCACTGTCATAGACTAACATTATTGCATAGGAATGTACAAAGACAAAAGTACAATTGTACTTTTAATTGGCAAAAATTTCCCCCATAGGAATCCAGATGTTTTTGCACTGTGTGGCATGATACAGGAACTCTTCTCCAGATCCTTGTTGGGTGTCCTCCCACACTCTGGTTAGGCCATAGTTGACCCAGGCTCGTTTACAGTTCTCAGCAGAAGACCACTCCACAAATTTGGAGCCCTATAAAATAAAAAAAATAAATAAAAAGAAAGCACATGGTTGAAGGGACAGAGAAAGATTAAAGTGGCACTAAGCTATAAACTTATTCTCAAATCAATCAATCGGAACTGGCTGTCTACACCCGGAAGAGAAAGCCAGCTTAAGAGGTTCAAGATGGTTGCGTGGGACCCGCTGTGTGGCACCTGAACAATGGATCGCAACAGAACAATATGCTTTAAAGAGCACTACAGGTAAGTGAGAAACACGGGGAGGGTGAGTCTAGTACTGGTTCAAGATGCTGACACAACAGTGCTAAGGTATTAGAGAGTGAAAACTGTCTCAATGTAAAGATCTGAACCATCATCATTGGAGTTGTTCACTTTGAAAATGGGTAATGCTTCATGAATGCTGCCCTCTTCTGGCTACATAAGGCAAGATGTAGGGGTCTTGTGCGGAGACCTAGGCATCACTCAATTGAGCTTGAGTGATGCCTAAGTCTCTGCACAAGACCCTTACATCTTGGCCTTATTGTCAGCACGTGGGTTCTGCTATATTTAACGCTGTATGGCTGTTTGCAAAAAACACACTCGCAGAGTTAGGAATTGCAGAATATCAGGGTGCTGTGAAGAGGCTCTGCAGCTTATGCATGTGCTTAACAGTATGTGTTAAAAACAAGGGTTTAATTAGCACACATTTGCCGACAGGATAATTTGGTTTGTTTGCAAGCTGACTGGTGAGTTGAGCTGGGGATTTTTTCTCTTATATTGTTTGACATGTGTCGCCCTTCCACGTGCTTCTTGCTGTGAAGGCCAGTTATAGAATGGGGCAGTGGCCATTTCTTGTACTGTTGACTTGTTGGTGAGGGGGCGTATTGGACACCTTGGCTGCCATTGTGCTATGTGCTGGTTGTGCAGTGCACTCTTGTACCTTTAAGGAGAGGTGGGCTCCCTCAGGTTCACCTGCCTTCAGTCTATCCATTAAATACATGTGCCTCTACTATGGGTGCTCTCAAAATTTGTAGAGTTAGGAACTGCAGAAAATCGGGGTGCCATGAAGAGGCTCTACAGCTTATGCATGTGTTTGCAAATGTGTGCTAACTAAACCCCTGTTTTTAATGCATACTGTTAGACAGGCTCATTTGGTTTGTTTGCAAGCTGGTTGGCAATTTGAGCTGGGAGTTTTTCTCTTTTATTGTTTGACATGCGTTGACATGCGTTGCCCTTCCATGTGCTCCTTGCTGTGAAGGCCAGTTATAGACTGGGGCAGTGGACATTTCTTGTAAAATGAGAGCAGGACCCCACTAAGAGAGGAAGGAGAGAGAAGATATGGAGATATGGATGTATAACCACAAATTTAAAAGGAGAAAGTACGGATTGACCTATTATAATATATAGGTCACAAAAGAAGGTGAGCATTTGGTGTTTAAGGTGGTGGAATAAAGGGTGATCACTTCTTCCCAATTGGAGTGTGGAAATAGTGTGTTATTATGTGACAGTCTCTTTCTGAATACGAAGGATTATGTTAAAAAGATAATTATTATTTATGTTGAGTGATGACATTTATACCTGTATATGGATTGTTTCTGTTAGCAGTGAATATATTGCATTTTATTAAGTAGAAATGTTCTTTTTTTAATGATTGTGAAAAGCAGAACTGCACTACTGGTTTTAGAGACTCCGACTTCACTTGCTGCATGCTTGATCCGGGTTAGTTTCTGCTGAGGCTGTAGACTGCCAAGAAACTATCTTTTTCAAAGTAAAGTCAACAACTGAATCCTAAACATTATTCCCTGAACAGGTTTTCTTGCTCAGAACTGTAAGAAAACAGGTAGAAAGGTAGTTTAAATACTGTATTTCTAATCCAGGTGCCCCTTTCTGAAACCGTCATAACTTTTCTCACTATAGAAAAAACAATGCACTTTAGTCTTGGCCTGTATGGATCTCCAATTTCACCTCCTCAGTAAGCTCCATTCTTTAGATTCATAGATAAGTGCAAAGCATGAATGCCTGCTGGACCTGTAGTATTGTCCTTGCCTGACCTCAATGGGCAGTTTGCCAATCTGGAAAGGCGCCATTAATGCTGAAAGATATATCCAGGTTTTGGAGCAGCATATGCTTCCACTCAGACACTGTCTTTTCAGGTAAGGCCTTGCATATTTCAGCAGGACAATGCTAAGCCACATACTGCATCTATGACAACAGCATTGCTTATAGTAGAAGTGTCTGGGTATTTAACTGGCCTGCTGGCAGCCCAGACCTTTCATCAACTGAAAATATTTGGCTCATCTTGGAATGAATAAATGCCAAAGAAGACCCGGGATTGTTGGTATTCTATATCAGGCGAGAATGGGACAAAATTCCTCTCCCAAAAACGCCATCAACATCTCAGTTCCCAGATGTTTACAGAGTGTTAAAAGAGGGGATGCTACACCATGCTAAACATGACCTTGTCTCAACTTTGTTCAGACATGTTGCTGCCATCAATTTCAAAAGTTACCTAATTTGTTTTCCTTAAAATGGTACATTTTTCGCAGTTTAACCACTAGCCTACTGGGCACTTATACCCCCTTCCTGCCCAGGCCAATTTCCAGCGCTGTTGCACTTTGAATGACAATTGCGCTGTCATGCAACACTGTACCCATATGAAATTTTTATCTTTTTTTGTGACAGCTTTATTTTGGTGGTATTTAATCACCTCTGGGTTTTTAATTTTTTCTTAAACAAACCAAAACCACTGAAAATTTTGAAAAAAAAACCAAAACTTTTTTTCTTAGTTTTTGTTATAAAATTTTGTAAATAAGTGATTTTTCTCCTTCACTGATGTGCGCTAATGAGGCTGCAGTGATGGGCACTGATGAGGAGGCACTGGTAGGTGGCACTGATGGACATTGGCAGGCATCACTGATGGGAACTGAAAGGCAGCACTGATACATGGCACTGATATATTGCACTGATGCACACTGATAGGCGGAACTGACTGGCACTGATAGGCAGCACTGATTGGCATTGATAGGTGGCACTGACTGGCACTGATGGATGACACTGAAAGGCAGCTCAGATGGGCACTGATATGTGGCATTGATGTGCACTGGTAAGCACTGACGGACTTTGACACGTGGCACTGCTGGGGCTACACTGATCATCAGTGCCCTGATGATCAGTGTACATGTCCCCTCCGCGGAAAACCGATTACTGGCTCCTCTCCTCTCGAGCGGTCAGCGTGACAGCTCGAGAGGAAAGAAATGCCGATAACCGGCATTTCCGTGTTTACATGTGATCAGCTGTGATTGGACACAGCTGATCACATGACCGAGCCGACATCTTCGGCTCTTTAGGTGATCCGCTGTGTCCGAGGGACACAGCGCACTGCCGATTGCAGCGCTGCGCACTCCCTGAGCCGCGCATGCGAGGTGAGAATGGGAGGACATCATATGATGTCCTTCCAGAATGAGAGAACCACCTTGCGCCCGCCATTAGAGTCTATGGCGGGCGAGAGGTGGTTAAACATTTGATATGTTTTGTATTTTTATTGTGAATAAAATATGTATTTGAGATTTGCAATTCATTGCATTTTGTTCTGTAGATTTTACACAGCGTCCCTACTTTTTTGGAATTGGGGTTGTATAAAACACCTGTGAGATAAACTAATTTCTATATTTTATTATCACACAACTATAGAATCACAAACATAACTGGATATTTTTTATTGTTACCAAAAAGCATAAGGCACTGCAAAGAAAGCATACATTTAATTAGTATGGCAAAAATGTACTAACAAAACTGCACCACACTAGTGGGTACTAAGCTACAATGTGTCTGAGAAACTCAGTCAAATTGTTGGTTGTAATGAATAGCCAGACTGTCATATAACCCCTGGCAAAACAAAAGGAAACCCTACCCTTGGAAAACGTTCATTCAATTGTGTAGAAAAAAAACAATCACAGACATGCCTCAAAACTATTTTCACTTAACGTTCCTACCTTCTGGCTTTAAGAAACACTTAAAATAAAAAAGAAAGAAAACTGTAGTCAGTTGCAACAGTTTTTTCAGATAAAGCAGAGAAGGTTGGAATGTTACATGTAATACTGATTTGTTGCTTATCTAAGATGTCCCTTGTCCTACTAGTAATGTGGATATTTATACAGTTAGTAAACAAGATATATATTACCTGCGGGGATTCCCCAAGCTACATATTACCTGCTGGGATTCCCCCACTGCAGGTCCTGCACATGAAAAGCTCCCTGTTGGGTGTTGTCACAATTCCTTAACAGGCCAATTGCCATATGAATATGGTCTCTTATTTCTTACAACTATATTTCCAACCAAGAATGTGCATGTTAACAGATATACAATTGTGCATGCTACAGTAATGCTAACTGGGACCAAAATTTTTTTGTGTACACTGGTAGGGTTGTGCCTTAAGCTGGCCACAGAGGGAACAAAATTTGGCTGGCTCAGTAGCGACTGACCAAACTTCGATCTATGGCCGTACACTTGATAATAGTCAATCTAACAATCGACTGTTGAGCAGAAATGTTGGAACATGTTTCTCATTCAGCTGGCTGCAGCAGCTGATCAGTGTATTTTGACAGCAGAGGCAGAGGAATCCCACTATCAGAAAACAATGGCACAGTGAGGAGGATTCCTCCAACCACCTTGCTTGTGTAGATGGGGGAATCTGTTCTTTTTTTTTTCCCCGATGAGCCCGAACAATAATAATAATCATCGTTTATATTCTTTGCAACATATAAATTCACAGGCTAAACTAGGCATTTTTTTACTTTGATAGATTAGGGGGGCAGTTAGAATCGCTGTCAGGCGAATGGATTTAGCCAGTCGACGTACCATCATCTTCCAATAGGGACAATTGGAAAACGGTCTAGGAATGCCTGTGACTTGTAGAGATTACTGCTCATTTCTGCTTGTGCTTGTATCTGCAGAATAGGAAGCGAGTAGAAATCTCCCCAATGGGACACAGATAGCAAAAATAAATAAAGAACATAAGTTATATTCCATCTTCTTTAACCAATCCAAAACAAGCCTCGAAGCCAAATAGGTCCCATGGTATGTACGTTTTTAATACTGTATGACTACGTTCACGCAATAGCATGGGTGTAACACAGGACACATTTGTTTTGTATGAAATCTGTGCAAGTGAAATACCAGATTACGATAAACTACATGCACATCACATTTACACATTAACATGGATGTAATTTTTTTTTACCTGTTCAGATCCAAAATACCACATGGCTTGTACATCTTGATGTTCCACTAGGTATTTGGCCAAATGGTCACGACCACCAGTAAGAATATTCACAACTCCTCCAGGAAGGTCTGAGGTGTCAAATACCTTTATGAATAATAAAAACAATTAATACTCAAGAATAAAGCAAAGCCTATATAAGTGCTGTGAGTTAAATATATTAATCTGGTGTGATCAGGGCAGAGCTTGGAGAGAAAACGTAAAGTAGAACTATAGGCCAAACTTTTTTTTTCTCATTTTGGATAGAGTAAGGGAGGGTTATAACCCCTGTCAGATTATTTTTTTGCCAACTGTATCCAATTGCAGAGATTTCCTTCACTTTCCATCCCATAGCCAAACAGGAAGTGAGAGGAAACCCCTGCAAAATAAGAGAATTCCTTGGGGACCCCTAGGCCACTCTACTACTTTTCTGGGGACAACCCAAAACTTGGGATTATCTTTTACTTTCAATGATAATGGTAAACAAGACAAATAGAGAGGGTGAAAATCAGCAATAAAAACCAAAAAAGTGCTCTAAACTATCTGCAGTTTATCCAAAACTAAGAAAAAATGTTTTGCCTATAGGTATACTTTAAGCAGAGATGTCCTGAAAGGTAACATGCGTCTTCACACCCCTTATGCTGCTTCTGTTATAATGATCCTACATCTGATCCATTTCTACACCGTATGATATTATACCAAATATGAAATAATTTTGAGTACATTCTTTAAGTTAATACATTTTAGCTGATCTTTTAAGTCTTTTTTTTTAGGACCACAGGAAGGAACAGAGGAATAGAGGAAGAAAGTAAGGAAGGATAGAAAGAACAGATGGAGGAAAGAAAAAAAGAACGAATACTGAGAGAGAGAGAGAGAAAGAAAGAAACAGCAGGAGAGATGAAGGAAAGGAAACCACTACACTTTACCTTTAAGAGGGATTTAAAGCTAGCAGATAGTGGATATCTTATCGTTTCTGACTTTTGCATGTGGCACACCCTTTAGTATATATTTACACCTACTGTATGTAT
The DNA here is from genome assembly GCF_062004578.1 of Staurois parvus. NCBI lineage: Eukaryota > Metazoa > Chordata > Amphibia > Anura > Ranidae > Staurois > Staurois parvus. Next base: position 1,527,678 of record NW_028318261.1, on the reverse strand, counting down.
ATGAGTCAAGGCATGGTATATGTGTTCGCTGCCAATAATTCTAAATTGCACCCCAACGTGTACTATATAAGAACAAACACAACTGTGCTTTAGCGCACCACAATACATTTCACAAAGAATACATGCGGTGCACCTAAAGAAAAAATGGAAGCAGGTGTTAAGTCTCTGGATACTTCAATTAAAAAAAAAAAACCTTCATGTTGGGTTTATAAGTCACAGCCTTTGCTAAACCCAGTAAATAACCATTTATCCCATTTATGCTGCTTGCTCCCTTTGTATGCAGCAAATACCAGTGATAGGCCGATAGCACTCTCTTGCTTTCATTCAATTATATAGTGTTTCAGCATTGTCGGTACCCAGAAGTTCCTCCAGCTTTGTATACATGATTGTCACTGGGCAGGTTGGATGCTTCCACCAATGTACATGCATTATAATTGCCCAGGAAGGAAGCTCCAACAGTGCACACTCTAGACCCGTCCCCACAGCTCCACCCCTTCTCCTTGCTTTACTTTAGCGGTCCAGCATCACTTCCAGTAATGATGTCTTGCTTATAGTCTCTGTTTGATGCTCACAGAGGGTTTGCGGTCATGTGACTGCCAATAAACATAAAGGAAATATATTTAGTGAAGGATTTTAAGAATGTGGCTTAAAATAGGTAGTTGAAGTGCTGTAGGGACGTTTGTTGTGCATTGACTTTAATCCTTGCTGCTTGCAAACCACATTCTCACAATTTGATTGATTTGATGAGGCACCACAGTCTGCCAATGGCTTAATAAATGTAAGTGCTCAGCTTGGACAAATCTGTGTGCTCATGCCCATAGAAAAATGGACAGGAATGGCTATGTACTATCAGTGCCAGGAAACAACAGACATCAAAACTGACTTTCTAACTTTTTCACTTCCTATATTGGTTGGCCTATTGGTATTTGCTGGACCTACTGGAATAAGACTGTGTTGCAATATGACTGAACTCAACCACATCACACAGCTCAACAGTCATCTCATTTTTTGGACAACTTAATGACAAAATAAAAATTCTTAACACCTCCCTCAGCCATCCCATTTTTTTTCTGTAATTCGTTTTGTACATTTTAAAGTGTCACAGCAATTCTACTCAGAGAAGAAATGGCAGCAGCTGCAATGATGCCAGTTATTAGCTCAGGGATGTACAGTTGTGTTCAAAATAATAGCAGTGTGTTGAAAAAAGTGAATAAAGCTCAAAATCCTTCTAATAGCTTTTATTTCCATACACGCAAATGCATTGGGAACACTACACATTCTATTCCAAATCAAAACATGAAGAAAAATATATCAAATTTGTGTTGTTCCTCTAAAAAAATTGGAAGAAAAGTGAATATTAGACTGTTCAAAAAAATAGCAGTGTTTGTATTCTTCTTTACAAACTCAAACATTCACTATATAAACTGAAAAAATGTTTGAAGATTTTGCTTTCCTTTGAACCACTTAATTAATATTTAATTGTATAAGCACTGTTTCTGAGAACTGCTGTACATCTGTGTTGCATGGAGTCAAGCAACTTCTGGCACCTGTGAACAGGTATTCCAGCCCAGGATGATTGGACTACATTCCACAGTTCTTCTCTATTTCTTGGTTTTGCCTCAGAAACTGCATTTTTGATGTCACCCCACAAGTTTTCTATTGGTTAAGATACGGGGATTGGGCTGGCCACTCCATAACGTCAATGTTGTTGGTCTGGAACCAAGATGTTGCACGTTTTCTGGTGTGTTTGGGGTCGTTGTCTTGTTGGAACACCCATTTCAAGGGCATTTCCTCTTCAGAATAAGGCAGCATGACCTCTTCAAGTATTCTGATGTATTCAAACTGATCCATGATCCCTGGTATGCGATAAATAGGCCCAACACCGTAGTATGGGAAACATCCCCATAGCATGATGCTTGCGCAACCATGCTTCACTGTCTTCACAGTGTACTGTGGCTTGAATTCAGTGTTTGGGGGTCGTCTGACAAACTGTCTCCGGCCACTAGACCCAAAAAGAACAATCTTACTTTCATCAGTCCACAAAATGTTGCGCTATTTCTCTTTAGGCCAGTCAATGTGCTCTTTGGCAAATTGTAACCTCTTCAGCACATGTCTTTTTTTCAACAGTGGGACTTTGCGGGGGCTTCTTGCAGATAGCTTGGCTTCCAATAGGCGTCTTCTAATTGTAACAGTACTCACAGGTAACTTTAGACCTTCTTTGATCTTCCTGGAGCTGATTGTTGGCGGAGTCCTTGCCATTTTGGCTATTCTTCTATCCATTTGAATGGTAGTTTTTCGCTTTCTTCCACGTCTTTCAGGTTTTGGTTGCCATTTTAAAGCATTTGCAATCATTTTAGCTGAGCAGCCTATCATTTTCTGCACTTCTTTATATGTTTTCCCCTCTCCAATCAACTTTTTAATCAAGGTACGCTGTTCTGAACAATGTCTGGAACGACCCATTTTCCTCAGAATTTCAGAGAGAAATGCACTGTAACCAGCATGTACAACATTTGCTGCCTTCCTTCCTTAAATAAGGGCAATAATTGTCACCTGTTTTTCAAAGAATGAATTACCTCACTAATAGAACTCCACAATGCTATTATTTTGAACATGCCCCTTTCAATTAGTGATTCAATTACACAGAATCAGCAGCATGCATGTCATGACTGTTGGGTCTGTTGGATTTCTATTACTCTACTACACCTGCTAGTAAATTATTTGCCATGTAGAAATATCATTTCTACCAAAAACAGTGATTGATCAGGTTAGTGATGTCTAACTGCTATTATTTTGAACACAACTGTACATGGAATCTACAGCACCTCTGTGTCGGCAATCTTCTGACATTACAAGCTGCACACAAGAAAAGCTGTCAGCAAGTGCAAATACTGTATGATGACAAGTGCAGTAAATGAAATGCAACCTGTAAGTGGAATTCAAGTTCTTCTGATATCACTAAGCCGAATAACCACATCCTTGCAGATAGTGCCAGCTCTCCTATGTGTTGTTCCCCGTCATCCTCAGGATGACATAAACAGTACTGTAAGTAGCACCTGAGAGTTCTGTAGCTATCCAACCCTCAACAACCAAAATCCTATTCTGTTAAAGTAGTTTGTAAAGGCTCAAGGCTTTTTACCTTCATGCATTCTATGTATGAAGGTAAAAAACTTCTATGTGAAGCAGCCCCACTAATACTTACCTTAGTCCCATCGCAATCCAGCGATGTGCACAAGAGCGTCAGCTCTCTGGGTACTCTCCCTCCTCAATGGCTGAGACAACAATGGGAGCCATTAGCTTTACCTGGTAGCATCAGTTATACTCGCCTGAGTCCCCACATGCAGGTCCATCCCTGATGTCATTTACCTCTGTGGGGACTGCTAGTCCAGCATCACATGTTAACCCTTGCCAGCTTGCCCCCATCAGTCTGATGTTTGTGATCTTCTGGATCCTGAGAGAACCCTCCTGCGCTGGCCAGCCAACACTGCCTGCATGACACCCAGGAGGATCCATCCAGGAAATAAACAGAGAGAAAGAACCAGGCGCTGGATGGTCATGTGACTGCAGCTTAAGGTGAAAATGGGGATTTAGAATTTTGTTTTTTTCTTAACTTAGTGAGCAAAAAGAGGGCATGGGAGAGGGGTTTAGGGTTATCCTAGAGTTGAACTTTAAGTCAGTAAGTACTGAATGGCTTTTTTCACCGCAGAGAAAACACTTTACCTGGTAGAAGTCCAAAGCTGGCAGAGGAAACTTTTCACTTGGAATTACTACCACAGCATTTCCACGCACAATAGCTGGGGCAAAAAGGCTGACAAAACTAAGAAGTGGGCTTTCATCTGGACAAGCAATGCCCACAACTCCCACGGGTTCTCGAATCAATACAGTAGCTCCATATAGCAACGTTTCCTGGAAAGAGACAAGAAATAATGGAAATCTTTGTGACACATCTACCTTTAATGGAACTCTATTAATAGAATAATTTAAAAAAACAGTCCTGGTGCTGTATTACTATACAGGAACAATGTCAAAAACATGTAATAAGCAAATATAGCCTCTCTCCCCTGAACACATTTTCAAATTTTCAAATTATTAAAAAAAAAAAGTTTTTTTTAAGCAGAAGAAAATAAATGTTTTTTGGATAAATGTGGAGAAAGTAGAATACACTATATTGCCAAAGTATTGGGACACCCCTCCAAATCATTGGATTCCAATAACCTCCATGGCCACAGTGTATAAAATCAAGCACCTAGGCATGAAAACTGCTTTTACAAGCATTTTTGAAAGAATGGGTCACTCTTAGGAGCTCCGTGAATTCAAGCGTAGTACCATGATAAGTTGCTACCTGTGCAATAAGTCCATCCATGAAATTTCCTTGCTACTAAATATTCTACGGTCAACTGTTAGTGATATTATAACAAAGTGGAAGCAACTGGGAACAACAAAAACTCAGCCACAAAGTGGTAGGCCACATAGAATGACAGAACAGGGTCAGAGAATGTTGAAGCGCACAGTGCGCAGAAGTCACCAACTGTCTGCAGAGTCAATAGCTAAAGACCTCCAAACTTCATGTAGGTTTCAGATTAGCACAACAGTGCGTAGAGAGCTTCATAAAATGGGTTTCCATGGCTGAGCAGCTGCAACCAAGTCTTACATCACCAAGTACAATGCAAAGCATCAGATGCAGTTGTGTAAGGAACAGCCCCATTGGACTCTAGAGCAGTGAAGATGTGTTCTCTGGAATGATGAATCGCGCTTCTCTGTCTGGCAATCCGATGGACGTGTCTGGGTTTGGTGGGTTCCAGGAGGACGGTACTTGCCTGACTGCATTGTGGCAAGTGTAAAGTTTGGTGGAGAGGGAATTATGGTGTGGGGTTGTTTTTCAGGGCTTGGCCCCTTATTTCCAGTAAAGGGAACACTTAAGGCATCAGCATATCAAAACATTTTGGACAATTTCATGCTCCCAACTTTGTGGAAACAGTTTAGGGATGGCCCCTTCCTGTTCCAACATGAGTTTGGGGTGGAGGAACTTGACTGGCCTGCAAAGAGTCCTGACCTCAACCTGACAGAACACCTTTGGGAAGACTAAGAGCGGAGACTACAAGCCAGGCCTTCTCGTACAACATCAGTGCCTGACCTCACAAATGCGCTTTTGGAAGAATGGTCAAACATTCCCGTAGACACACTCCTAAACCTTGTGGACAGCCTTCCCAGAAGAGTTATAGCTGCAAAGGATGGGCCAACTCAATATTGAACCCTACGGACTAAGACTGGGATGCCATTAAAGTTCATGTGCATGTAAAGGCAGGCATCTCAATACATTCGGCAATATAGTGTATTTATGAATTCATTTAACCACTTAGGGACCACCCACAGTACATTTACTGTTGCCGGGTGGCCTCTGTACGCAGGATCACGAATATATACGTGATTCGCGGTTCCGCGGGCTCCCCTCCACCGACCCGCGGGTGCCCTGATTTGATCCCCAAGGGATCAATCATCCAATTTAGGGCAGTGATGTCTGGTCCAAGTCGGATGAAATCTTCACATTCCACATTCCGTCCCAGAGAGAGAAGAATCAACATAAACGGTGAGTAAAAGCACTACACAAATTTAGTTAGAACATTCTAGGACACATTTAACCCCTTGATCGCCCCCCCCCCCACCAGTTAACCCCTTCACTGCCCTGTCACCAGTGTCATTAGTACAGTGTACAGATTTTTTTACTGATCACTGTATTAGTGTCGCTGGCGACTTCAGATAGTGCTATCATCAGTTAGCTCCCCTCCCAGATAGCGTCAGATTGCCCGTCAGTACACTAGTAATCACATTTAACCCCTTGATTGCCAGGAATACGCTCACATACACAATAAACCTCCATTGATAGTATAGTGTCTGAACAGATCAATATCTCTGATCAGATCAGAACTATGCCAGCGTACACATTAGTATAGCGTCCCCAAAAACGCAGCATTAGCATTACCCCCCCCCCCCCTTCTTCCCCAGCAAGCGCAGTGTCAGTAGGTCACAGTCACTTGATATATTGCAGACAAAATTGCAGTATTCGCAGAATCAGGCCTGATCTCTGTTAGCACTTGCCAGGAAATTTTCTTTGTAGCGGTTCAAGCAGTCCCTGACAGCCAGGTGTTGTTCTTCCCGTGAGTCTCACTAGGTACCTATAAATTTAGTGGCCAAAATGTCCAACCAAAAGGTACACTAGTGAAGAGGCCTACAGGATTCTGAGCATGTCAGGTGAGAGCGAAGGGGAAGACACACTGACAGAATCCAGCTCAGAATGCGAACCTGTAGACAGCAGCAGCACGCTTACAGATAGCTCAGACGATGGAGAAGAGGTCCCTGGTAAGATCAGGCGTACCTGATCCCTTTCCCGGGTTGCTGAGATGTTACAAACGCATGATGACTCCCATATGCAACAGAGTGCCAGTACTAGTGCAGCTCTACCTTTTGGTGAACTGGCAAGCATCAGCTGCCTAGTACATCCTGGTCTTTTTTATACCAGCACTGCAGTATCACTTGGTGATGTGGCGAGTCCCATAAGCTCAGTACAAGCTGGTGCGGTGGCGAGCACAAGTCCCGCAACCACCAACAAAATTCAAACACAGGCCGTAGAGCTCCAAGTATCCTTCCGGATGTGCTTGCAAATCCCGATTGGCAGCCCACAAATTCTGCAGCACCTGTACTTCCCCCATTCACTGCCCAACCCAGAATTCAGGTGGAAACAGCAAATTGAAATACTTCCCTTTATTTTTTGGAGCTGTTTTTCAAGGAAGATCTGTATGCATTGATTGTGGATCAAAGCAATTTATATGCACAACAATTTATCACCATCCCAGATTCAAACCTTGCTAGACCATTCGCATGGAAACCCATTACGGTTTCCAAATTTAAAGTTTTTTGGGGCCTAACCCTCAACAAAGGCATTACTAAAAAAAAGTCAATTGTGGTTGTATTGATCCACAGACCCAAATCATCATATACCCGTGTTCTCTGCTGCCATGTCCAGGCATACTGTAGATATGAGAGTATAATAAGTTTTATGCATTTCAACGACAACACTGTCGCCCTCGGGGTGACCCTGAATTTGACCGGCTCCACAAAATTTGTGCCCTCTTAAATCACGTTAACCAAAAATTTGCAGATGTCTATACTCCCCAGCAAAAAATCTGCCTTAATTTTTTTTGGCCGCCTTGCATTCAAACAATTTCTCCCCAGCAAGCGTGCCAGATATGGGGTCAAGATGTAGAAGACCTGTCAGAGGGAAACAGGCTATACATATCAATTTTGTATTTACGAGGGAAAAGACAGTCACGTGGAGCCCCCCGCATGCCCAGACTACATGGGGAGCAGTGGCAAGATAGTTTAGGACTTGGTGTCATCCTTTTTCAATATGGGATACCACTTATACGTGGACAATTTTTATTCAAGTATGCCACTATTTAGACATTTGTACAATCTTGGAATTGGCGCATGTGTCACCGTGCAACCTAATCGACGGGGCTTCCAATGGCTTGTAAATACCCATCTTAGAAAGGGGGGAAAAGCCTGCTTGAGAAATGAGGAATTGCTTGCAGTGAAGTGGAAGGACAAACGGGATGTTTTCGTCCTGTCTTTCATTCACGCAGATATGACCATCCAAATTATCACAGCAGCTGATGCTGTTGAGAAGCCCCTCTGTGTCCACGATTATAACCTTAACATGGGAGGGGTGGACTTCAATGACCAGATGATGAAGCTGTACTTAGTTTCCCGAAAAGTCAGACGCTGGTACAAAAAAAAGTGTCTATTTCAATTGGCTATATATAAAACTCTTTTGTGCTTTACAAAGCAACTGGACAAAGTGGATCCTTGTTAAAATTCCAGAAAGACCCTATCACAGCCATTTTGTATCCAGAAGGTGCTATGCCCCAAACCCCCAACCCAGATGCAGTTAGCCAGCTGCATGAGAGGCATTTTCCCGATGCCATTCCTGGTAACCTAACCCAAAATGCACCCCAAAATAGATGTGTCTGTTGCAGACATGGAATTAGGCGTGACACCTGTTTTTTTGTTCCTCCTGTCCTGACCAACCTGGTCTCTGCTTCAAGGACTGCTTCCGTCGCTACCATACACTAGTGGAGTATTAGTATAGGGTACAACACGGCACAGTTCAGGGTACATAATTACACAGGGACTCGAAAGATGTTAGGTAGTCAGGAAACTGGCTACAGCATTTGGAAAGCTCCTACAATCTGTTTTAAAAAGTTAAAGTTTTAAAATAAAAAAAAATTTAAATATACAAATTACCCAAATATTTACATTTTTAAAAACTCAAAATAGTTATAGTTTTTTTGTTGTTGTTGTTGCTGTTCTACTGTTACACTTTTACTGTTTTATTGTTAACTATTGCTGTTTTCTTTGCAGAAATGCTTTCAGCTGCAGCACCGATCTGTTTATTCTGACAGCAACAGGAACTCGCTCTCAAAATATACATAAGTCAGTGTGGGCAGCGCTGTTGGATGAGATTTTTCATCCACAGTTAAAAAAGAGCATATATGCCGAAGCATGGAGACCTAGAGTGGCCAGTGGGTGGATGGCTCCTATGCTTTGGCATATATATCACCAATAGAAGTGGGTGGATGCAGGGAGGTATATTCTAATGGTGGGCATACCACACACTTTTTCTGGCAGAGATTTCTTCTCTTTTTTTCCATTCAGCTCACAGGCTGCATAAAAAAAAAAAAAAAAAAAAAAAAAAGAAGAAGAACATAGCATATATACCCAACAAGGACCAGCGACGTACTAATACAGGGCTTGAAAAAGCTGCTCGCCCGCTCGCCAAATGCGAGGAGAAATTCCTCTGTGGCGAGCAGTGAGCACAGATGAAGCAGATGGAGTGACTGCACCTGCACTCCAAGCCTCACTGTAAAGCTGAGTTCCGGTTTACAACTTCCGGTTTCCGCGGCACCGCCGCCGAGGGGACAGGTGCAGGAGAGGTCCGCTCTCCTACGCTGAGAGAAGACACCCTCTCCACCACCGCGGGGGACTCGAGAAGTAAGTACATGTCATATCATTATAATGGAGTATCACTTCAGTTTCGCAGGATATAAACAGCGCCATTTGTAAATTAGGAAAGCATCTGATCACACCAATCTTGGTAAGATTAGATAATGTAAGGGCAGAGGAGATATCTAGAGTTTGATAGACCCAGGATTTCTCAAAAAAGAATATATGACAATGCCCATTGAAGTTATAGGGGATATTTGAATTCCCTGTGATAGCATTAAAAGTGATCATAAAAAAAAAAAAATGAAGGGGACAGTGTAAAAATAATTGAATAAAAAAAAAAAAAAAAAGTACCCTCGCCCCCCCTGCGAGCATGAGTGTTGACCCCGTCAGATGTAAACAGCGGTTGCACCATGCATGTGAGGTATCACCACGAACATCAGATCAAGGGCAGTAAGTCTAGCACTAGACCTCCTCTGTAAATCTAAAATGGTAGCTTGTAAAGGCTTTTAAAATGTTGCCTATAGATATTAAAAAACGAATGCAGTGTGTCGCCATTGCACGGTGCATGTGCAGTTTTAAAGCATGTCATGTTTGGTATCCGTTTACTCAGCACTGCAATATCTTCTATAAGTTACCAAATAATTGGCCAATATATTGTGTTTTTGTGCATTAAAATTAAAAAAGTGTATTTTTTTTAAAAAAATTTGCGTTTGAAAAATCGCTGCGTGAGTACTATGTGACATAAAAAATTGCAGCACCCACCATTTTATTCACTAGGATGGCTGCTTTAAAAAAATATATAATGTTTGGGGGTTCAAATTTCCTAGCAAAAATACTGATTTTTTTTCATGTGAACAAAAAGTGTCAGAAAAGGATTGGTCTTCAGGTGGTTAGAAGAGTGAGTGATGTGTGGCATAAACTTCTAATGCTGGCATAAAATGCCCTCACCACCCCCAAAATGACCCCTTTTTGGAAAGTAGACACCCCAAAATATTTGCTGAGAGGCATGTTGAATCAATAGAATTTATTTCTTTACCACAAGCTCTTGAAAAATGACAAAAAAAAAAATATAATTTTTTTTTTTTTTTTTTTTACACAAAATTGTCACTTAAATAATTTATTGCTCACATATGCCATGGGTATATGTGGAATTACTCTCCAAAATACATTTTGCCACTTCTCCTGAGTATGGGGATACCACATGTGAGAGACTTTTTGGCAGTCTAGCCAAGCACAGGACCCCAAAATCCAAAGTGGTCATTGGATTTCAGGCTCCTGTATGTGGCTAGGCTCCTAAAAAGTCTCACATGTGTGGTATCGGTAGAAGTAGCAGAATGTATTTTGGGGTGTAATTCCACATATACCCAACAGGTTTTTGTTTTTTTCCAAAAACTTGTGGGAAAAAAATAAAAATAAATCCTCCATGGACTAAAAATGCCTCTCAGCAGATAGCTTAGGGTGTCTACTTTCCAAAAAGGGGTCATTTGGGGGTGTTTGTACTGTCCTGGTATTTTAGCACCTTAAGAAATGTGATGGGCAGTCAGAAAGTAAAAGCTGTGTAAATTTCATTATCTATACCATAGTTTGTAGATCCTATAACTTTCACACAAAGCAATCAATATACACTTATTGGGGTTTTTTTACCAAAAACATGTAGCAGAATACATTTTGGCCTAAATTTACGACAAAATTTTAGTGTTTTGGATATTTTTTATGACAGAAATGAGAAAAAAATTGTTTGTTTTTTTTCAATATTTTCGGTCTTTTTTTGTTTATAGTGCAAAAAATAAAAAGCGCACAGGTGATCAAATACCACTGAAAGAAAGATCTATTTGTGTGAAAGAAAGGACATAAATTTCATTTGGGAACAGCATTGCATGACCGCGCAATTCTCAGTTAAACTAGTGCAGCGCTGTATAGCAGCAAAAAAATGGCGTAAATTGCAGTATCTATACCATAGTTTGTAGACGCTATAACTTTCACACAAAGCATATACACTTATTGGGATTTTTTTTAAATCAAAAGACATGTAGCAGAATACATTTTGGCCTAAATTTATGATTAACTTTGAGTTTACTATATTTTTTACTTTCGGCTAAAAAAATATATTGTTTTTCATCAAAATTTTCTGTCTTTTTTTTGTTAATAGCATGAAAAATAAAAAGCACACAGGTGATCAAATACCACCAAAAGGAGGAGGTTCAATCTTTTTCTGTATTGCTCAAAAACAAAAATAGAGACGTTTTAAACTGGAGTTGGATTTTAAATCATATCCATATTGATAATGTTTTTGATAAAATAAATGTCAACAGATTAAAAAAAAAACCAAAAAAACAAAAAACAAAAAACGACTCTTATGGAGTAAGGAGGGAACAGCCTGCTAAAGGTATGAAGTGCAGGCAGAAGTATCTGCACACACATGCTACAGCCTTCCAAACCTTCTGTTATCAGCCTTGCCAGGCGGTTTTGGCAGGCAAAGCTTCGACATTTCCAACTAGTGTCCAAGTATGCTGCTAAGCTCCAGGCCCTTCATTATTATGGGCAGCCTCATTGGCCAATGTGAATAACCAGGTGGAAAAAAGCAGTGATCAAGCTTCAGGACTGTCCGAAAGTGCTGAAGTTTTGCCTGTTAAAATGGCCTGACATTTGTCCTTGATAGGTGCAAGAACCTTTATGATGTGCTTATACTTCATACTGTAAGCACACTGCCCCTCTTCTCCTAGTGACACCATCTATTTTAAGAAACTATTTCCTATCCAAACAGCTGGCTAAACATGAGCAGAAGTCACCTGCGCACATTCACAAGCGAGTCCAGTGACTAACCATATGTCAATATCAAAGCCAATAATGAGTTTCGTGTTTATGAATAAAGATGGGGAAAGCCAACACTTGGTCCCAGCTAATAATTGTTTCCAAGTTTATGGTTTCAAGTGATATGCTCCAAGGAACCAGGGTGAGGAAGTAGTTCTTAAAAATAACCCTCCAAAAACATAATGAAACCTTTCCACGCAGTACTATTGCACTCTAATTTTGGCTACATTTTGAGTTGACATCTAGTTAGTTGTCTATAAAAATAATAACAGATCTACAAAAAATAGTTGTTTATAATTTGCAAGCAATTTATTTTATCTACTGAAGCCAGCTTGCCTTTATTTCACAAGCATACAGATACAATTCCTTCTTCTCCTCTTATGTAATGAACAAACAGCTGCAAATTCTTGACACTAAAATTACAAAATATGTTTTCCCCACTTTTGTGCATTTGTTTAATGCAATACAAAAAATGAAAGAACAAAACAAATTAAAAAAAATGCAGATATTAATGGTTGAGAAAATAAAAATAACAAAAACAAAATCCAACGCTAGGGAATTGTCACTTCAACCTGTCAGGGTCTCTGTATGCACACCCCCAATTTGTGGCAGAGTGATGATATGCACATGGGCATGCATGTGCACAAATTGGGAATGTGGCATACAAAAACCCTGACAGGCTGAGTGCAGAATAAGTACTCGTTGTATGAGTTTTATATTGTTTCTATGACATTTTTAATTAATATTGTTAAGAGCTATAATGGTCTCATTCTGTACCCACTTGAAGACCAAGTTTTTTTTTTTTTTTTTGGAGCACTTTCTATTTACAAGTTTAAATCAATATTTTTTACTAGAAAATTACTTATAACCCCCAAACATTATATATATATTTTTTTTATTACACACACACACACACACACACACACACACACACACATATACACATATATATATATATATATATTTAGCAAAGACCCTAGAGAATAAAATGGCGATCGTTGCAATTTTTTATGCCACACGGTATTTGGCAGCGGTTTTTCAAACACAATTTTTTGGGAAGAAAGACACTTATGAATTGTAAAAAAAAAAAACAAAACAAAAAAAAAAAACCACAATATATAGCCAAAATATTTTGTAAAAACAGGATTTTCCTCTGCATACTTACCTGGAAAATCCATTTCTTGGAGTAGATCAAAGGACACAGAGCAGACTATTCATGATTATGTGGGTTATATGCTACCTATAGGTGAATGGACACTGGTTGACAAATCAGACAGGATGTTCTCCGCTATATAACCCCTCCTACACAGGAAATACTTCAGTTTTTGGAGCAAACAATGAAAATTCCAGAAAGGGGGTCGGGACCTTTGTGTCCCATGATGCATTCCAAAAAATGGATTTCAAAAGGTAAGTATGTCAAAAAAATTCAGTTAGTCAGAATGGTGAATTCTGCTGTTGACTGGAAGTGAATCCAGCATGCCCATTTGGCTGTGAATTTAGTAGGGGAATCGCGGGCTATACTAATTAGTTCTTCCATTTCATCCAGTTTATGGATGCATTTGAGCCAATCCTTTATGGTCATGGAATGTGTTGAACCCCAGTGAATCGGGATACACTGTAGGCCAAGTGGGGTAAAGAAGAGTCATGTAATAGAAACTGTGCGGCGTAAAATCTAGGGTGTAGCTGGTCACTTGTTGAATAATATGGTGTACCTCAGACCAGTAAATTTGAAGTCCGGGGCATGACCACCAGATATGTATGCCATTCCTGCATCTCCAGCAGGTATCTGGGACGTCTGGGTGAAATTTGTGTAGAAGAGCTGGTGTTTGATACCAGCGTGATTGGACTTTATATCCGATTTCTTGAGTGGAAACGTTTACTGAACCTTTATTATTATTATTATACAGTATATATATAGCGTTAAAAAGTTTGCTCAGCGCTGTACATTGTAGTGGGGGACAGTACATGAGACAATACAGTAACAATACACAAGGGGTTCGAGGGCCCGGTCTTTGGAGCTTACAATCTAGGAGGGAGGGGATAGTGGTACACGAGGAAGTGGCTGTGGGGGATGGAGTGGTAGGAGGATTGGAGGAGATCGGCTGTTAGGTGAGGGCGGGGTAGGCTTCCCTGAAGAGATGGGGTTTCAGGGTACGCCTAAAGGTGAAGAGGGTAGGTGACAGTCTGATGGATTGGGGTAGTGAGTTCCAGAGGATGGGGGAAGTCCTGGAGAAGTCCTGGAGTCGGGCATGGGAGGAGAAGACTAGGGAGCTAGAGAGTAGGAGGTCTTGTGAGGAGTGAAGAGTACGTGTTGGGTGGTATTTGGATATCAGGTCAGTGAGGTAGTTTGGGGCAGTATTATGAATAGCTTTGTACGTCAGTGTTAGTAGTTTGAATTTTATGCGTTGGGTAATCGGAAGCCAGTGGAGGGAATGACAGAGGGGGGTGGCAGATACAGAGCGGTTGGTAAGGTGGATGAGTCTGGCCACTGTGTATGTTTAAGTGTATTTGTTCCCAGTCGTTCTGAGTGAGGGACCTGGAGAGGTCCCTCACCCAGGCTGTGCAAGCCGTACCGCTGTTGGAGGGTTGGTCAGAGAGCAGCTAGGAGTGAATGGTGGAGATCAAATGACTTTGAGGTGACTTAAAAGGTAAGTATGTCGAAAAAATGACTTTGAGGTGACTTTTTTGAACATAATGTCTCGACTTGAAGTGAGAAGCCTAGAGATGACCAAGTCTTTGTCAAGGGAACGTAAATAATGAGAGAGTATTATGTATGTCCATGACGGTATGGGGGTCTTACCACTGCAGGAGGAAAGTTGCTCCCGTGATAGGAGCTTACCTTTGTCAAAGAATTGAGGGGCCAAGAGTCGTCGGAGGACCAATTGTCTAGCAGAAAATGTCGGTGCAAGCTTGGTGGGAAGTCGGGATTCTGTCGTATATTGGTGAGTGAGCCCCACACTGACGAGATGGAACATATGGCCTTGTGCACATCGGTGAAGGTACGAAGAGTGGGGAAATGAGAGAGTGGGAATTCATCTTGAGAGGGATGTTACGGGCGTAAAGCCAGGGCAGAGAGGCCAGATGTGTGGGTATGAAGGAAGCTTCCATCTTGACCCAATCTTTAAGAGTTTTGTGGACATTCTAGTCTACAATTCTGGAAAGGTGGCAGGCATGGTAATAGTTCTGGAGATCAGGTAAGCCTATTTCCACTTGTACTTGGGCAGTGCCAGCCTCGCCTAGCTGATTTTTGGTCTGCGATTGTTCCAAAGGAAACTGGAGCATAGGTTTTTGTAGAAGTGCAGGAAAGCTAGAGGAAGGTGAATAGGTACAGCTTTGAGGAGGTAGAGAAGGTGCCGGAGAGCATTAATTTTAACAAAATAGGTTTGTTCCATCGTTTGAGATCAATTGTTAAGTCCTGCAGAATTGGCAGGTAAAATTGGCATGTAGGAAGTTGGATGCCAAGATACATGATGGTGTCGGGTTTCCAGAGAAAGGGAACGTTGTTTTGGCAGTGGGCAACAGTCTGCTGTGAAAAGGACACATTAAGTGAGATTTTGAGAAGTTTATTTTGAGATTAGATAAGGAGCAGAAGCGTTGGAATTTTGCTAAGAGGGCAGGGAGAGTTGTGTGTGGTTCCATGAGAAATAGCAAAAGGTCGTCTGCAACCGGGCACGTTTGTACTCTTGGCTCACAGAGCTAATTCCTCTGATGGTTGGGTTGTGTCTTCAGTAAGTTCTTGGAGCGCTTGTCTGGCTAGGGTATGTTTGAGTTTAGTTTCCAGGAGTTTGAAAAAAAAGTTGCTTCAAGCGTGCTTGTTTGTCACGTTTACCGCAGAGGTCAAAGATATGGGTTTTCACGAGTACGCATTTGTGGGCTTCCCATTGCATCAAAGGTGAGGTGTCTGGGGTATTATTTTCTGCGAAGTAGCCAGAGAGACATTTGCGCACTTCAGCCTCCTGGGTCTTGTCGATTAAGAGGGTCGGGTCACATTGCCAGATTTTAGTGATGGGGTCCTAGAGTAACATCAGTTCTATGTGAGCTGCAGATAGGAGAGGGAGATCTTGTTCAGTGATGAAGTAGTCATCTAGACATGAGTACCTACTGTGGGGGGCTGAGAAGAATGTCAAGTCTTTTTCATTTGGGTGGAGTGTGCGCCAAGCATCATGCAGGAGGAGGTCTTGAAGACTGAGTTCAATTTGGTGTAGTGCCCTATAAGGCAGATAGGACGTAGAGGTGTCTAGGAGGCGGTCAAGAGGGACATTGAAATCTCCCCCAAAAATCAGAATTCTGGTATGAAAGGAGGTCAGAACTTGGGAGACGGAGCAGAAGAAAGGTACTTGGAAGGCATTGGGGCTATATACTGTACATGGCTAAGGTAATGGGTTTGTTTTTCGCAGCGTGCCTTTGAGGAAAATAAATCGTCTTTGTTCATCCACTAAGGTGTCGGAGATCTGAATGGGGAGGTTCCTGGATAAAAGGATTGACACTCCTTTAGATTTGGAAGTCAGGGAAGTGGCGTGGTATGTGTGGGGGAAATGGGGGAAGTTTATGTATGGCA